>NW_003852405.1:22168460-22216014 GCF_000181295.1 Otolemur garnettii
AGTAGTCACTAGGTAACTAAAACTTACTGAGTTACAGTAGTCACTAGGTAACTAAAACTTACTGACTTATAGTAGTCACTAGGTAACTAAAATTTACTGAGTTACAGTAGTCACTAGGTAACTAAAACTTACTGACTTATAGTAGTCACTAGGTAACTAAAACTTACTGAGTTACAGTAGTCACTAGGTAACTAAAACTTACTGAGTTACAGTAGTCACTAGGTAACTAAAACTTACTGAGTTACAGTAGTCACTAGGTAACTAAGACTTACTGAGTTACAGTAGTCACTAGGTAACTAAAACTTACTGAGTTACAGTAGTCACTAGGTAACTAAAACAAAAAACATTTCAGAGTGCAGTTGCCTGTGAAGAATGAGACTGAAGCTTTTCATTATAAGCCCATTTATTCTTTGGGCATGGATAACTTTTACTTGGGGAAGAAAAATGAATATGATTTACAGAAGCTGAGTCAAAACAGAAAACTGTACTCTCTCCCATCGAAAATACTATAGATGATACAAAAGAGATTTTAGTGTCTCATAATTACAAGAAAGTTTGTCATGGATCAGAAACCTTGGGGAATCCCTGAAAGAAAGTAAATGGGAAAGAGAAAGAAGGAGAGCGTAAGAGAGAAGGACAGAGACGAGAGAGGGGGTGAGGAGATGAGCGAGAAAGGAAAGAGGTGTAAGTGAGCAAAGGAAGGAGGGGGAAAGGGAGGGACACACATAATGTGCTCAGAGACAAGGTCAGTGTCTCCAGCAGACAAAACCGATGCATCCACAATGGTTAGGAGCTCCAGACCTGGAAATAGCCAGGCCAGAAGACGCAAGAAGGGGTATGTTGTCCAAATAATGAGAACCAAAAGATTGCCAACCAAACTGGACCCACTCATGAAAGAAGGCTGGAAAAGAAGCTCTATCTCTGTGTGTGTTTTATAATGTGCGTAAATTCATCTCTATTTGTGTGATCTTTTCTATAAAACCAATAAGGAAGGGCAGTGCCTGTGGCTCAAAGGAGTAGGGCCCTGGCCCCATGTACCGGAGGTGATGGGTTCAAACCCAGCCCCAGCCAAAAACTGCAAAAAAAAAGGAAAAAGGAATTTTTTTAAGGAAGTGCCCAGAGTATGTTTCACAACAGAAAGGGATGGGGAAAGCAGAGGTGAGAAAACACAGAGAAAATTAAGAGTATGCGGGTGGAAAGTTAGATGAGGAATAAGAGGTAGTTTGTTTTTTATTTTTGTTTGTTTATTGTTTTTATTGTTTGTCTTATTGTGTTTTTATTTTTGTTTATTTGCATTTTTGTTTTACCAAGGTTTAAAGGAAGACGGGAAAGATCAGAAGAAACTGGTCTTAAAAGTCCTGATTTTAGGTGGACTTGTTTTCACATTTGAACTGTTAAAGAGTTCCAGAAAGTATCTAATCTCATGCCGTAAAGGGACCACAAAGACCCTCTTTTGGACACACCTGTCTTACCCTTGAGCTTAAAATTACCACCATCTCCTTAAGAGATCCTTATGCCTTTTAATGTGTGGAATCATTCTCTTGTAGGGACCTCCAGGCCTTGAGGGAGAATCTGGTCTGCAAGGCGAGCCAGGTCCAAAGGTAACCTCCCTAAAAAGTAGAGGAGGGTCTCTAAACTTTCACCATTGAATCTCCTACATTTGCCACATTTTGGCAAACAGCTACCATCTTGCAAGCAGGTGAATGCAGCAAATAAAAATGGGAAGTGTTTTGCAACTCCTGTTCTTCATGACACACCTTCTGTAATTAGACACCCAGTTCTAGTAGAAAAAAAAGAGTTCATTCTTTCCCTTTGTTTCTTCAGGGAGATGTTGGACCTCTAGGCAGTGTTGGAGGAACTGGGGAACCAGGGTTAAGGGTAAGAGCCTACTGAAACCCTTTTGAATGTACTGACTCACTTATTTCAGAAATTCACAACTTAGCCTAAGTACTTTGAAAATAGCATGATAAACCTTTCTGGTAACAGTATAGAAAATGTCTTTATTGAATTATTTTAAGAACTACATGCCAAACCCCTGTTTTCATCCTAATTTAGTAGCATTTATAGTTTAAACTTCATACATCCTTCTTTCAAAATCAGGTGTGCCCTGGAGAACCCTTGCCAAAAATGTGGAGTCACTGTGATTGTCACTAATTCAGCATCAAGAAGAATCCACAAATGCCAGTTATCAACTCTCAGGCTATTTCCTGACCTAACAAGACAAAATGATTCTAATTTATGCTGTCAAATGAAAAAAGCAAACCTATAATCATGCAAAATTGACAAGATGCAAGGAAATAGTAATAAATAGTTGTAATTAGATAGCGTACCGTATAGAAATTATACTAATACAGACAGCCTTTATTTTGAGCTGTTGCAAGGAATTTTTTCCCAAGATAATGGTGCCCCAAATAATTTGAGACATATGTTCCCTTAAAGGCAAAGGAGGGAGGTTTGTATCTGGCTTTATTCTTTTCATATTCCCTTCTTTAGGGGAGTGAGGCGAATGGAAGGGGAGGGTAATGGCAGTGTTGGTGATAGGAGAGATGAAGAAACCAGAAGCACAAATTAATTTACTTTCAAATAATTTAGGCATCAAGAGGACTAATGTTACTTTAATAGTGCCATAAAATGTGGCTCTCCATTTCTGCAAATCTCATATCTAAAAGAGTGTACGAGGGCCTTAATCTCTGCCTCTTTTATGTAAAGGAGAAAATGTAGAAACTAAAATTCTGATAGAGTGATTCTACCTGAATCACGTTGTATTCACCCCAGATAAATGCAGTGTAGCGAGGCACTATAGTTGTGTGAGGTGCAGTATTTACATTCCTTAAACTCAGAAACACAGATCTAGCTATAGGAACAGATATATATAACATTTAATTATCTAAAACTTATGAATATTCTTGAACCATCTCATATTTGAATTTACTCCACTGATTCTTTAGATCATCTGCAGAGATAGTCAAGGAAAATGAAATCGTGTTTATTATACAGTTAAATCCCCTTCGGAAATAAAGTAGAAATAGAAATAAATGAACACAACATGCTACTTTCTAGATGTGCTGGGGGCAAAAAAAGAAAATAAGATAAATGATATAGCAAAAAAATCAATCTTACTGTTTCTGCTACAAAACAGGGTGAACCAGGAGCTCCGGGAGAGGATGGTCTCCAAGGAAAAGATGGATTGAAGGTAAATTGTACGTTTAATGTTATAGATTAAACAGGTGTTTTGTGAAATATTGAAAACATTAGATATAATTATTTTTGTCTGCTGCACAACAACTTGCCTATTGAGTAGCATACTTATCTCACTGCTTTTCTCATTTAAAAAGTTTTTATTGGGTTACAGGGAACCCCAGGAGCAAGGGGACTTCCTGGAGAGGATGGAGAAAAAGGAGAGATGGGCTTATCAGGAACTCTAGGGCCTGTGGGAAGAATGGGTCAAATGGGCCTTCCGGTGAGTACAGCTGTGATCATTTTCAAATTCTTAGCGAATTCAGTGCCCACACGTGGCACACACCTACATACTCTAACCCCCTTATAGATGCAGTGAGGAATTGGAGGCGTAGAACTGTGGCTTGAAAGAGGGACAAATAGAGATGTATTATCGGCCCTCCTAAGACCCAAAGAGGAAAGGTTCCATTTCCGTGTGTCTTAGGGATAGATACTCCATAAGCCACAGAACCTCTGCTGTAAAACATGCACAAGGGAATGCTTTGTGTTGTCGCAAAGCTACTTTGATGGAGTATTTGGGGTTTTTCTTCAAAGAACTGACATTATTATTGTATAATAATAGCTCTAGGATGAAATCAGAAATTCTTGCAAGCATAATATAAGCTATCAATATCTGATTGTAAATTGTTGTATTATTTCAAGGGAAATTCTAATGGTCAGATTGTACGAATTCTCTCACCTTTAGGCAAATGGAGGATGTAAATAAATAATAAGAATAGCGTCTCCCTGGCTTAAACACGTAATTTATTCTATTTGTGATACGGGTTCCTCCAGATACAGCCTCTGAGATCGTTTGACAGTTTCACTTTGCTGTTTTCTCTTTCCTTTCTCAGACCTCTCAACAGGAGTTCTCCCCAGGATTCTTCTGTCTATTTCTCTCACTTGTTTTACCTTTGGAGATGTTTTCCTGTCTCGGGAGGCAATCCTTTGGATCCTATCAGAAAATGAGTTATCTTTTCTCTGAACTGTGGCGGTCTCATTTAGCCTTTTAAAGATTGTACTTTTTAAGCATGTGAGTCGCTTCCCCTAGAGACATCATAGCTCTTAAAAACCAGACAGATGCTCTGTCTTGACTCCTTCCCATAAACCACAGGGCTTCTGTGTTTCAGTGATTCCACATGGGGCTTGGTAAAGACCAAGGAACTAATCGTGAGTAAACTGATCATGCCAGCCGGCTGGTAAACAGAAAAGTGATTTATACAGTTTGTCATCTGCTTGCTTTTTTCCTGTACTTCTCTTCCTCAAGCTTACAACTTCCAGATCACTGAATGTCCTATGAGAGCCCCTGGTCCCAGTGGGCTCAATTAGATTTGCAGGACTAAGAGGAGAGTTCTATCTGGAAGAATAAAACAAATATCATAAATGTAACATTAAGTGGGCATCCCACCATTCATGTTTACCAACAACTATAATTCCTTTAGCACCAATTAAAATAATGTTCGAACACATCTTTCTCCAAATAATACTTATATCAGCATATTTAAAAATAACATTTGAGGCTCGGCCCCTGTGGCTCAAGTGGCTAAGGCGCCAGCCACATACACCTAAGGTGGCAGGTTTGAATCCAGCCCGGGCCTGCCAAACAACAATGATGGCTGCAACCAAAAAATAGCCAGGTGTTGTGGAGGGTGCCTGTGGTCCCAGCTCCTTGGGAGGCTGAGGTAGGAGACTCACTTGAGCCCAGGAGTTGGAGGTTGCTATGAGCTGTGATGTCACAGCACTCTACCCAAGGAGATAGC
The DNA here is from genome assembly GCF_000181295.1 of Otolemur garnettii. Classification (NCBI taxonomy): domain Eukaryota; kingdom Metazoa; phylum Chordata; class Mammalia; order Primates; family Galagidae; genus Otolemur; species Otolemur garnettii. The sequence goes on from NW_003852405.1 coordinate 22,173,437, forward strand.
TTGAGGCTATGTCTCAAAAAAAATAGAAAATAAAAAAATAACATTTGAAGAGTGAAGATACATCAGAAGTGTCACACATTTTTGAGCACCGCCAAATTGAATCTTTTTTTCCTTCAGCTTAGCAATAGTGATGAAGTACCCATTCCCACTCTGACCTGTCCTCTCAGGCCTTGAAAACCATGATGGGTGGGTGTTCCACCACAGCAAATACAAAGTGTTAGGGAACTTTTCCCAAAACAATCTTAAACGTCATTGGCCCAGACACAAAATGGTATCCTTACTTACATATTCTCATATAGCCCTCTCAAAAACCTATAGACGTTATTATTTCCCATTTTTGCAACTGGAAAAAACTCTGATTCAGTGAAAGCTGAGACCTAGACAAGATAATATAGCAGATGGCAGAGCTGGCACTAGTTCTTTTACTTTCTGACTTATGTGTTTCTAAGCCTCCCTTCTCCATGAGTAACCAGCATTAGTCCTTTTAGGGTTCTTAGTAGCTTTCATCTTTTTTAGAGGACTCATTCCTCTACTGTTAGCATGGAGCCACAGAGCAGCCAAGTAACTGATGCCAAGAAAGTGTGATGATGTACCTGAGAATGTTTGCCAAATTTCTGTTCAGATGATACTAACAAGTAATCATACTTTAGCATGGATTTTTTTAAATTGACTAGCCTAGTTCCCCTACCAGAATCCTAAGAGTTGATAGGGAGGGAGAAAACAGGAATGACCCAAACATATTTCATGGGATAACACAGCAGGAAATCCAGAGAGGGATGAGGTAGCATGACAGCTGGTGATGGGCAGAGCAGAGATGAAAAAGGGCTCAAAACAAGGCATGGAAAAATGATAAACACAGCTTTCATCTGCTTCATAATTTTTCCCAGGAACAATCCTGCCTAGAACACATCTTTGGTGCCTTTTTTTAGTAACAACACATGTGTGTTTCTTTTTTATTCTTTTTGTTGTTCTCCTTGGAATTTTAAATGCCTTTCAGCAATAAAAATACCATGGCGTAGTTTTTCAAAAGAATTTTATGATCCAAGGAACTATTGCTTAATCAGACAGCTTGATGCTGGATTTATTTTTTGCACTTTTAAAATTCTTCCTTCGGCACTGTTACAAAGATGCTACCTTGAATTCTAACAAAATAAAGGAGAATTAGAGTAGGAAAAAGAAATAAAAAAAATTTTTTTTATCCAGAAAAGCGAAGCTCTACTTAACTACCTAGAAGATTGAAAAATAAGGCAAAGCAGTTATCAGGAACAAATTCCAAATCAAGATATAGACTTGTTTGGACATGTTAAAAATTATATATTTTACATTTTGCTTCTATGCTAAAATGTTCAGTTACCTAAATGCATAGCTCTCTTTTCTCTCTTGAGAAAAGAGCTGGGAAGCATGTGAAAAGAAACATCTGCTTGACTTATGCTCTGTCATCTATTGCTAAAAATTCTACCACTGTGGTATCTAAGATCTAAACAGATGTGGAGCTAAAAACTCCAAAGTTGAATGTATAACATGAAATTGTCTGGTGTTATTCCTTTGGGACAAAATTCAGTTGGATTTATTGAAACGTGTTTTATCTGATCGGTTTAGGGTAGTATATTAGGTAGAAGTGACTGTCTTAAAAGAAGATGGAATAAAGCACTTGTCTCAAGGCTTTGTAACAAGATCTGAACAATAAAGTAATAAAAATCAGAGGAATAGCAGTAGTTAGAGAAACATGATAAAATATGCATAGCCTTTCTTTCTGAGGCAGTCTCCTGGGAAACCCTGAAGAACAATCAGTTGGGAATTTGGGGTCAGTGGCATTAAGGCATTAAAGAGTAAAGAATTATCTAAATCCTTATCATCTGAATGATTTCTCTGACTGGTGTTAGGCTTGTTTGTTGTGAACTATTTCATCATAAAGCAACACAAAAGTAGAAAGCCCTAACTGACCGCTATGCCACCATTGCTCAAACCCCTGGTCTCCCATTAAAGAGCCATATGGGCAAGTATAGGGTGACCAGATGTCCCGCTTTTGGCCGGACAGTCCTGCTTTTTAACAGTTTGTCTTGTGTCCCGTGGCATTTTAAAAAAAGTCCTGATTTTTAGAAAGAATGCAGGAACGAGCGGGAGAACAGGAAGGGAATATACGGTTTTCGGCTGCCATGTGGCTATTTTGCCAGCATATGAGTTTTATATTATTTTTGTTAATTTTATAATGTTAAACTGTAATAATAACAAATAATTGTTGAGAAGTGATTATCGAGAACTGCTTATCAAAGTTTGCATTGTTGTCAGGCCCTGCCCTGCCAGGTCCCCTGCCCTGTCCCCTGCCTCACCCCCAGCCATGTTGTCCAGCTTAACAAATGTTAAAATCTGGTCACCCTAGGCAAGTAAGTCATTCTTTGCTTTCTCAGTTCATAATAAAGGGATTAGAACTCTGCACAACCTCCCCCCTCCAAGATGGTTATGTCAAGAGGAACAGTGAATTAGTGTGTCAGAAAAGATCCTTTTACATCTGTTCAACATATTAGCTTCTATATAGGTTTTCTTTGAAAGAAAAGATTCTGTCTTTGAAAAAGCATTACCTTAGATTTTCTAAATTTTTATTCAGCCTTACAGACTATGATTCTATAAAATGTATTGGATTTTGTACAATAAAATTTAATTTGGTCCATTCATTAGTTCAACAAAGTTTTTGAGTAGCTTCTATGAACCAAGAACTCTGCTAAGCTTTGGGGTGCAGTGGGGAACAAGAATACCAAGGTTCCTGGTCTTATACTTTCTAATCGAGTGGAGAATATTGACAGATTAAAGATCATTGCAGATTGTGATAATGTGATAATGGAAATAGATGGGGGTGATGGAAAAGAATATTAAACTAAGGGTAAGAAGTCAACTTTTTAATAGTAGAAAACATATGTTAGGTAGAGAGGTGAAATATGTATATTTGACATATATAAATAAATAAAATAGCATTCTTTTGTCTATAGTTAGAGAAGAAATTTATTTTAATATTCATTATTGTAGAAAATGTTGGTATTTTTCTTATATGTCTTGCAAGCATTTGAATACACAAATGGATTGCAGTGGGCTATGTTAACTTTTAAAAGCCAACATTTTGGAGCAAAATGTTACTTATGCATTTCAAATGATAAAAAAAATTACCTTAATACGAGTGGAAATTTAAGACAACCCCGAAAAAAATAACAACAACAATATATTTTTTGTAAAGAATAAAAAGTGAACAAAAGAACCAAGGGAGAACTTTCTGATTATTATGACAGAAAAAAAATACAATGTAGAATAAAGTCACCCTTTTTCTCATACATAATGGGTTCTTCAAGTATGTACAAAAGTTTACTGTGCGAACAATCCCTAAGGGATCTTCTAGAATCTAAAAAGAAATGTCATGAAAATCTCTCACAACACTTTGCTTTTTATTCATAAAATTTGGTTTTACTTCCAGTATTTAGTATATGTTCTTTAAAATGTTATTTCCCTGCAAACAAATACCTAGGAGACTGGCTTGCTGTCTGATGAAGGCTAATTATCTTCACCTTTGGGCATGCATGCTGGTATTCATGTATTCATTCATTAAATATTTATTAAGCATCAACTGTATGCCAGACACAGTTCTGGATACTAATGATATAGCAGTGAACAAAACAGACAAGGTTCCTGATGTTGTGGAATTTACATTCTAGTGTAGGAAGTCAATGTGAACAAGAATAATAATTTCGGAAAGTGACAAGTGCTGTGAAGAAAGTAAGACATGGTGTTGGGATCCAGAATGGCTGGGCAAAGGGGTTACCTTGGGTGGACACAGAAGCACTGCCTGAGTTTACACTGAGCCAGACAGCAAAATCAGGGAATGAGCCCTGTGAACATCTGAGACAAAGAGCATTCTAGGAAGAGGAAATATATATGCAAAGGCCCTAGAACAGAAAGAGTCTCAGTCTATTTTTAAAAAAACAAACCAAGTAAGACAGGAAGATGGCCCATGTAGTTGGAGTGTGGAGAAATAGTAGCCAGATCATGTAGGGTAGTTCAGACCATGCTAAGAGGGGTGGAGATCATTATAATTGCAATGGAAAGCTATTTGGAAGGTTTTTAACAGGGAGAGGTGTATGCTTTATATGGTCAGCATGTTATAAAAAAAATGGACTATGGGGTGAAACGCCTTGGGAGGCTGTGGCAGTAGTTAGATGAAAAATGACGGTATGGTAGGGGACTGGAACTCGAAGAGCACTAGCAATAGAAGAGTGGGCAGACTGAAGACCATTTGGAGGGAAAGCTGATGGGTTTGCTGCTGCTTTAGATTTTAAGAAAGTGGGAAAAAATACAAAAGAATAAATCCACTTAGCAGCTGAGCGGATGGTCATATCATTGAATGAATAACAGGGCTCCAGATTTGTACTTGAAGATGTACAAATGTGTAGTTTCTTTACTTCTGGCCCATCTAGTTTTCCTTACAAGCCCCTGCTCACTGATTAGTGAGATGTGGAGGGGTGACGCAGGAGGCAAAGAGAAATGTTAAAATCCCATTCGTTAATCTGATAACGTAGCTGTATCTGCAGGTAATGCTCAGACTATCAAGACGCTCCGCCTCTTAGGCTTCTCATTCGTTGTCCTCCCTCTTTTACTGCTGTCCCACACTCAGTCTGTGTCTTACGATGTCCAGGACGACAAAGCCCTGGATTCTGATGCAGGTAATGCCCCTGAGAAATTTCCTCACTTCCTGTCCTGCTAGCAGCTGGCGATGATGTCTGCAGCTGGTAATCTGAGGTTTTTTCTTTGGGGGGAAAGCCAGTGGTTCCCTTTCTGAACAGATTTCATGTCAGTCGCCACTAATTTTTGTAGATCAGGTCTCTCTGAGGTCTGCTGTGATTTTTCATTCGGTCCCAGCCATAGCAATCTACTCTTTAGCCCTTATTACAGAGCTCCATCTTCCTACAGTAGTGACCACCCCGGGCCCCCAGAAGCTCCCCAGCTGGTTCTGAGTTCCCCTGACCATCGTGTAGTAGTCAGAGAGGAGCTCAGGAAAGCCTCACCATGTGGTCTTCTTCATTCTGCTGAACAACCACATGACGTGAGTGCAGACGAAGTGATGGCTAGAGAAGGTAACTTTTCAAATTCTGGATGCCTAGAAAGGAACAGGGTCTCTGACATAACTCAGAAAGAGGAAAATGTGAAGACCCATGGCTCTCCCTCTGTCTTCAACATTCTCCTAGAGCCAAAAAAAAAAAAAAAAAAAAAGTTTAGGCTTCTCTTTCCTTCCCCTGTGTCATGTCCTCATCCTTGCCAGCAAGGAAAATCCTTCCCAGGATAGATGTCATCTGTCAGATAGGGGGCATTCCAGGCTCAACTTGGGAGATGGTGAAAGTGGGAAATAAGGAAAATAACAAAGTCTCTTAAGACCTTCAGCCCTTGGGCATACAGACCCCTCGGGGTAAATAGGGCAAAGTTCTTAATTCAAAGAAACAAAAAGGGACAACATTTTAATAATTTTCAGGATGTTGCCCCACTATAATGGAGATGGGGAAGACTCAGAGGGAAGCAGTTTAGTGGAGGGAGCAGGCATGGGAGACAGATTAAAGACATCTTTAGAAAATCAAAAAGAGGGGCACACGGTGGCACAAGCCTGTGATTCCAGCTAGTTGGAAGCCAAGGCAGAAGAATCTCTTGAGTTGAAGAGGTCAAGGCCAGTCTGGGCAACAGAGCAACATAGTGAGACCCCCCCCATCTCTAAAAATTGAACTTACAAAGAAATTTTTAAAAAGATGTCATAAAGTTGATATTCGAAGGCCAGCAGTATGATCAGAACAGGCAATATAATTTAGGAATCAAGAATACATATACATTTAAAGCCATGGGGACCGGAAGATACCACCTAAAAAGATAAAAGAAGGTTGGGGCAGAGGAGGAGCCTGCGTATAAGATGTTGGTAGAAACCAAGGGAGCATATTGGTTTAGTTAATTAATTAATTGGAAGCTTAAATGAGTTATGAGACTGGTGTGGGGGGGGAACGTTTCAAGTTCAGTGAGCCAGACGCCTGACCACTGGAGTTGGCCATGTGGAGAGCAGTTGGTGAAGTGGGAAAGAGCAGTTTCCGAGGTGTAGTGAGAATACAGGCCCAAATGGAAACAGCATGAGAAGGAATCCGTGACAAGGTGCATAAACAAGTCTTTCAGAAAGTTTTGGGTTGAGTGGGAAACAGAACGAGGAACTAGAAAAGTACATAAGAAACAGGGGTGGGAGGAGGAAGACCCGTGAGGGCAAGGATTTCGGTGAAGTTGGAAATGATCCAGATCCAGGGAAAAATGGATAGTGCAAGTCCAAGGGGGGATTCTTTCAGACACAAGGCCCTTGCAGAGGTGAGAGGGCACGGGCCTCAGAGCACAGGTGAGGAGCTGGCCTCACCAGGGAAGGGCACTTCATCCACTGTAAGAGAAGGGAGGTAGAACTGTGGGTACCTGCGGAAGGGTGTTGGCGGGTTAGGAGTTAGGAGGAGCAGCCGGCTCTTTCTTGTCTGATTGCTACTGTAGCCCCATGAAGGAGGAGGCATGGTTATGAACTTGAAAATGAGGCAGGAATGGAGGTAGAAGATAGAGCTAAGTGTAGAATAATGCATATGATTTCAGAATAATAACCCGTGCCTAATTATATACATTTATGAGACGAATGCTTGTTACTAGTATCAGCACTTCATTTTTATTTTGATTGTGCACTGCAGAGGAGCAAATTTTTATTAATATTTAAATACTTAGCTAAACACACTGATGCCTAAATTGAATCATTCATTGGAAGGTAGCATCGGCGTGTGTCAGTGGATGTAATACATGAATATGTGGATTTAATACAGTCGTGGAGTACTAATGTAATGTGAATTCCCTCGTCTACCAGTATTGGAACGAAAGCTTCACATTTTAAAAAATTATAAGATTAAAGAAATATGCAGTACAATCATCCCAATACATGAACCAAAATAAATTAGTAAAATTTAATATTCACACATTCACTATTATGCTCTTTGAAAACTTTAGCTTCACGAATTTGCATGTCATCCTTATGTTGGGCCCATGCTAATCTTCTCTCCCATTCAATCCCATTTTAGTATATGGGCTGCTGAAGCAAGCATGAAGTTAACTATATACTTAATGGTGAAACTTCAAAAGAAATGAGCTAACATTACCACAATTTATCATTTCTACTTAACATTCATTTACGTAGAAGTATAGCCAGTGTGGCAAAACAGAAGAAATCATCTATAAATTATAAGAATTAATGAAAACTCAGCAGGGTGCCAAATCTAAAATTAATATAAAAACCAAGCCGAGCATGGCAGCTGGCACGTCCCTGTAGTGCTATCTTGGGAGGCTAAGGTAAGATCACTTGAGCCCAAGAGTTCAAGTCCAGCGCAGGCAACATAGCAAGACCACATCTCTAAATAAACAAACAAACAAACAAAAATAGAATACATGCACACAACATGTTCTTAAAACAGCAAAATGGGACATTTTCACCCCACGATTATCACACACCCTGAATGAAGACGATACAAGTGGTCACTTTGGTCAACGTTGCTCAAGCGGTAATTCACCATAATCAGAAGCGTCTGGATGCTGATGGGGACCACTTAGAGCACCTTTTGTAATTGCAGAAATCAAACGTGACTTGTATTCATCTTTTGTTATTGGTATATATTGAATATTTTCATTTTAATACAGTTTTTTTCCTTTCTTAAAGTGTGTATGCATTTTTTGGCACCCTCTGTATTTAAATGTTGTATAATGCGCTTTCTAAAAAATAGAAGTTAGTGAGAACTCATATTTCTTGAGCTCTTCATTATGTAGTCCTTTCTAAACTTCACTTACATTATGTTATGTAATCTTAGTAAGCCTTTGAAGAGGTATTATTATACCCCTTTTATTTAACAGGAAACTGAGACCTTTAAAAGTTACACATTCTACTTTGGCCATATAGGTATTATAGGTGCCAGAGCCAGGGTGAAACTGGAGCAGTGAAAAGTTCAGATCCTTAATCTCAGGTGAATCAGCCTGTCTTTAAAGGGCCTCATTAACTGCACAGAAGTCCTCAGGATGGTGCAACTATCATTTCGACCTCTGGATGCAGCTATAGCTACAGCAATCGAGCATAACAGCTTTGGCCTCCAAATTCAGCAATTTTCTGAGGGTAGAAGAGCATTTGCTCAGGAGCATAAGGCATGAGTCATTTCCTTAGGTATCTGTTTATTCGTTCAACAAATATTTATTGAGAGCCTACATAGCACAGCGGTAAACCACAATTTATTTCTTGTCTACATCACTTTTCAGTTTGCCAAGCACTGAGGACACAAATTTGATATTTGCATTTTCATTTCCAACTAATACAAGGAATGTTGTGATTAAATTTTAGGACTTACAACCTGTGGATCTCATTTAAGCCTAACTATTATCAATCTTAAAATTCATATAGTGTCCCCTTTTTTACTAAAAAATGTATATTGAAAACTTTTAGCTGAACAAAATACAGATTGAAATATTATTTTAAACAGTTTAATATGGTTACCTGCTTTTTCTGCCTGTAATTCCTTCTCTTTTTCCCCACAGATCAGAGGATATCTCTTTAACCCTCTCTACTCCAATAAAATGTTGAGATTTTCCTTGAACTTGTATTAGATATATACTATTTTATAATCTCATACTTTCCTTAAGATAGTGAGTTCACAATAGCTAATACAAGTGCTGAAATGAATGCATTTGGGTCTCCTTTGCTTTATTTTTTTTTAACCACCTGGGCTATAGAAGGCATGAGTTCACTTTAATTACATTCTTACTAATTCACATGAGTATCCCAAAACCGAGTAATGTTCTTTCTAGAGGAACAAACAGCATAATTTTACCTATCTTGGCTGGTTTGTGTTTGTAAACTTTTTATCTAGTAACAGCTATACCCCTAAATCATTATGATCTCTTTGTAAGTAATTATAGAAACATAATATGCTTGGAAATGAACTCTTATTTTTGCCTAGTTTTTGATTCAGTGATTGTTGACATAAGGATTTAAACACTCCATCCATCTCGTCTTTTCTTTAACCATTTATTTCCTCCTTTATATCAAATATTTCAGGGACCTGAAGGAATTGTGGGAATTCCAGGACAAAGAGGCCGTCCAGGAAAAAAGGTAATTTCTTTTTTTTTTTAACATCTTTTTATTCTGATTCTTTTTTGTTCTGATGTGTCCGATCTCTATAGAAATGCTGTAATGTTTTTATTTGTACTAGATATAAAGTAATAAAGGATTATCCATTTGGCTTTAAAAAGCACATTTCTATGAATTAACATTTAATTCCAGTGAAGTGTACTTATCACCTTGATTATTTGAAGGCGAATTTTCCACTTTGTAGTTTATAAAAATATCTTGGCTTTTCCTCCTTCTCCTGTTTGCCAAAAATTCTTTTAGTAAACCAGGGGCAAGAAAAGAGATAAAAGAAAATACTCTATCATTTGTGCTATTCAATAACAACTTTAGTAATATTTGAGGGAAATGAATATGAGTATAACTGGCACTTTTCTGAGTTGAAAAGGTAATGGTTGATTTTATTTTTCCCATATATTAAGAGCCTCAAATTAAGAATATTTTTGCTTATGTTGTATTTCAATAAAGAAAAGATATATTAGTAAAATTCTAGTACATTATATTCTAACATTTCTAGATCCTAGAAATTTTAAATTCTAGTATAAAGTAAAATTCAGCTTTGTATGGAATCAATAATTTGTTCACATATATTGCTGAAACATGGGGCTGTCTTTCCCTTTGCACTGTGACAGTGCAAAACATATTTATTATGATTAACTTTAAATCACACCGTATTCTGGTTTCCAAAGTCCAGTTGTAGCGTTTCTCCAGATATACACCTAGCCTATCTTTCCCAGAACTTTTGAAAAGCAGAAAGGGTGATTAACAATAAAGAGAAATGAATGAGAGAACTTTTTGTTGCTCTTCTTGCCTGTTTAAAAACAAAAAACAAACAAACAAAAAAACAACCAACATTGAAGTTTCTTCCATCAGACCTAGTGTCATATCTAAAATAAACATTAAGAAAGATCCAGTGAAGGTCTTTCCAACTGGCACCCCCATGAAAGTAAAATAAAACCTATAAACTGTTGTGAACATCAGAAATGGCCCGTGTTCCCAGTTTGGTTTTTCTTTGTATCTCCTTGACTGTCAGGTTGATTTCCACTTTCAGAAAATGACTAGCACAAGGATGTTTCAGAGCAGCGTATTTTGGTGCTAAAGAAGGTCAGTTAGGCTGATGGAAAACAGAAGGTAACCAGTTTTCAGAAAAGGTAAAATGATATTAAAATGTGACATAGTTTGGAAGGAGCACGCGAAGCCAGTCGGTGAATACTGAATAGGCAGAACTGAGAATCGGAGCAGTTTTTGCATCGAACAAATTTTGGTGGCCCTGAAATTCTCTATAGAAACAGACTCATCATATGGTCTATGTTTTCTCATGCTAACAACACGTCTATATGTATATGCATGCATGTGAGCAAAATTCAACATAAAAATAATTGGTTATTTGGAATTCAGCGTGAACAATAGCTATCATCCCCTGCTGTTTGGTGAAAATTATTTTTTAATCTTCTTTTTCATAAATTACTTTTATTTTAAAAATATGTGTAGAGGTGGTATGTTATTATTGTTGGCAGGGGTCTGTAATACTATGAACTCAAAGCAAAGTTGCTCTTTATAGAATTTTGCTCACCAAGTAAATATCCTCTGGGATCATTCAGGTATATGCCATAGTTAATTGATCTAAGAATAAATTTGGTTTTTTCTTTCTCTTCTCTCTTATTAATGTCATCTGCAGGGTGATAAAGGACAAATAGGGCCCATAGGAGAAGTTGGAAGCAGAGGTTCTCCTGGACAAATTGGGAAAAGTGGTCCTAAGGGTGCCAGAGGGACCAGAGGTGCTGCGGTCAGTATTTGATTTCCTTCCAGAACTGAGTCACTGTGGATGGGAAAAAAATGTATCCAGGCCCTTAAAGCTTCATCCCTTGATTAACTTTACAGAGGAGGCAATAATTCCATTGAAAATAATCTACCTCCGTGGGATGTGGAGAATTGTAAGCATTCCACAGTATTTAAATGGCTTAGTGGTTTCTGGACATGAGAAAGGAAAGGGGAAAAAAACTGAAGATTGAAATAAAATATGAAATGAGGTTTTAAAAAATCAGATAACTTCGGACCAAAGTAGGAAAGTTTATATGCCTAGCCCTTAAAATCAGGACAAAACTATGCTGTTATGGTTGACAAATTGCTTTGAAAATTAGGTTTACTTGAAATGGGTTTTCTCTCTATGCCTTGGACTCCATGTGCTTTATCTGGAGATTGTTTTTCTAACCAGCTGTAATAAATCTCCTCACATCTAATTATATCTTCCGCCTTTTGCATGAACTTCGCATGATGTTGGAAACAAGTGTGGCATGATACTCTTGAACCTATAATAGCAAAATCATTCTGAAAATTGTTCAGGAAGTCACAGCATGAAAGCGATGAAAAGTATTTAAAAGATTTTTCCAATGTAATCGTCTCTTTCATAAGCTTATTTACCAAATACATGTGTTCGTGCCCGGTCTCCCTTTAAATGTCACAAATGCTAGACTTTTCACCAAGGCTTCCTGGAGACCATTGCGAAATCCCTCTGTTGTCTGGAGAAAATTTCCCCGGGGCTCATTTGAAATGTCCCATTCCTGCTACTCTAGGCTTTTCTTTCTTTCTGTAATTTAAATTACTAATATTTCTATATATTTGACCTCTGTGTTCAAAAGCATTCTATAGTATGATTAATTTTAATGAACATCAGAACTGACGCTTCCAAAGAATATTTCCTTCAAGGTAGGATCCTACTTTGGATTTTTGACTGTAAAAATATGTGCTTTTTAAATTTGGACACATTTCCAAACTGTCTTCCCAAGAGTTTTTGCTAAATTTACACTCCCACCACCCCCATTTTGTATTAATTCTATTGATATTTGATATCAGTCTGAAAAATGAGAACATGTCTATCTCATTTTTATTTTTCTTTCTATTTATATTTGCCATTTGTAACTAGTAATTTGTACTTTTTTCTTTGGGAAGTTGCTCATTCATATGTGCTTTCCATATTTTTCTATTACAGTGTTGTCTTTCTCTTGTTGATTTGCAGCCATGCCTTATATATTTTAAATATTAATATCATTTTGTTAAGTATGTTATAAAACATGTTACATTTATTTTTCAATTTTGTGTATATCTATTGCTGCAGAGAACACTTTTCTGTGCTGCATAACAGTTCAGAACATAAACTTTATTACTCCTTCAAAGATCTTAACAAAACTTGCCTTTAAATCAATGCGGGCCTGATGTTGTTTTATTAACAATAGATCTTTTGACTTCTTTTTTTCAAATTTTCTTTCTTCTTGCATAAATTTTTAAATTTTTTTCAAAAAAATCATCTTTTTTATCTAGATTTGCAAATTTAGTGGGTAAAACTTTTAATTCCTATTCTCTTCTAATGAAATGTTTTTCCCTGTGGTTCTGTTCTTATTCTTGTTTCTAACCTTGTTTTATCATGTTTAGTCTTTTTCTTGATCAGATTTGCCAAAGATTTAGCTATTTTATTAGTTCAAAGAGTACTTTCCAGATGTTAAATTGTCAAAGAAGCATATGAAAAGATCTAGTCTGCATTATTAGTCATTAGGGAAGGGGAAATTAAAACTGTCAGGAGATAGCATTACACAGCTATTAGTTAGACTAAAATAAAAAGAACACTGATAATATCCAGCACTGATGCGGATGCAGAGCAAAAGGGACTCTCACATACTTCTACCAGGAATGCAGACTAGTGCAGCTATTCTAGAAATCAGTTTGGCAGTTTCTCAAAAAGCTAAGTATATACTTAGCTCATGACCTGGCGATCTCACTTTTATATATGCATCTTAGAGAAAGGAAAGTTATGTCCACTCCAAACCTCACACATTTACAGCAGTATTATTAATAATCACCTAAAGCTGAAAACATCCAGAATGTTCTTCAGTGGGTGAATAAACTGTGATAAATTTACACAATGGAGTACTATTACCAATAAAAAGGTATGAACTGTTCATACACACCAGAACTTAGATGAATCTTCAAAGAATTATGCTCAGTTAAAGAACTTAAACTCAAAAGCTTATATCTTGTATGATTTTATTCTGAAAATCCCTTCCCCTCTCCCCCACAAAGAAAGCAAGGGAGATAATTATAAATATTAGTTGTCTATTTTTTGAGACTTTGGCAAAAATATAATAAGAAGACGTTAACTGATCACTCCATACTGAACCTCAGAGTCAAAGCATCCTATGATAGACATACTCTTATCTGACAATGTGAATTTTTTTTTTGCATTGTTCTTATTGCTCAATAAAAAAAAAAAGAAAGAAAAAGAAAAAACTAGCTCAGGCATTGTCGCAGGCATCACCTGTAGTCTCAGCTACTCAGGAGGCTAAGCCAAGAGGATCACTTGAGCCTAGGAGGTTGAGGTTACTTGAGCTATGATGCCACAGACTCTACCAAGAGGGACAAAGTGAGACTCTGTCTCAAAAAAAAGTAACTCCCCAGTGACAGCAAGTCCTCACTGTAAGAGTGGATGATGGTGACTCTTACGGACTTTAAGCCCCATTGTGCTCCAACCCAAATGGAAGAGGTGATCATGAAAAGTGATTTGTTTTAAACCTAACACTCTTGATAGGAAGAAGGGGGTCAGGAAAGACTGAGGACATAGAGGTACCACTAGAAGGAGAGGCCTGAATGGAACTTGGTAAGGACCAGGTGCTGGTCCTTGTGGGCAGCCAGCATGGACATTCCAGCAAGGAGATGGACCCTAAAAGAAAAGAACTAAAAGTCTAGGGCACACAGACCACGGCTGGAGCAGTTGCTTAAGGAAATCACCAAGGATTCCAGCATCTTCTAACTTCCTGCTCCTCCATCTTTACCATATGGCTTTTGTCCTCATGAGCACAAGGTGACTGCCTAACGTCCAGCCATTGAGTCTTTCTTCCATGGAAGAGGGAAAGGGAAAGTGAAGTAATCCTAAAGGAAAAGATATGTCCAAAGCTGTCCCATTGTCAGAAAAATGTACAGCTTTCCTGGATTTTTATCTCACTGGCAAGAACTCCGTGACTCTAAGAAAGCCTCCTGGTAAATCTAGCTGTACATTGTGAAAAAAAAAAAAGAAGAAGAAAAAGAAGAAAGATAAAAAAAAAAAAGAAAGCAATGGAGTGTAGCTGGATCTATGCTTGCTCAAGTGAGAAGGATGCTGATGCAAAGTGACAGTCTGAGGAACTATTTCAGGTGCTGAAACTGTTTTGCATCCTCTCTGCAGTGATAGTTAACGCATCCATACAGGCCAAATACTCACAGGACTATACGCTAAAAAGTGAACTTGACCCTTTGTAAGTAAACTAAAACAGAGGTTTTTTGCTCAACTTTTATTTATGGTTCTCTATTTCATTTATTTATGCTTTAATATTAATCTCCTTATTTGGGCTTATTCTTTAGCATTAGAAATGCCTTTTATTGAGACATACGCATAAGGAACAATGCATGTGTTGTAAGGTGTAAACTTGATGCTTTTGTACAGATTGATCATACTTAGTAAACGGAATCATTTAGAGGTTTTTGTTTTTAAGATTTAGCTTTCACAAGCCTTTCTCAGACTTACTAAATCAGAATCTCTAAGTTTGAAGGCCAAGAATTTGTATTTTAAATAAATTCTCTGGAGATTCATTTGCAGCCAGCGGGGCACCAACTTGCATTTGTGTTCTACCCTATGCATTGGAGGGTGCATGACTTGGGTGGAGAGAAGACATTAGGATAAGTCATGGAGTCCTGGAGAAAGGTGGAGGAAGGAATCTCTCTGCTTTAGGAAGCGTTCCAATGGTCATTTGAGGAAGAAACACATGGCAAAAGCCTTACAGTTGCCTTCCAGTGTTATCTTTTATTTAGTAATAGAATCCTGAAATTCACTGAGACACATAGTTAAACTAGAATGAAGACTAGAGCATGGCCTCCTTTACAGCTTGATGTGGCCATGTAATTAAATTTCAGCTGATGGGATATGTGTGGAAGCATCATATATGACTTCCAGAAAGTCTTATTTTTTTTCTTTTTCCATTCTTTTTTTTTAAACCTAGCTATGTCATTGAATTTTTTTTTTTATTTCAAAACAAATTTAAGGGGTACGAGTGTACTTTTGTTACATAGAAGAACTGTGCCATGCAGAAGTCAGGACTTTCAGTATACCTGTCATGAGAATAGTATACATTAAACCTGCTGGATAGATTTTTATCACTCACTCTCCTTACTTCTTAGTTTACAATGTCTGTTGACTGAGGAATACCTGTTTATGAGGTATTTCTTATTAGGTATTTCTAAGAAATGAGGTACATTTCTTGTTTAGCTTCACTAATAAGTGAGAACATGTGGTATTGTTTTTCCATTCCTGAGATACTTCACTTAGATCTTCAATTCCATCCACGCTGCTACAAAAAACATCATTTCGTTCCTTTTTATGGCTGAGTAGTACTCCATTATTTATATATATACACACACTCACACACACACACTCTGTACACCATATTTTATTTATCCACTCACCAGTTGACGGGCACTCAAGTTGGTGCCATGTCTTTTCAGTTGTGAATTGTGGTGCCGTAAACATTCAGATGCAGGTGTCTTTGATATAATGACTTCTTTTCCTCTGGGTAGAGACCCAGTAGAGGAATTGCTGGATAGAGAGAAAATTCACTATTAGCTCTTTGAGAAGTCCCTGTACTGCCTTCCATAGCAAGTTGTACTAGTTTACGTTCCCACCAACAATGTGTAAGTGTTCCCTTTTCACTGCATTTGTATCAGCGTCTATTCATTTTTCACTTCTTGCTAATGGCAATTCTGACAATGGTACAGTGGTAGCTC
Source organism: Otolemur garnettii (assembly GCF_000181295.1). NCBI lineage: Eukaryota > Metazoa > Chordata > Mammalia > Primates > Galagidae > Otolemur > Otolemur garnettii. The sequence continues at coordinate 22,189,434 of NW_003852405.1, forward strand.
ATCGTGGTTTTAATTTGCATTTACCTGGTAATTAGTGATATTAAGCCCTTTTTTCATATGTTTGTTGGCAATTTGTATATCTTCTTTTGAGAAAAAACTGTTCACTTCTTTTGCCCACTTTTTGATGGAGTTATTTGGTTTTTTTCTTACTGATTTGTCTAAGTTCTTTGTAGATTCTGGATATCACCCTTTCTTCAATGTGTAGCTTGCAAATATTTTCTTCCATTATATAGGTTGTCTATTTACTCTGTTAATTATTTCTTTTGGTGGGCAGAAACTTTTTAATTTAAGTCCCATTTATTTATTTTTGTTGGTGGTGTGTTTGCCTGTGGGGTCTTACTCATAAACTCTTTGCTTAGGCCAATGTTGAAAATAGATTTTCCTGTGTTTTCTTCTATAATTTTGATGGTGTCAAGTCTTACATTTAAGCCTTTAATTCATCTTAAGTTAATTATTATGTATAGTGAGAGATAGGGATTTAGTTTCATTCTGCTACAATGGCTATCCAGTTTTCTCAGCACTGTTAATTGAATAGGGCATCATTTCCCAAGTATGTGATTTTTGTCTGCTTTGTTGATGATCAATTGAGCCGTTATTTTGGAATTCTCTATTCTGTTCCATTAATCTATATGTCACTTTTATACCAGTACTGTGGATATTTTGGATACTTTTAGTATAATTTGAAGTCAGGTAATGTAATTCCTTCAGTTTTGGTCATTTTGCTGAGTTTGCTTTAGCTATTCAGGCCCCCTTTTTTGGTTCCATGTGAAATTTACAATTATTTTTCTAGATCTGTGAAAAATGATGTTTGTATTGTGATAAAAATTGCTTTGAATTTATAAACCACTTTTTGAAGAAGTGACATTTAAACAATGTTGATTCTTCCAGTCCATGTGTATGAAACGTTTTATATTTGTTAGTGTCATGTGTGATTTTTTCATTGTAGAGAACTTTCACCCTTTGATTGAGATTACTTTTATTTTATTTTCTTTGTAGTCATTGTAAATGTTATTGAGCAAATGATTTGACTCTTAGTTTGACTGTTATTAGTATCTAGAAATATTATAGATTTTTGTACATTAATTTTACAACCAGAGACTTTACTAAATTCATTTATCAACTTCAGGAGTTTTTGGGGAGGTCTTTAGGGTTTCTGAGTAATTTATTAGAGCCTATCTTTGGCAGTCAGGGATAGTTTGACCTCTACTTTCTTTATTTGGTTGCCCTTTATTTCTCCCTTTTGCCCGATTTCTCTGGTGAGGATTTTAGTACCATGATGAATAAAAGTGGTAATAGTGGGTATCCTTGTCTTATTCTGGTTTTTAGAGAAATGCTTTCCATTTTCATCCATTCAATAAGGTTTGTCATATATGGATTTAGTTGTTTTAGACATATTCTTTCCATATCTAGTTTGTTGAGGGTTTTTATCATGAAGGGATGCTAGATTTTTTTTTCGGTTTTTGTTTTTGCAGTTTCTGGCTGTGGCCAGGTTTGAACCCACCACCTCGGGTATATGGGGCTGGTGCCCTACTCCTTTGAGCCACAGGCACCACCCAGGAATTCTAGATTTTATATAGAATGCTTTTTCTGTATCAGTTGAGATGGTCATATGGTCTTTGTTTTTAATTCTGTTTATGTAGTGAATCATATTTATAGTTTTATGTTTATTGAGCCATCCTTGCATTCCTGGAATGAAATTATTTGATCATAGTGGATTATCTTTCTAATGTGCTGTTTAATTTGGTTTGCTAGTATTTTGTTGAAGATTTTTGCATCTGGGTTCATAAGGGATGTTGGTCTACAGTTTTCCTTTTTTTTTTTTTCTTTTTTGAGACAGAGTCTCAGTATGTCACCCTCTGTAGACTGTTATGGCACCACAGCTCACAGCAACCTCAAACTCTTGGGCTTAAGAATTTGCCTCAGCCTCCCAAGTAGCTGGGACTACAGGCATCTGCCACAATGCCCAGCTATTTTTCTTGTTGTTGTTGTTCTTATTGTTGTTGTAGTTGTCATTGATTTAGCAGGCCCAGGCTGTGTTCAAACCCTCCAGCCCAAGTGTATATGGCCAGCACCCTAACCAGTGAGCTATGGGCACTGAGCCTAGTTTTCCTTTTATATGTAATTTTTTTTTCCTGGTTTTGGTAATAGGGTGATAATGATTTCATAGAATGATTTAAGAAGGATTCCCTCCCTCCTTCTCAATGATGTGAAATGGTTTCATTAGAATAGGTGCTCTTTCTTCTTTGTATTGGTGATATAAGTATATGTCATTCAGCCATCTTGATACAATATGCACTAACTTCTTGAAGAGCTATAGCAACTTTACTTATTTTCAATTTTAGCATGAATTGAATAGTTATATTGCAGTCTAAATTATTCACCTAGGCAATGGCTGAATTCTTACTAACTTCTTAAGACTGATTTTATACAGTTCTCTTTTCAAATAGAAACTTGATCTTAACTTGATGGGTCTAAATTTACTCATCAATGGTTAATAATTGCAACATTAACTTTTTTAGAGGTGAGACACTAAAGTCATCAAATACAGTGAAGCAGTATGATGAGAAGGAAAACACTCTACATGTGGGATCAAGAGACATGATTCTCATACCTCATTAGCATAAAATTTGGCAATTCACATATCTATTCTGTGCCTATCCATTCATCTCATATTTGTTCTGAGACTCAGATAAAAAAGTAGGTATGTAATGTTTTTGATAATATGAAATATAGGATATATTAGCATCGTTAGTTTTGCTTTTTTCAATTTTCTGAGTCATCTTGTCAGTAGGTTGTTGGTATTTAATGATTAGCCTTTAATTTATAGGGTTTCTCTATCTATTAAATACTGATAAGAAGAGAACTCATAGTGTGATTATTACACATAAATTTTCAGTCATTTCTGTTTTAACAATTATGACCAGGACAAAAACTATATTCATCGATGCATTGGCAGCTCACAAGAAGTATGGCGTTTTCTTGGATCCCATAGTGACAATGTCAAAAACCCTCAGACAGCATATTATAATATTCAGTGACACATGTCTACCACAAATTTTGACAGATATAAACTACATTTCCAAAAAATTGGTATGAACCAGTAGGATTCTGGCAACTGAAAGGATTTCTTCTTAATTTTTCATTTGTCTTTATCTTTTTTGCTCTGCTTCATTCATATTAAGAAGAAAGCATTTCTTTTAATATGATTAAGTATATTTATATCAGAAGTAAATCAAAAGGACATTTGTTTGTGGGACTTTTGTGGTTCAGAAGAAAAATAAAGGCAAAAGTTGGGGTGTTATTTTTTGTTTTCCCGTTTCAGACTAGGTATAATTTCAACCATGAACAATCTAGAAGTAACAATTTTAATAGAAGAAGTACAAATTTAATAAGTTAAACACTTGTCTATTTTCTTTCTTACTAATATTTACTTCATTTTTTAGGGACATTTAGGATTGATGGGACCTGGCGGAGAAACAGGAATTCCAGGGTATAGGGTAAGCATTTGCAATTGAAAGATAGATATATAGTGTATATTTGTATAAAAACATGATATTAAAAATTATATCCTAAATATGCAAATTATAATGGAATCTCTCTAAACCTTTCTAACATATTTATTCCTCGTTCTCCCATAAAGTGAATCTTATTTTTCATTTCAGAATGGTATAATATATAATAGCATGGGCTTGATGGAATTAAATAGAGCATGTACAAATGATACAGAGAATATCTACTTGTCCTCTTGTAGGGCCATCAAGGTCAGCCAGGACTTTCTGGATTGCCAGGACCCAAAGGAGAAAAGGTGTGTATATAGTGCTTTATTAATCCTAATGTAAAACATTGAATTAATAAATTCCTGCTGAAAGAATGCATGGAAACATTTTCAAGAATTAAAGAAGCCCTTTTCAGATTGAAAATGTTATAAATTCTAGAAGGAAAATAATAATATCAAGTAACTAAAAATTAAATAAATTATTAAAATATCTTGCATGGATTATTTGAAGATTAAGATAAAATAATATTATGTGAAACCCACACTCTGCAACCTGGAGATCTTGGTAAAAGTAAAACTAATTACTTACTAAGGAATTGGAAGGCTCTAGATTAAGTAAGTAATTATAGCACATCTATATCAAATGTTTGTTTTTAACTTTTGTTAGAGACTAGGTCTCACGGTATTGCCCAGGATGGACTCAAAATCTCTATGTTCATGATATCCTATTGCCTCAGCCTCCCAAGTAATTGGGACTATAAATGCATACTACCAATATTAGCTCATTTATGTTAAGTTTTTTTGATGATTTAGGAAGAGTTACGAAAGTACTCTTGATTTATAATGTCAAAAAAACTGGCATTTTAAGAGAATTTTAAGAGAATCCCTAAGCTGCTTTTTATGTAATTAAAGCACACTGGCACTTCCAAGAAGAACCGTATATAAATTACAACTTTATATAAAATATTATATACTTAGTTTCTAAAGAAAGTTTTCCACTTGAAAAAGGTAAAATTAAAATTTGTTATTTCCTAACATATTAAATAGTAATAGTCTATGTATTTTTGAAGGTTAATTTTTTAATTTAGGTTTGTTTCTAAATCATTATTTTCATTTTAGGGCTATCCAGGAGAAGACAGTACAGTCCTAGGACCACCTGGGCCTCGAGGTGAACCAGTAGGTCTTTTTCTAAAATTATTTTTTGACCTTTCAAGATAAAATGCTATTACTATAATAGATTTACACCACCAATTGCATCTTTTCAAAGAGTTTTGTTAGTTTTATCAGATGGTTTGATAGGAGAATAGTATTTGTGATCTCAAAAATCTAAATGACATGAAAGTCTTGGATACAAACAGCATGCAGGTCAAGTTCGTTAACATAATATGTAGGTTCAACGTAGTGACTTCCCAAATCTAACTTTCAGTACTGAATACATGGTAACAACTTTCTTAGAGATAATAAAAATGTATATAGACATTTTAGGGCAGATAGCTCTTTGATTATCAAATCTGATTTATATACTTTTTACAATACCTTACACACAGTTGCCAGATAACTCAAAGTCTTTCTGACCAATTAGAATAAATAACCTTCAAAGATCACTGATCTATAGTCTTGTAATTAAACATTTTAAGGGTTAAATGTAACCATGGTTTTTGAAAAGTAGCTATTTAGGCTCGGCGCCTGTGGCTCAAGTGGCTAAGGCGCCAGCCACATACACCTAAGGTGGCGGGTTCGAATCCCCAGCCCGGGCCCGCCAAACAACAATGATGGCTACAACCAAAAAATGGCCAGGCGTTGTGGCGGGCACCTGTAGTCCCAGCTACTTGGGAGGCTGAGGCAGGAGACTCGCTTGAGCCCAGGAGTTGGAGGTTGCTGTGAGCTGTGATGCCATGGCACTCTACCCAGGGGGATAGCTTGAGGATCCGTCAAAAAAAAAAAAAAGAAAGAAAGAAAAGTAGCTATTTAACTTTGTTTGTTTGTTTATTTTTTGAGACAGAGTCTCACTTTGTCACCCTCGGCAGAGTGCCGTGGTGTCATAGTTCACAGCAGCCTCAAACTCTTGGGTTTAAGCGATTCTCTTGCCTCAGCCTCTGGAGTAGCTGGGATTACAGGCACCCACCACAATGCCAAACTATTTTTAGAGACCTTGTTTCAAACCTATGACCTCAAGCAATCCATCAGCCTTAGCCTTCCAGAGTGCTGGGATTACAGGCATGAGCCACTACGCCTGGCCTTAACTTTGATTATTTGAATAACTGTCTCTATGTTCATGTTTGACTATAATACTGTCTAAAAAATACATGTATGTTAAATGGGTAAAATAAAACTTCTTAGTTCACAGAAATAAATGTAATTGATTATAGTTTCTGTTTTTTACACTGTATCATATAGAACAAAATAATTCTAAGGCACAAGGATTAGAGTATGTAGTCAATCCTGATATTTTAATCTGGATCTTTGGAGATGATTGAAAATTACACTTTGTTTTAGAAGTAGATGGGAAAGTTTCTAAAATTTTTCCAATTAAATCAAGCCATGTCATCTAGAAGCAAATGTGTTTGAATGAGTATGTAAAAATGTAAAAGGAATTGGAAAAAAATTGGGGAAAATTGTATCATCATGCTTGTTTCTCCCAGATTCAAGTATGCCAGGATTAAAAAATGTCAGCTGAAATATAATAAACCTATTAAACCTATTAAAAATCTCATACAACGGTGGTAGTTTTATCCAGTAGATATGGGGCAGGCATGAAATTTAAACCAAGAATAGTCTAAATAATTAAAGCAAAGTCAGAGTTTGTTGTATTTTATGTCTATTAAGTTTATCCACATATGAATAAGTTAGAATTTATCAATTAATGCTCTATACTAAATTGTTTCGCCAACTAACTTCTTTTTAAGTTCCTGTTCAGACAGTAGGTCCTAATTTGCAATAACTGATATTTCAACTTCAATTTAGTGTTGAAAGTTGTTTAGTAATAATTTCAATAGTTTATCACATCAAAGATTTTATATTAGAAATGTTTAGAAAAGAAATTGTAGGTCTGAGATTATTAGTTTAGTTTCTGCCTTGAAGTAAATAAGTGCAGTTTGTATTAATTTATGCCTTAAGAATTAAAAATTCCACAGATTAAAGGATAAATAAAGAATTTCTGATGAAGAATGATAAAGTAGGATTAACTATTAAGTACTTTTTGAAAGATCATTTAAATATAATCTTATATAATTAGTGGACTTAAATAAGTGGCTGAACAATCCTGCTTAAATCTTTTTCAATTATTTTAACATTATATAAAAATACAAGTTATTTTGGTATCATTTATAATATACTTTACTCATTAAAAATTTATTTCTTTAATATTTTTTCTAACAGAAGCATTATGAGATTCTCTTTATATAATTCAGGGCTTAGTATAGGTTGATGATATTCTTAGTGTCACTGAAATTCACTATTTGAAATTATTTAATGGGACTAAAAAACTATTATACATTCAGGTTTATATTTTTGGCAAAAGAACAAACCACGATCCAGCTGTGAAACTGATTGTTTTTGTATGTGGTCTCTGTAGGGTCCAATGGGGGAGCAAGGAGAGAGAGGAGAGCCTGGAGTGGAGGGATATAAGGTAATTGGTACAGGCTATTTATCTTGCTTCTGAATTTGAATAGGATTCCCGGAGGTTCTACTCAATTTCAAATGATTGAGATAACTAGAAATGTCTTATCTTTTTTTAATCCTAGAAGAATCCTAGTTCTTTCTACTTTCTCTTCCTTCTTCCTAGAATCACTGTTGATTTTTCCCACTGATACTTTTTCCCCATCATTCAGATCTCATGTGAAATGTTACTTTTTCTAACTGCCCTATTTAAAATAGATCTATAACCATCACTTTGGATCATACTATTCAATTTCCTTTATGACATTTTGCACTATATCATCACTTTTTCTTTTATAAATGTTTTCTTTTCTGTCTGTCTTCCTCTACCAGAATATAAGGTCTATGAAAATAAAATCTTGTCTCTGTTTTTCATCATTATACCCCCAATTTCTGGAACACTAAGTGCCTGGTATATAGTAAGAATTCAATAAAGAGATGGATAAATAGCCTTATGCTCTCAAGATTTAAGTCATTTCTTCTCCTCTTCCATGCCTTAGGATTATAAGACTAACTTCATCAACTAAAATTAGTCTGTGTGTAGAACTTATTCAGTAATATTTTTTGGAATCATGTTTGTGTACGGATGTTCTGTATTCCTGCCTTCTCTTTTCCTCTCTATATAGTGTCACTTGCTAAACAAAATGGTTATCTGCTAACTCTGTGCCTCTAGTTCATGCCTTATTCCTTCTGTCTCAACTTCTGACTGCCCACAGCATTATGTAGTCTTTATTACATGATTCCCATCTGTCCTTTATTTCACTCAAATTCCCTTTTCCTCTGACTCTACCAGTAGTCTTGCCATCTTATGTAGTCCTATAATGTTATCACTTATGAAAGTTATTCATCACAGGGCAATGCCTGTGGCTCAGTGAGTAGGGTACTGGCCTCATATATCGAGTGTGGCGGGTTCTAACCCAGCCGTGGCCAAACTGCAACAAAAAATAGCCAGGCATTGTGGCAGGCACCTGTAGTCCCAGTTACTCAGGAGGCTGAGGCAAGAGAATCGCCTAAGCCCAAAAGCTAGAGGTTGCTGTGAGCAACACCATGGCACTCTATTGAGGGCAACAGAGTGAGACTCTGTCTCAAAAAAAAAAAAAAAGAAAATATTCAACACAAATATTTTACTATCTCCTATTACTGATTTTATTTTTACTAATTGTTTTTTAATATGCGTGCATCTTAGCTCCCTAGTTTGAATGTGACTTCTTTCTTTATTTCACAATGACTGGTTCTGAGCCCTGTGTATATGAAGTTTTGAATAATGCATCGATAGGTTATCAGCAGTCTCAACCTGTGGGTCGTGCCCCCCAGGACCTTTTCACAGGGTCTATTGCCTAAGACCATCGGAAAACACATTATGATTCATAACAGTAGCAAAATTACAGTATGAAGTAGCAACGGAAATAATTTTATGGTTGGGGATCACCACAACATGAGGAACTGTATTAAAGATCCGCGGCATTGGGAAGGTTAAGAAACACTGGGTTAGTTGATTTGATACATCTCTTTGGATCACCTTCTAGTTTCACCACATTTTCATCCCTTCCAGAAAGAAGCCTCATACCCATTAAGCAATCACCCTCTATTCTTCCCAGCTGCTGGCAACCACTATTTTTAATGTTTTTATGAATTTGTGCATGCTGGATATTTCATATCCCTGAAATCATCTAACATATGGACATACAGCCTTCTGGGTCTGGCTTCTTTCATTTAGCCTAATGTTTTAGAAGCTCATCTGTGATGTAGACTATAACAGTACTTCATTCTCCTTTCTAGTTTTGTGTGTGTGTATAAGTGTGTGCACATACTTAAGTTTGGGAAAGGCCACAGAATTTGTTATATACAATAAAATAACTAAATCCCAACTTGGCCCTCACTCATTGCCATTGGACATATATATCCAAATCACTACTGATCATATCACAGATAATCTCAGTAGGCCCTAAACATGCACAGTCTATCATCCTTTACAAACTTGACCTGATCCCCCTCTTGTTACGTCCTCAGTTCAGTGAATAATACCACCAGTTATCTGGGTGCTCAAGACAATAGATGAATTCTCTCTTCTCTCTTTCTCTCTCTCCTTTTTCTCCCCACACTCATCTCTCGTGTTCAATTGGTCACTTCTTTTGATTCTTAACTATTTCTGGAATCTAACCACTTTGCCCTCCTGTAGTTCAGGCTCTCATCATTTTTTTGCCTGAATTATTTCTATAACCTCCTAACTAGAGGTTAGTCATAACCCCAGTCATAACCTTTTCCAATCCATATTCTGCTCAGCACATTCGGTCAGAAGAAACTCTATTTCCCATGCTATTTCTTCTGCCAGAATATTCTCACTTTACTACTTGAAACATTCATTCTTCACAACTGAGCTTATCTTCACTTGCCTTATAACACCCTCCCTAAACTTCCTTTGGCCACCCAACTCATCCTGCCACTAATATTATCCAACAAATTCCATCAACTTTCCATAGCCTCTTCTACATAACTTGAAAATAACACTCGCTATAGCATATCCAATTTTTACCACTGCAGAGAAATGGTCTTTGCCAATTTTTATTGGCATATAATGGACCAGTATGACTAGTTAAAGTCCTAGAAAGCAGGTCTGTCTTGGTGAAATTTGCGTTCAAATTTCACAAAGCCAAGAGAAGCAACTGACTAATCTACGATCATTCTGAAAAGATCTCTGTAAAACTAAAGACAAGGGTGACAGCAGAGCCAAAATTAGCCATGATAGTTCTGAGCTATGTAGTTTTTCTCTATGTTCGTGCTCACCTCACTCTGTAACTCCAGCTTTTCACCAGTCACTTCTGATTCCTGTTTGGTAAGTGACCTACAAAAAAAGTGATTCATATTTACTTGAATCCAACTCCCTCTTAATTGGCTTGATTTGCTTTTGCTCGTGTTTTGCTGAGGGTCATACATGGTAATGATTTTCTCTTTCATGTAGCCATGTGCTATATAAAAAGCTTTCCAAACTTGCCTTTCTCTCATGCCACAGTTCACTTTCTAAAACAGGATTCATTTCCTTTCTCAGAAAGTTGACACAGAAAACCATAAGCATTTTCCTCATAGAATGCAAATAAAGAAGGCTTGACTTGACCTTTCTGTGAGAATAAATATTGTTAGCCTATGTGTGCAATCTCTTCCTCACCTAGCCCAGGAAAAAGGCTGATAACTATCTTTCCGAAGGCATTCTTTCTGTAATACCGTGTATACAGAGAGGAGGAGGAGGAGGAAAGGAATCTAAGTGAAGAGAAAGGTAGGAAAGGGGATAAAGAGATTACAGGTGGAATTTTTCCTGCATAACTCTCACCTGGCATGCTTGCTGAGTTTCTGTTTGCACACTTGAAAAGGGAAATGTGGTAGGTCAGCATTCCTTCCTAGGGGAGCTAAGGTGATGACAGATGGCTGAATGTCAAAGCCATCTGATATTTTATATAGTAATTTCTCACAGTCTCTAGCCCAGTAAATTTGCTACCCAAACAACTGCGAACTTAATTTGTAAAAATAGAGACCATAGTACACTCTCACAGAGGGGATACGTTGAAAAATTAAATTTGTTCTCAAGCTCTTTATGCCTCTGGTTATTGACTGTATTATTTTTCTGAGGCTATTGTAACACACACCCACAGAATGGGTAGCTTAACATAACAAATGGATTTTCTTCATTCTAGAGACCAGAAATCCAGATTCACAGTGTCACTGGGGCCACACTCCCTCTGGAGCAGTGGTTTTCAATCTTTTTTACTTCATAGCACACTTGAACCTATAGTTAAACTTCCATGGCACACTGAAATTATGTTGATAAAAAAAAAAAAAAGTAAAAAAAGAATTCACTAACTATGCTTGAACTTCTTTTGAAAATAATTTAATTAATGATCTTTAAAATTTTTCCTGGCACACTGGTTGAAGATCACGGCTCTAGTGGCAGAACCCTTCCCTGCCTCTTTCCATTTCTGATGACTGTCACCATTCCTTGTGGCTACATCATTCTGATCTCTGCCTTTGGCCTTTTCCCCCGTTGTTTGTGTTAATCTCTGTCTGTGTCTCTTATAAACCCTTCTATCAGGGATGTAGGATCCACATTAATACTCTAAGATAATCTCATTTTGAGGTCCTTAACTTAATGATGTCTACAAAGACCCTTTTTCCAAATAAAGTCACATTCACAGATTCTGGGGATTAGGACAGAGGCATGACTTTTAGGAGGCCAACATTCAACTCACTACATTAACTCACATTAAAACAAAACAGAACAAAACAAAAAATTACCCTTTACATGTTCTCAGTCATCATAATGTCCAGGGCTATTATGTTCGATCTTGTTTCTAAAAAGAATCATAGTCTGTATTATATTTAAATTATTTCATAATACTTTGCTACCATTTAGTGGTCTTCCATTCTCTTAAATCACATGTCTCTGCTTACTCTAATAATATCATCTTTTCCATTCCCAGGGTCATGTGGGCGTACCTGGATTAAGAGGTGCCACTGGACAACAAGGGCCGCCAGTATGTTTTGAGAGCATTCTTTGTAATTCCGGCATTTAAAAAAAATAATGTTAATATAATGTATTTCATCTCTGTTTCATATATGATTTCTGTTTTGGTTCCTATTAAAGGGTGAGCCAGGTGACCAGGGTGAACAAGGACTAAAAGGAGAGAAGGGATCTGAAGTAAGTTGAAATTGTTTAAAACAATTTGAAATTGATTGTTAGTTTAGAAAGCAGGGGCACAAGAGATTTATTATAATTCAAATGCTCATTCATCCCTCCAGAAAAGGGACCACTCTCAGCCTCTAAATAGAGTGTTCATCAATAATTGTTCTAAAACTTAATTATTGATTAATTCACACATTTTGACTATTATTCAAATTTTCCTTTACCACCAGCCTACTCTGGATTTGTAAAAATTATCAAAATTGGTTGTCCCAAACTCATAGACTCTTCTTGAAATTTCAAACAAAAATACCAGCAAACCTTAATGCCAGCATTATAAAGTGAAAAATATATCAACTAAACCTCTACGGTTGTTGTAGAAGGCATTAAAGAAAAAATTAAAATTTATCTGATGATACTTGTTAAAGCATGGTAATTTTCAGGACAGTGGTGATAGACATCGGAGCTACTGCAATGGAATTTCACAACAGGAGAGAGAGACTGGGCTCAAGTCCAAATGCATAGTTAGCATGGGCAAGTGGGAATTGATAGCCTAGGAGCAGGGTGGTGTCAATGAATGGAAAACTGACCACAGAAAACCTCAGAGGTCAGGGATATTGTGGATAAACCAACCTAACAAGATTCTTACTGAAGACAGGTCAGGGTGATCAGACATCACCAGGGTCATGGTGGAGGTTTAGATATCAGGTACCCAGGGTGATCAGGTATCAAAGGTGGGGTGTCTTGCTAAACTGATACAGCAGAGTTCTTTGCTAAAACTGGATTTTACAAGGAAGTGCACAGATGGGTCTAGGAGAAGGAAGGTTTGGCCCTCTGAGTAAAGTTTAGCCAAGCAAAGAATTTTGTCACAGGGCAAGGGTGGAAATAGTAATTTGCCTATGCGACACAGACTTATAATTGGTTTAAAAGATATTTTTCCATAAGAAAAATTGTCTGTTATTGTTGGTTTATTGGTTGTAGCCTTTTCTTTTCTTGTGCACTGATGAACTTGACCCAACCTTATGGAGCAACTGGCTGTCCGTGCATCTCCACTTTATTGCTGGCTGCATTTCACAGTGTTGTCATTTCATGTCCTGTTGATTTACAATGAAATTCTTACAGAAATTACTGTGGTTGAATAATAAATTGGATGAGGGTGGATGGAAAGCGATGACTTTGAGATCGAGTTTCCCCTAATTTGTTAATTAGTCTTCAACTGTACTTGTGATTCCCACTCGTGGGAGGAAGTAATAAAATGAGGTTGAATCGGATACATTATTACCAAACAGACATTCACTCACCTAGAAGCCACATCCTCAGGCCCAAGCAAGAAAACGTGCAGAGAAATAAAATAGTTGCTTCCCTCACTTAGAATTTTTAATACCAAAATTGGAAAACAGGATGGGAAAAACAGTGAACCTAGGACGCTGCTGTGGCTGTCAGGCTGCTTTCACGTTTGCACTGAGTGCCTCAGAATCCCAGGGGTCTCTAAGGTTTGACCTTAAAATGTCTAATTTTTTACAATTAATACACATCATTGCAAGTTTTGTTTTTCCTTTTTGACCTATCTTGGAGCAAGAAATTTTCTGATCCTTATCAGCACATGTTAAAATTATGACAAGGAAAATCAAATACTCTTACTAGACAACTACCTCTCCAGCCTACCTGGTCAGCTCTCCCTTGGTCTTAGAGAGGAAAGGTTCTGAGGAGTCATAGTTAAAGTGCTGTGTAATTCAAGGGAATTAGTTCTTTCCCACTTTGGGCAATCCTGGCAAACAACCCAAGTACATACTAAAAAGACTCTTAGAATTTGAAATAGCATTAATTGCTACAAGAATTGACTACATTTGAAAGATACTTTCAGTGGTCAGGTGAGCCCCTGTCCAATTTCTTGTTTTTGCAAAGCTTAATTTTTTTTTTAACTTAGAAATGGCCCTTTAAAATCATCTGAACAACCCTCTCATTTTTCAGATGAAAAAATTTAAATCCCAGGAAGATTGTGAGTTGTTACCTAAGATCACAGAACCAATTACCAGCAGCACCAACACTAGAAACTTGAATTCCTAGCTCCTGTTATTCTATGAAAGTCGTCTATTATCTTGAAATCTTTATGAATTAAGTGAAATATGATTAATGTTACTAAATTAACTAATTCATTCATTGGGTATGAAACAATGGACAAGTATTAAAAAAAGTTAGAGCCAGTCAAAACTAATTACAGAACCACTACATTTTAAAAAATAGTTTTGTAATGCAAAAATATGCGTGAGCTGTGGTGTAATGGCTTTCAAAGACCCAAACTCAAGCCAGAATCTCCCAAAACGAAATTCCAGATTTTAGTGAATTGAAATTTCTTAGTTAAAAAGAGAATAATTCCGGTTTAGCTCTCTAAATCTATGTTTCTTTATAAAACTGATCTCTCAAAAGAAGTTAGAACTAGCAAAGTGTTGATACAACCGTGTCCTTCAGCTTCATTTAAACAAAACAAACGAAATTAGGGCTAGCATGATTCAATTTTAAATGTCCCTTACCAAAACAATTAGACTGCTTTATCTACTAGTCTGAGCAGAAGGGTTTTTTAAGTGATCTGATTTCAAATGGGCCACTCTATATTTTTTTTCTATATTTTTCAATGCCAGCAAGGCAAAAGAGAAAATATAATTTTATATGTACTGTAAGGACTAAATACAATTCATTTGTCTTTTCTATTACGAGAACAGAAGAGTCTGTTCATTGATTTATGAGGTATTTATATTTCAATAAAATAACATGACTAAGTTAAGTTTGACAGTAGCATAGAATACTTTTACTGTCATTGTATTTGAATTTGGGGGATTGGTTGAAGACTGACTTTTTTTCCCTTCTTACGGTACTAACTCAATCATCCACTAACATCTTTTATGCTAACATAGCAATCATCTTTTATGATAATATATTTTCATTGCCTTAAGCCTAATCTGTAATTTTCTACTGAACAGACCACATCTGCGTAGGATTAATGTTTAGTAATGTTTAACTCTTAGTTTAGTTCTAAGACTATACAGTAATTCCAATTTTGAGGGTTTTTTAAATGCACAAGTTCAAAAAGGCACTATCTTCGTTCAAGCTGCTATAATAAAGTACCATAAATTGGGTAGTTTATAAACAACAGAAATTTGTTTCTCATGCTTCTGGAGGCTGAAACTTAAAGATAGAGCCCTAACATGGTCAAGGTCTCAAAGGGTCCTTCTCCATATTACAAATGCTAGATTCCCACTGTATCCTCACATGGCTGAAAGAGTTCCCTGGGGTCCCTTTATATAAGGGCACTAATCCCATTCATGCAGACTACCTCCTCATGGCCTCGTTGCCTCCCAGTGGCCTCCTAATACCACTAGACATCGCTATTGCTATTAGGATTTCAACATATGAATTTGAGGGCATATCAACATTCACCTTATAACACCTAACAATGTCCTCCACTTAGATAATCTATTAGCACATATATTTAAAACCTTCCTGGTAAGACTGGTTTTTCTAGCTGGCCTCTGTTCTTTTTGTTACAGTCACAATAATTGTAATAAGGAGATCATTTCTGAACTGAACATGTAAGAACAGCAGAGACCATAGTCTTACTTGTTAAACACTTCTAGTGTTCAATAGATAGATTTTTGCCATGATTCTCCTATCTGAATTAGCAAAATAGACTGTTAAAATATCTTTCATATTTATGATTTCTTAGTGTTACTCTACCATGAGCTGCTGTTTCCTGATGCCCATCCAAATCTGAAGAGCTTTCTAGTTTTCGTGATGCAGATTTCAAGGCACAACATTTAACTTGTTCTGAAATAATCCCTCACGTAATGGGCACCCCAAATGTAATTAATTTGTCATAATATATGAATCTCTTTGTTTTTATTTTGTCATTTGAGTGTTTGTAATAAGATATATGCATGTATGGCATATTAAAAATGTACCTTTGTTTATGTTTTTATAAAAAAAACTCAACATATGTCCAGAGTGCCTGATGGTGGGATCCTAAGTGGTGGAAAGCTAATCAATTGGCCACCTTTAACTCCATTCACTCAAATACCCTGCATTTGATTGTTTTCCCTATTCATCTTCTTCTCAAGTTTGCGGTTAGAATCTGGGGGGCAGCGGTGAGGAAGGGGAGTGGGAAGTGAGTTTAGTCCTTGGTCACCATCCATTCACACTGGCATCCACTGAAATGCACATCATCCCCTCTGGCCCCCAGGTGCCAGCATCCCACCACGTTGGCATCTACTCTCGCCTGCCTGGCAGCAGTTTTGACTATGCTGGCCTGTACAGCTATTTTCTCAACTCATGTATAAGGCCTCCCCAAACTCTCAGGGCCATATTCTGTTCTTGGCCACATGGAAATAACATTCTGGGTATTCAGAGCATTGGGAGACTCAGAGAGACTTTCTTCAACTCATTGTCCCATATATCTCATGCAGAAATGTCTACTCTGTTGCTGACATTCAGTGTACATTATAACTCAATGACTACTTTAGTTACCCTAAGTGTCATCTCTGTGCCCAGATCTTCAAACTTACCAGGGAGTGTTAGTGATTCTAGCTACCCCAGGACTTGAGGAAAGGATAGAGCAAAGATCTTGAGAGATTCGTTTTTCTCTTATTTCTCCTCTTCCCTTTTTCCAACTTGAAGATCTTCACATTCCCTTACTTAGTGAAAACTCTTACAGTATTACTATGATTCTAAATCTGTTATTTATAGCCTAAACTTTGTGACTTGATTCCTTTATAACCTTGATTTTTGATATTTAAAGATGGACTTTTAACATGTAAGGGTCAGGATTTTATATTTGAAAAGCACGGTTTTGAAACTGAAAGTATATTGCCCCCATCATAAGTTTTATTGGACTATTTTGAAATCATAAGCCCAAGGAAAAATCTATTTTGAAAATCAAAAGTATAGAACAGATATACCTCTTTGCATTACTGTGAAGGAAAAACCACACTGGTTAACATATTTGAGTATTATCATGATTTGTGTGCTGTTAATTGGTGCTGTTCAAGATGACTACAATCAGAACCCTTTTCACTATTTAAAAGAGGTTTTTTTGTTTGTTTGTTTGTTTGTTTGGGGTTTTTTGCTGATTTTGCTTTTTATTGTGTTCTGAAAGACATATTTTGCTATAAGGACCACATGTTCCAGAAATTTTATAGACTTCAATTAAACCCATGTTAACAAGTATCCCATGTTTTGATTCCCTCACCTTTAGAAAAACTTTGCCTTAGTGACTTTTAAAACAATTGACATAATTTTGAAAGGTGAAGGTAGAACCCTTGATTCATATTACTCCCCATATCAAATTCTAACAAAGTTGGGTTTTTCTCTCTTACAGAAAATGCTTTTTTAGTATGTGACAACATATGCTGTTGCTTCTTAAAATATTTACCCTCATTTTCAGCAGATACAAAATCTTCTGAAGCTGTTCTTTTGTTGTTTTTGTTCAGTTGAATCCTTGGCACAATTTTTCTTCATTTTTGAATAACTTAACGTCCTATTTTGGTGGAGTTATTCTGTTTGTGAGAACTCCTGATGATTTCTGAGAATTATGTCTGGTAATGACAATATGATTCTTTTTCTTATTTGTGAACCAGATCGCTTTTTTTCCACAGTTTTCTTCTTAAAATACTTTTAGGATATCATCAGAATAAGGGCATGATTTGCAAGGACAAAGTTCCTAACTATCCTGGCAGACCAGTTACTGCTGAATCAATTACGATTTAAGACGTCTCACACATGGAAAAACAAACAGTTCCGTGGGAAATGAATATCTTCTCCTTGAGTCACAAGTGTGTTATTCTCTGTGCTTCCAGAGAAGCACATTGTAGGCCACCAGTCCATGTCAATTACTACACTGCAAATCCTTGCAAGCAGGAACTATGCCTATCTACTCCCAGCACCTAGCAGGATCCCTGACACATAATACTCAATAAATGTTTATGGGACAAAGGTCCTTCCTGAACATGGGGACATTTATTAATCTACTCGTTTCCATTTTAGAACTATGATTTAAATTCTTAAATGATAGAATTTGGAGGTAGAAGGAAATTCACAGATGATCTGGTCGAAGTCTCTTGTTTTCAAATGAAGAAGTTGACTCCCAGGAGTTTGGTGGCAATCCCAGTGGTGGTACTTGTCACCACAGCTGGATCTCAGTGTTGATTTCCATGGCTTCAGTTTAATTAAGTTTATTATAGTCAGCTGACAACTGTGCTTCCCCTTTTTTAGGGTCAAAAGGGGAAAAAAGGAGCTCCTGGTCCATCTGGGAAGCCTGGAATTCCTGTAAGTAATCGGCCTCTTTCATCTTTCTTGCTTTCTAAATAGAATTGGCAACTTTAGCAAGCAAAAGGTTTGGGGCCAATTATATCATGTTGGATAAATCAATCTGGAAAATAAAATTTTTAAACCCATGCTGGAACATAGAGGGAACAAAATATGACCATTATCTCATAAGCAAACTTGCTGCTTAAATATAAGTGCCTGCAATTGAAGGATGCTATTTTCCTGTATTATGGAGCCCTTCCTGCGGGCTCATCTTTGTGGCCAACAGTGAACTGCTCAAAAACAGGGAACTTGGACCCAAATAAATGGAGACAAAGGTCAGAGATCCTCAGACATAATTAAAAAGACATGAGCTAGGATGTTAATTGGAGGACTCAGCCTCTTATTCTCCTGACACTTAGAACAAAAAGAATTAGAAACTTTTTCCATCACAGAACAAAGATTAATTTTCCCTATCCATCAGTTTCCTCTTCTGGCCAGGCACACATGTGTTGACTGATGTGCTAACAAAGACTTCCTACTGGTGTCCGTTAGCCAAGGCTTAGATGGGTAGCCTGAGTTGGTTCAAAAAATTAGAGAACATGAATGTAAATTATATTATCACCTTCGAATCCCAGAGTCTTACAGATAAAATCCAATTGCCAAAAAGAAAAACAACATTTTAGGTTTTTCTTCAGTCATGTAATTATTGGCTTCCAAGTAGCAACAAAAGGAGCCATAATTAGTTTCTTAGAAAAATGACAAAATACAGGGTTTTGCTGATGGTGAATGACAGCTTGTATCCTAACTGACAGGTGCATATAGCTGATCATTTCTCCATAGCCGTATAAAGCATCAGCTGGCCCAGTGAAAAATACCAGAGAATTATACCAAGGCTCAAAAAGTTACAGTAACTTTCCAATTAGCTTAGCCTTTTTGTTTAGGGAACTTTTAAAAAACAGTGATCTGTGGAATCCAAATCAGAAACAGAGAACAATTTGCCTTAGGACAAAGTATAAGAATGTAAAGTCCCTCCCTTTAGCAAATTTTTAAAAAGGTATTTGTCATATAAACATCTGTCTAGCATCTCACTTTAATCCAAGTAATTTTTAATTATCAAGGGTCTTCCAGGTCTACCTGGGCCACAAGGCATGCAAGGCCAGCCTGGAGCAGATGGCATTTCAGGAAATGCTGGAAAAGTTGGTCTACCAGGAAAGCAGGGACTTCCTGTGAGTAGTGTGACTCTCTCTTTGATCTTTACTTCTTATGCATAAGTGTCTCCTTGCTAGACCAGGCGTATTTCTGCTTTTCTTCTTAGCTTTGGCACTGGCTTAGTCATTTCTTTAATAGTTATTTTTGGTGCTGTATTTATGATTTCGAGGGAATGTCAATGGGTACATTCTCTTGGGTATTTTATATCTAATAACCTATAGTATTAATAATATATTCCATTTTATACAAATAAAATCTTATAAAGAAGAACTAGAAAGGCTCAGCGCCAGTGGCTCAAGTGGCTAAGGCACCAGCCACATACACCCAAGGTGGCGAGTTTGAATCCAGCCCGGCCCACCAGGCAACAATGATGGCTGCAACCAAAAAAAAAAAAAAAAAAAAGCCAGGCATTGTGGCCGGTGCCTGTGGTCCCAGCTACTTGGGAGGCGGAGGCAGGAGACTTGCTTGAGCCCATGAGTTGGAGGTTGCTGTGAGTTGTGATGCCACGGCACCCTACCCAGGGCGACAGCTTGAGGCTCTGTCTCAAAAAAAAAAAAAAAAAAGAACTAGAAAGAAGCAAAATTGTAAAGGCTACATAACCCAGCGGTACTTTGACCTCATCAAAGGTTTTGAGCTTCCTGTGGAACATTTAGGTCTTGGTGGTAACTCAAGGTAGGCTCTGTCAAAAATAATTTTCTTTAGTGCAGCGTTTTACAAGAATTGCATGAATATTTTCTCTCTGTTCAACTAGCGATGATGCAATGATATAAATTCACTCTTAGTTTTATGCAAATGTCTATATTGTTTATTTGATCAGAAAGTTAAAAATTATATTTTTCTTCACTTAATCATTCTCCCTTGTTCCTTCCCTAATATCATACTTCACTTAAAATATTGTATTTTAGCCTAAGAATATGGGGGGGGAGGGGAGAGGAGGGGGGTGGATGGGTGGAGGGAGAGTGATTGGAAGGATCACCTCTATGGTTTATCTTTCAAGGTACAATTGAATCTTTCTAAAAGTAGAATATAAACGTCTTAACACAATAAGTAAGAAAATGACATAAAGGCTATGTTAACCAGTTTGATGAAAATATTTCAAATTGTATATAAAAACATCACACTGTACACCACAATTGCATTAATGTATACAGCTAACATTTAATAAAAAAAAGAAATATTATATTTTAATTTGAAACATTAGAAGAAGAAGCCATATACTTCTATAAACACATATACTTCTAAGAAGAAATTTTTGAGATATGAAAATTATATGAAATATTAATTTTAGTATTCATAAATTAATATTTTAGAACACAACCAATTTATTTACATATGGCTGATTTTGCACTACAATAAATGCAGTGACCTACCAAATGTTTTTTAAATGATTTTTCTGCTTAAATTATGTAGAGTTATTGCTTCTCAGCCTTTTGGCTTAGATCAAGTGTAAATTATCCAGGGTTAATTTCTGGTGTTTACAAGTATGGACTCTGGCTAATACAGAAATCTAATAAAATGAAATTATGGCCATATATTTTTGTAAATGGAAGTCATCAGCAACTTTAGAAAAGAACCATTCAAATTGATGTGTGAGGGGAGCAGAAGTAGAATTATGGTGTTTGAAGAGAGAGTGGACAGTCAGAAATCAAGATACTCAGACCACACAATGGGAAAGTGGGTTCTAAAGCAGAAAGTGAGGTAACAACTAGAGAATGAACTTAAGGTAGAAAGTTCCTTCTTTTTATTGTTGGGGATTCATTGAGGGTACAAAGAACCAGGTTACATTGATTGCACTTGTTAGGCAAAGTCCCTCCTATAACTGTGTCCTGCCCCCAAAAGGTGTGTCACACACTGTGACGCCCCTCACCCCCCTCACTCCTTTCTTCTCTCTGCCCTTCCCTCCCTCCACTTCCTCCCTCCTTCCTTTCCTCTCTCTGCTCTTCCCTTCCCCTACCCCCTCCCTCTTTTCCTTTCTCTACTTGCCCCTTCCCCACCCCTCTCTGTGTGCTAGGTCATCAGTTGTCCTCATATGAGAATTGAGTACGTTGGATTCTTGCTTCTCCATTCTTGTGATGGTTTACTAAGAATAATGTGTCCCACTTCCATCCAGGTTAATACAAAGGATATAAAGTCTCCATCTTGTTCAGTGGCTGAATAGTATTCCATGATATACATATACCACAGCCTATTAATCCATTCCTGAGTTGGTGGGCATTTAGGCTATTTCCACATTTTGGCGATTGCAAATTGAGTTGCAATAAACAGTCTAGTGCAAGTGTCCTTATGGTAAAAGGATTTTTTCCCTTCTGGGTAGATGCCCAATAATGAGATTGTAGAATCATGGGAGGTCTAGCTTTAGTTCCTTGAGGGTCCTCCATCCTTCCTCCCATTAGTTTGTATTAGTTTGCAGTCCCACCAGCAGTGTAAAAGTGTTCCCTTCTCTCCACATCTATGCCAGCATCTGCAGTTTTGATGTAAGCCATTCAAGTGAGAGAAACATGACCATATTTCAGTGATAAGAACCTAGTCGATATGGAGAAGTTGAAGAAATAATAAAGACAAGGGAGAATCTGAGTATGAATTAGGCAGAAAAAAATGCATATTCCAGCTCCACTTCCTAAGCTACTTTGCTTCCAATTTGGGATAATTTTTTACACAAAACAGATTCTGAGCCACCTGTCCCTTTTTATGTATGACTAGCACATTGGACTTTGTGGTGAAAGAAACTGAGGTGAATTATAATAATGTTAAATACTGTGCTGATATACATCCGTGGGCTGTGAAGTTGAATGGTACAAGGTATTGCCATTAGTAAGCAATTAGCTATCCAATCATATGTTTTCATCTGCTACTTTTTAGCATTTTCACAGGCTAAGTTAGAAAAATTCTATACTCATGCTTAGGCTATTAAGGTATCATAACTGTTGAAATGTTTTATATGCATTGAAATAAAAATAACTTTCCCCAAGGTTTGGTAAGGCTATTGGTGTTTATGAACATGGAAATATTTTCTACCAATACCTCTGCTCTCTCTAGAATGTTTGATGCGAAATTAGAATTATAATTCTTTATAAGGAATCCTATTGTTCAATGAAATTAGGTAGTAATGGCTAATGGGTCATTAGAGAAAGTTATTTCTAAGAGAATTATTTCTGATACCTACTGTGGCGATAGAAAAACCACTTGAGAGAAAATAATACCATCTCTAAGCACTACCAAGTTCCCTGGAATATTTTCAGCCAAGGATAAGGACGTCATTCCATTGGTCTTTTTTTTTTAAACTCATGGCACCGTGGTATTTCTTGGCTTACCTTTAAAGATTGCTGGGTTTTTCCACTGAGAAAAAATATTGATTCTGGGATTTCTTGCATTATGCAACTGCCTGATTTTCCTAAACAATGTTCTTTATTTTTTTGATGTGGCCAAGAAATTAAAGAATTCCTGGTGGATTCACACTGCAGTCTCAATGTTTTTTTCAAGATCAGGTGACTATAACTGAAGGATAGTGTGGGGGAGGCTCACCGTTGCCTATGTGAATTTTCTTCTGTACAAATGAGTGTTTGGGGGCCAGACAACTTAGTGCATCTGCAGTAAATGAGTCTGCCATGCTGTTTTCATTGTGTTGGACTTCTGTACAAGCACAGTACCTCAATCATTTAAGAAAAAGGAAAACAACTTTTCCGTGTGAAGATCATAAATCCATTTGTCACCAAAAGGCAGGCTTACCTGTCTTTTTATTTTTTTTTTATAGCTGTGACTAATAAAACTGGTCGCTGGAAGGAATAGAAAGAAACAAAATGAACGACTTGACTTAGAAGAAATCTAGAGCCTTTTAATCTTGACTTTGCAGTTGGTCGTGTGAACACAGGCTTAAGTGTCATCTAAAATGAGATTCATGTCTTAAAAGGACTTGAACATCTTGAGTTTTCCATTTGTGGATTGCGTCCAACACAAGGAGGAAAAACATACTTCGTCAGCACCCTCTAATCCAAGCACAGAGTAGCAGGACCACCATGAAAACTTCTGTTCAGAACACCAGCCACCATATGAACGAGGTGTTACTGGGTTCATGTTGTAGACAGTGCTTGACATGTTAAATAGCTAACATGTGGACTGAGTGTTCCCTGGTCTATGAGGTAGTCACACTAAAGAAACTTCCATTTCTAAGAAGATACATTTTTTTTCTTCACAGTGTTTTGAAGAAAGAAACAATACCTGCATTGCCCAAGTCTCTGTTTAGCAAATCCTGTCAACGCTTGATCATTACTAGGTTCATGATCTGGTTAAGGCTTATCCTCATTGCTACTTTCTCCCTCTTCTCCCCTCGCTGCATTTGTGCCAATTTTCTGCTCATTAGGCCCTCTTCCAGAACAGACACAGCTCAGTGTATTGGGCTGCTCCTTAGTAATAAAATGAAAGATTTGCTACAGGCTGTAACTTTCCTAGTGGAATCCTCAGTGACTCCCAGTGAGACAAAGTTCCTGCACTTTATGGAATAGTGATCCTTCATGATCCGGCCTCTGTTGACATTCGGAGACTTACATCCACCTTGACCCTCATATGTGCTGAGCATTTAAGGCACAGTAACAGCTACGATTATATGATTACCATCAGCCAGGCACTATTCCAGGTGCTAAATACATACTATTTTCACCTTCACAAAACTCCATGAAGTAGATAAAGCCCCCATATCCAGTTTTCAGAAAAGGAAGGTGAGATTCAGAGAGACTAACTTGCCCAGAGTCACACAGACAAGCAATGGAACCAGAATTCAAACCAAGGGGTTCAGTATCAAAGCTCATGTCCTTAACTACTACGCCACACTCCTTCATATGCTTAGTCACTTAGGCACCTCCCAAATTCTGTTATTTCCCTCACTTTCTTGCCTTTGTGCTTGTAATTTATTCTCTCTGCTTAGGAGGCTCTTCCATCTTTCTCTCTCCCTTTATGATGATGTTTCAGAGCTTAATCGAACTGCAACCTCCTTCATGCACCTTCCAGCCTGAGTTAAAAATGTCTGCTCTGAACCTCAGTACCCTCAGTCCACTGCCTCCATCAAAGCATGGATAAGACAGGTGACAGTTACTTGTCATCATGTCTTTCTCCTCCAGGAGGCTGTAAACTCCTGTAGAGCAGGGCTTGTGTTTTATCCATCCTTGTATCCCTAGACGTGGAGCAGTGTCAGGCTCATAGGAGAAGCTCAATATCTACTTGAAGAGTGACTGTTCCTTGCATTGTGTTGCATAGTGGCCATGGCCTCAGATACCTGGGTTTAAACTGTAGATGTGTTAGCTATTTAACATCTCAAGCACTGTCTACAACATGAACCCAGTAACACCTCGTTCATATGGTTTTTATAAGAATCAAATGAAATATTGCACATAAAGTGCACAGTAGACTCCATGCACTATTGAGTTAGTATCATCATTCCATAATAATAAACATAATAATAAACATAATAAACATGGTCAAGCTAACATTCATTCAGTTAAAAAATATCCTTATAGTGCCTAATGTGAGCCAGGAGTTAGGGGATACACCAGTGAACAGTGGGCAAAAACTGCCTTCACGGAGTTGGCATGGTCACAGGGTTGTTGAAAGATCAAATAAGAACCTGGACAGAGGGTTTGTTATTTTTGAAATAAAAGGATGGACACTGATTTCTTCATAGTTGTGTAAGCCTAGACAGGTCTAAGAGCCAACGAGTAAATGCAATGTCCTCCTTCAGTCCCTGCTGGTCCTGTGATTGTCAAGGCCTGGGCACGAGAAGACCCTGCTGTTGACCAATAGAGTGGCATTTGCACTGTACTCTTTTCAGGATTGAGAAAACACCAGTTTTAAACAATTTTTCTAGGCAAAACAATGTCAAAATGCTTGTATTCATTAAGGCTGAACAAAAGTTTAGCTTTGCATCCTTTGTTTATGTTCTTAGGAATAAACCTAAGTCGAGCAGTCCTGTCTTCAGTGCCTTAAAACCTGCCTTAACCGTCCTTTCAGCTCTCTGGTCTTTAACATGGTTAGAGATGCAGAACTAAAATTACCTCCTAACTGTAGGATACAGCTCATCCGTAAATCTTATTTCTAGCACTTGGGTACGTCTGTTATGATGGGCCCTGTAAGAAAGTGTTATGAATGCTACATTATTTACGTACAATGTAGCCTTGCATATAATCACCTACTAATTACAATCCCACACATTTTTAAACATCCAGTTCTTTCCTAGGCATGATATATTTGGCAAAACAAACAAAATGAGAAATTCCCACTTAAACAAAGTTGCTTGGAGTAAAGGAAAGCAAAGTATTACTTTTATAACTTATTACTTTGCTGGATTTAAAAAATACAATACTTAGGTTGCCTAATAATGAAAAAAACTTAAGGACATTATACTTACTTTTTGTCCTAGGGAATATAAATTAATATTAGTTTCTATATTCTCATAGAGTTAATAACCACGAATATAAACATTATGCTACGTGCAAAGAAAGTGCTTGGTGGTTTTCCCTAAAAAGGAATAAAATGGTATTTCTAGAAATTTTTGCAGCTAGTACTTTAAAGAAAATTATCAACTAATCTTAAGTTCAATTTTATTTTCAATATATCATTCCTCTGTTGAGAAGTCAATGAAATTAACATCGGAAATATTTATAATTTCAACATCATTTTAAAAATACTATTCTTTACCTAATAAATAATTTATGACTTATTTTTTATTTCAGAGTAATATGAGAGCACAAGCGATTACATTACAAAGTTTGCATTTGTTAGGGAAGGTTATGTTGTAGCTGTGTCCCACACCCAGGAGATATGCCGTATACTTACCCTTACATTGTGTCTATTAGTTGGGAGCACACCAGCCCCCCCCTTATTACTTATTTTTTAATATATTTATTTCAAACTTAATCAAAATAAGAGCTAAACCAAGAGGCAAAGAGAATAAAAAAGTGGCATTCCCTTTGGAATGTTTCACTATTATGTACATTAGTTATAAGCATTCCAAAATCTGTCTCTGTGTCTTTCTTCTAAATATGTGTATATATAGCTTCATTAGCACATATAGCTATATGTGTATATAGCTTCATTTTTCTTCCTAGATGTTTTCATTCACTTCTAAAAGAAAGACAGATTGGCTTGGCGCCCATAGCACAGTGGTTATGGCGCCAGCCATATACACCAAGGCTGGAGGGTTTGAACGCAGCCTGGGCCAGCTAAACAATAATGACAACTGCAACAACAACAACAACAAAAATAGC
>NW_003852405.1:22216125-22221833 GCF_000181295.1 Otolemur garnettii
AAAAAAAAAAAAAAAAAAAAAAAGAGAAAGAAAGAAAGGAAGACAGATTTATATCAAAACTACTCCTCCCTTTCTCCAAGTGAAAGTCAAAATGAAAGGCAACCCCCTTTTTCTTTAATTGACTTCCTTCTGATTGAATAAAACACCACAATCCTAGTCTATAACACTTTTTGACAATTAGAAGACAATAAAAAGTAATTCTTACTATTATGGTTGATATCATTGTCATTACTGATCCAAGTACTTGTTTTCTTACAGTCCCAAGGATTAGGCAGCCATCAGGTTCAGTCATGTCAAAATTGACACTTGCCTGCAGGGTTTTAAACTAATTCCAGTGGAGAGATCGGCTCCTATCCTGAGGAAATAATGGAAGTCTCCGGTCATGAGTCATCATGGACTCTTACCATTAACATTAACTTTTTAGTGTTTAGGTAAATGGTTCATTGTTTTCCACACCTCTGACAAAGTTGATAATAATTATGGTTTTATTTACTTTTAAAAATGTGCTCTAAGGACTTCCTCTTTGCTGAATTATTTTGCACAAATCATTTAAAAGACATTGGAAAGAATGCCCTGGAGTTAGCATCTGCTTCTCTTGCAAGCAAAATTAATCATCCATCTGTGTATTCATAATAAAAAAATGTTTGTTCTTTACTTGTGTCAGACATTGTTTGGAACTTTGTAGAGAACACTCTGCTACTATCCTCAAATTTCTCTCTAAAGACACCAACATAAACAGCAAATTACTTGGAATATATTCACTGTGCTGGGTTCAATGTCTAACAGCACTGCCAGTAAAATGAAGTTTCTAGCATGCAGTGAATCCTCAGGATGAGTCTTCTGACCCTTATTATTATCAGCAAAAACTACCTACTGACTTCAGGAGTGTTCAACAGCATCTGAACGTCTGTTGTCGTGTATTACCCTATGTATACATTTTTTTTCCTGTTGAAAAAGGTCTTAAATATTGCCTAAATTATGGGTAGACTGAGGCAAAAAGATTTCATAATTCAAAATAGCATCATACAGATTGTTAGGATCATCTAGGGTGATCTGTTCAAATAATGCCTCTCCCTTTGACCTCCATTACTTCTATAATACCTCCAGGTAGAGGAGGCTTCCAACCTTACAGGACAACCCACTACTTCTTAAATTTTAATTCTTACATTATCTACATCTGCAATTTAACTTTTAAAGTAGTTTAACTAGGGAGTTACTTGCTTCATCTATTGTTTTTCTTTACTTACATGCCCTTCCTTGCATCTTTTTTGTGTGACCTCTAAAAAAAATATCTCCATTGGGCGGTGCCTGTGGCTCAAAGGAATAGGGCGCCGGCCCCATATGCTGGAGGGGGTGGGTTCAAACTCACCCCTGGCCAAAAACTGCAAAAAGAAAAAAAAAAAACTCCATTCTCTGCTGGTAATTGGTTTCTTTAGGTCTTTCAGCTGTTTTTGCTTTTATAGGGGAGGGTGCTATTCATCAGAATTTTGGTTTTGAAACTTGTCTATCCTGTAAAGTCATGTTCCCATTAGAGACTTGGTCATTGTTAAAACACCTGTGTCTTCTCTGAAAAATTTTGAAATTTTATATCCCAAAGTCTCAGATGACTATGACCGAACTTGCTCTCATTCACATTGATGAGCTTGATGGCATCGTCTCATGACCCCAGGGTTCTCATCATTCATGTGGAAACTATACTCACAGATGATCTTTCCCAGAGGTATGGAACAAAAAGTCACAAACCCAATTAAATCACATGTAAAACACATAGAGGCAAGAAATAGGATAGGTTAATACACTTATAGCGAGATTCAAGCAACTATACCAGTTAACTCCTAAGTCCCCAAAGTGGAGATATCTCTCTCCTCTCCCTTTCTCTTTCACTTGCTCTCTCTCCAGCCCCTTTCTCTCTCCCTCTCTCTCCTCCCCCTTTCTCTCTCTCACTCGCCCCCCCCTCTCTCTACCCTCTTTCTCTCTCTCCCCCCACACCCACCTTCCTCTTCTTTCCTCCCTCCCATCATCCCTCTATGAGGATTTTGCCTTTATAATGGTTCCTTAAAAATACTGAACTCCACTTATATAGAGAATTAGGTAAAATGGTAGACAAAGATTGGGCCAAAAAAGACTTAAAAGTCAAGCCAAGAAATGTAAATGGATATCCTATACATACCTCCCTGTAAGCACTCAGCATAGGGCATGGCACCTAGTACATAGAAAATACGACATTTTAGTGAATGTTGTGGTGAGAAAGAAAATCTGGGGGTTTTAAATAATTTAAAAATATATTGAATGGTTTTGTACCGTAAATAAGAGATTAATAAGCTACGTGATGACATAATTTGAAGAAAATATTATTGAAAAAAATGCTTTGGTATTGAATTCAAAATTGGCTTTACTTTTTAAATCCCATTCTCTCAACCATGCTTTCTGCAAAAATGACTTTAGCCTACCTTAAGCCCAAACATCTATCCTACCACATTTATAACTTTAAAGGCAATATCTTTGCCTTACAATCCTGTTCCTTCTCACTAATTTCCTATTATGGCTAAAGATAACTTTCCCTCCTCAAAACATCTCTAGTATTTACTTTATATGTCTCTTCTCATCTGGAAGATTTATGTGTGTGTGTGTGTGTGTGCATTTGCCCTCATTATAATTAGCTGTAATTAGCTGGAAAAAATATTATATACTATTTTTTCCATTTAATTTTAAGCTTCCTAAAAATGAAACCAATATATCATTTACATCTGTATTCCTTAGAGGGCTTCCCATGGTACCTTCCTTACACATGGAGGATATTTAATAAATTTCTGCTGAATGCATGGAAGAACCATTGCATACCCAATTATCATTTCAGGAATCAACTCAGAAAGTAACAATCATATCCTAGAAGAGAGGCCAGCAAACTTTTCCTCTAAATGTGAATAAATATTTTAGGCTTTGCTAGGCAAGAAACAAAATCAAGGATATTACTTAGGAAGTATGTGATGAGAGAAAATAAATTTTCACAAAATTTTTATTTGTGAAATTGAAAAATATAGTTGAGTACAAAATTTTGGAATCCAAGTCTACTAATGAGAAAAATAGCATTTTTTAGAGGAGAAATTTAGCTCATTAGTTCCTATCATCAGAATTTTCTGTTCATCTGTTAATGTTGACCTGTAATGAGATTTTGCTTATTTCACATATTTTATCTTGAAAACTCTTTTCACACAGAGAACCATTGCCAAATGCTGAAGTTCTTGAGCGTGTGATTTTTAATTGAGCATGTTCATTGCTTGGATGGAATTTACAGAATTCTATTAGGTTCTTCTCTTGATATTTGCCTCTCAGCATGTCCATACATTGTAGATTAATTGTTTCTGTAGATTCATCGTTTCTATTCGAAGGTTAGTTGAAAACTCCTCAAGGGCACAGCCAAATGGATTTTGAAATATAGAAATCTCTTGCATCTAGGTCTGAAATATGCTACTGATAGTGAGCTCGGAAAGTTTACCAACTATATTTGCACGAGAATGGACATCTAATTTCTTGTTTTCATTTTTTACAGCACCAGAGTGCACACAGGATAAAGCTACTCAGCATTACTGGTGACTCAAACCTCAGTTGTCCTTAAAATGGTATTCTCACAGTACATATTTCACATATAAGCACTGTTTTACCTTGCGATTTTAGTTTTAATTCACTAATAGAATTAGTGAATTATGAAGTCTGCAGCAAAACTTAATTCCTAAAGCCATTCTTTGTTCAATTGTATTGAGGGTACTTCTCATTCAGAAAAATTTTAATATCAGTCTCAAAAAAATCTCAATAAAACTGACCCCTGCTGAGCCATCGAGCTGCAGGGTAATGAAACAAGCCAGGATGTTCTGTTTTTATTTCTCAAAATAAATTCACATAATTAATGAATTCTGGGCTGGGTACAGTGGCTCACTCCTGTAATCTAGGATGCTTGAGCTCACCAGTTCGAGACCAGCCTTAGCAAGAGTGAGACCCCCATCTCTACTAAAAATAGAAAAACTAGCCAGACATTGTGTAGGAGCCTGTGGCTTCAGCTACTTGGGAGGCTGAGGCAAGAGGATTGCTTGAGCCTGGGAGTTTGAGGTGACTGTGAGCTCTGAGGCCATGACACTCTACCAAGGACAACAAAGTGAGACTCTGTCTCAAAAAAAGAAAAAAAGATTTGCATTTCTCTGATGATTAATGATGGTGAGCATTTTTTCCTATGTCTGTAGGCCATGTGTCTATCTTCTTTAGAGAAGTTTCTCTTCAAGTCCGTTGCCCACCCTGAGATGGGATCACTTGTTCTTTTCTTGCTAATACGTTTGAGTTCTTTGTGGATTCTGGTTATTAAACCTTTGTCGGAAACGTAACCAGCAAATATCTTTTCCCATTCTGAGGGCTGTCTGCTTGTTTTTCTTACAGTGTTCTTAACACTTAGAGAACTAAAATAGACCTGCCATTTGATCCTATAATTCCTCTGCTAGGTATATATCGAGAAGACCAAAAATCATGTTACAATACAGATATTTGTACCAGAATGTTCATTGCAGCCAATTCACAATTGCTAGGACATGGAAAAAGCCCAAGTGCCATCGATCCGTGAATGGATCAATAAACTGTGGTATATGTACACCATGGAATACTATGCAGCCATAAAGAAAGATGGAGACTTTACTTCCTTCATGTTTACATGGATGGAGCTGGAAAATATTCTTCTTAGCAAAATATCTCAAGAATGGAAGAAAAAGTATCCAATGTACTCAACCCTACTATGAAACTTATAATTAGCTATCACAGGAAAGCTATAATCCAAGTTAAGCCCAAGAATACTGGGAAAGTGGAGAAGGAGGGGATGGGTGAAGGGAGGGGTACTGTTGGGATCACACCTATGATCTATCCTATAAGGGTACATGTGAATCTCTCTAAATGAGGAATATAAATGTCTTAACACGATGACTATGAGAATGACATGAAGGCTCTGTTGGCCAATTGGATGAGAATGTTTCAAATTGTGTATGGAAACAACACACTGTACCCCATGATAGTATTAATGTACACAACTATGATTTAATAAAAAAAAAAAGAAAGAAAGAAAAGAAAAATAATAAAAAAGAAAAAAAGAAAAAAAACCTAATGAATTCTGGAAGTTTTAAATCCAAAGGCACCAACAGAGTTCACTATTGACACAACGGGTTCACTAATACACGCTAGGTTAAAATATTTTCCTCAGAGTACTGGATGGTGAATGAGAGCATGAATACCAATAACTTTAATCACCTTGCATTTTCACAAACTTTCTTAATTTGTCCAATAATTCTTTTTTTTTTTTCTGATCTATAACTACAGTTTTATTATATCTTAGCAGATTCTACTTCTGGTTGTATTGATTTAGTGTTTTCTTAACTTTTTGGAAAATATTCTCACTTTAAAAATAATGTTCTCACTTGTCACTCCACAGACTATTTACACAAGTTCATTTTTTAGTCTCTTCACATTCAGCGTTTTCTCCTCCAGTGAACAACTGAGCAGTGTCACTAACTTCCAGGACTCCTCCAAAACCGAGAAAACCACTTTTAAAAGCCTAGTATTTTGGCTTGACGCCTGTGGCTCAAGCGGCTAAGGCACCAGCCACATACACCTAAGGTGGCGGGTTCGAATCCCCAGCCCAGACCCGCCAAACAACAATGATGGCTGCAACCAAAAAA
>NW_003852405.1:22222563-22301946 GCF_000181295.1 Otolemur garnettii
TCAAGCGAGTCTCCTGCCTCAGCCTCCCAAGTAGCTGGGACTACAGGCGCCTGCCACAACGCCTGGCCATTTTTTTGGTTGCAGCCATCATTGTTGTTGTTTGGCGGGCCTGGGCTGGGGATTCGAACCCGCCACCTTAGGTGTATGTGGCTGGTGCCTTAGCCACTTGAGCCACAGGCGCCGAGCCGAAACACTCAAATTCTAACTGCATCCCTCCATCTCTAGTGCAGCAGTGAGGGTGCCACGTGACATCTCTACTCAATTCTGCTATTGTTATGCAAGAGTAGCCCTAGCTAATACAGTTATATAAATGCATGAGCTTGGCAATGTTTCCATAAAACTTAATTTATATATTTGAAATTTTAATTTTATACGATTTTTGTGTGTCTTTAAATATTCTTTGGATTTTTTTCAACATTTAAAAATGTAAAAACTGTGCTTAGTTCATGAGCTCTACAAACACAAGTAATGGACAGAATTCGGCTTGCAGAGTATAATTTGCCAACTCTGATTTAGGATTTCATTTTAAGAATATGCTGTCTGTTCATTGGCTTACCTATTTCCAAACTATTTTTAGTGAATATTCTGTAATTGTGTGTGGTTGCAGAGTACAAGTTTCTTCCCGAGGAGACATTAATCAGTTATTAGAGTTGTCTTGTACACCAGAGTATAAACCAAAGTTAGAATAGAAAGAAACACAAGAATAGTCTAGCAAGGGAGAGAGGGGAGGAGGGGAGGAGGGGAGGGTGATTGGCGGGATCTCACCTAATGTACGCTATGTGCACCCAGCACACCCCCTAGGTGAAGGGCTCAATTAAAACTTGAACTTTACCTTAGCATTGAGAACAATGTAATCTAAACATTTATATCCTCATATTTATCTGAAATTTAAAACAAAAGAAAACAAAGTTAGAACACAATAAACAATACTTCACCCCTAGGCTGCGTAAGTCAGATGGTACTGGTGGATTTTGTACTGCCTCAGTTCTTCCATTTTAAAAGCCTCAAATCACCGCATTTATTATCTTCAGAGATTTCAGGTGAATTTTGGGTGTTTCCAAATATTTTTTAAACATTACACTTATTTGGCAAAAATGCCCAGGATAACTCCCCAAGCTGGGGAGTATGTCAACAGCAGCCTTTTAGAATGCAGCCTACATTTATTGAGCCTCTAGTTGGATTTTCTAGGAACTTTCCCAGTATTTATTTCTTATCTGTGTATTTAGGGAATCAGAGGCAGCCCAGGAAGAACAGGACTGGCTGGGTCTCCGGGTCCTCGAGGAGTAAAGGGCTCATCAGGCCTGCCAGGAAGCCCAGGAGTTCTAGGCCCAAAGGTACTTTAATATCTTGTTCTGATGGACGTGCAGTATTGACTATCTTCCCTGGCCTTATGTTCACGGTCTAGATCACAGGATGCTAAGATTCATAACTTTTAATGAAATTTAACTAATAACAAAGACACACTAGGGAAAAGGGAAGCGTGTGGCCTTGATAGGTCCATCTCCCATGATAGCCACGTAGATGTAATTCAGCATAACAACTCATTTACCCAGGACGGTTGATGCCTTAAAAAATTCTGTCATTGGGGCGGCCCCTGTGGCTCAAAGGAGTAGGGCCCTGGCCCCATATGCGGCAGGTAGTCGGTTCAAACCCAGCCCCAGGCAAAAAAACTGCAAAAATAAATTAATTAATTAAATTAAATAAAGAATTCTGTCATTGACTCTTTTTGGTTTCTCTTCTTCTCTATCATCTACTTTTTACTCCAAATCAGAGAAATCTATTTACTTCCATATATACATTTTTAAAATATACTCCCTATTCCTCTGTCAACCTAACCCATCAATTAATAAATCAGATAGCAGTAGGTGATTTCCTAGAGTCAATGTGATAGCAGTGAAGACTTGCTTTAGCATTCCTTGCATAAAGTTTTGTCACATTGACAGACTTTCCAGAAAAACCTCTCTTAGAAATATCTCAGTGAAGAGCTGACCCAGACAACTTAGAGGGTAGCCCAGCATCTAAAGTTCTTTCAGAAAAGCCTGGGACTGAAGCAGTGGCACCCTTATCATTGTTACCTCGTCACTTGATTTTCACAGTTCCACTTTGAAAGAATATTCAGGTTTCAGACTCATTCAGATAAAGTGAAAATGCTGCCCAGTTACTCAGTGTTTGTGGTGTTAGTCTTCTGTTAATGTCTAGTCCATGACTATCTCTTTATACCAAAGCTCAAGGCAACTGACCAAGTGCTAACCTAGGAAAAGAAATAAGAAAAACCTCTACCTCCGATGTGGGAATCCGTAATTAAAAGGAACCGTATTGGTTAAGTCCCAGAGTTATAGCTTTGTCTCAAGACATTGAAGGATAATTTGCTAATCTTAGGATATCCTTTGGACAAGGTCTACCCTTACCATTTTTTATTAGCTTGTTTCTAAAATCCACCTGATTCCTAAGATGGTTATTTTTTTTTTTTTTGTGGTATGAAAGATATTCCAATTCTCATTTCAAAAACAAAACAGAAAAATAAATGAAAAAGACTTGACTTTCAAAAATATAACAGTGGTGATTAAGTATATACTTAAAGTGAACTTTTAGGAGAGAAATGTGGTTTATATCAAAGAAACGTAAGGAAACAGAAAATGAAAAATGTTTAATGATGGAATTGCTAAGACAGTCATGATTAAAATCAGGGTTCACACGGAAGGAGGCTGCTCTGTGATCACTAATGATCACTAGATCATCTCTGGATGGCGGTGAAAATGCGGCAAAATGATACCAGTTCAAATAAAATACAAGTTCCATCACATATAGTCACTCCCTCCACACACACCACACCACACCCTCACCATCCTCTCGGAAGCTCTACTGTGCTCCTCCTGGTTTTATAGGGTTCCCCCTTTCCACTTTCCACACCCTTCCCTCTTTTCCACACTTACCACCACAGTCTCTAGAAGTTTCTGTTCCCACTGCTACCTTTCCTATTCATTTAATTATTACTTGTATGAAAAATATTGGTGAAGAGGACGATCATGCGGAATTTAATCTCCCCCATGCCTTGTGCTATGTCTAAGGATGTACCCGTATTTGGCTTTCATTTAAAAGCCAGTATGTTTATAGTTTCTAAAGTTAAGATCCTCTTTCTTTTTTCTGTCCATAGGGTGAACAAGGGCTACCTGGCCAACCTGGAATTCCAGGTAAAAGAGGGCACCGAGGAGCACAAGGTGATCAGGGACCGTGTGGAGAGCCTGGCCTGAAAGGGCAGCCTGTATGTGCCAACTCGGAAATTCACCAAGCCTTATTCTCCAGACCAGCCACCGTTGTACAATAACGATTATCTTATCTGTTCACGTTGTAGGGAGAAGCTGGTGTTCAAGGTTTGACAGGTTTCCAAGGATTCCCAGGCCCCAAAGTATGTTTACATATTTTCTGCTAGTCTACTATGTAGAAAAAAGAGAGAGAGAGAGAGAGAGAGAGAGAGAAATCCTAAAATATCTGTAATTAGTCCCTGACTTAAGCTTTTGTAGATTTATTTATTTATTTTTATTTTTTTGGAGACAAAGTCTGACTCTCTCTCTGGGTAGATCAGCACCATAGCTCACAGCAACGTCAAACAAACTCTTGGGCACAAGAGATCTTCTTGCTTCAGCCTCCCAGGTAGCTTGGACCACAGGTGCCCACCATCATGCCTGGCTAGTTTTTTCTACTTTTAGTAGCAACAGGGTCTTGCTCTTGCTCAGGGTGGTCTTGAAATCATAAGCTCAAGTGATACACCTGCCTGGGCTTCCCAGATTGCTAAGACTAGAGGCAGTGAGCCATACCCAGCCAAGCTTTTGGTTTTATGAATCTGCAAAATCTTAGGTGGTACAGAGTTAGATATATATTTGTGTTTGGGGTATGTTGGTTTTAAAACTTATGTAAATGTACATTTTTCTAACAGTTTTACTATATGATTTTGTTCCCAATCATTTCTTTTTCCAAACCACTTTATGTATGTATTTTTTTATTTTTTTATTTTATTTTTTTTGCAGCTTTTGACCAGGGCCAGGTTTGAACCCACCACCTCTGGTATATGGGGCCAGTGCCCTACTCCTTTGAGCCATAGGCACCACCCTAAACCATTTTATTTTGAAAAATTTTAAACACATGGCAAGGTTGAGAGAATTTTATTAAAAACACCTATAGCTGGCTTGGCACCTGTAGCTCAAGTGGCTAAGGTGCCAGCCACATACACCTAAGGTGGCGGGTTCGAATCCAGCCCAGACCTGCCAAACAACAATGACGGCTGCAACCAAAAAATAGCCGGGCGTTGTGGCAGATGCCTGTGGTCCCAGCTACTTGGGAGGCAGAGGCAGGAGACTCACTTGAACCCAGGAGTTGGAGGTTGCTATGAACTGTGATGCCACAGCACTCTACCCAGGGGACTGCTTGAGGCTCTGTCTCAAAAAAAAAACAAAAACAAAAACACCTATACCCATTACCCATATTTTACCATTAACATTTTCCCTACCTTGCAATATCATGTACCTATCTATCTATCTGTCTCTCTCCCTCCACTTTGTGTGTGTTTTGAAGTAAATTTCAGCCGTGGTACACTTCTTCCTAAATCCTTCATCATGTACGTTAGCTGTCCTGTTTCATTTTTTCTTCTTTTTGTCCATTATTGATTGGTAGGAGCTTCTTTCGTTTGTAACATGTTCACAGAGAGCTAGAAATTTTATCTTTTTGTATTTTGTGTCTAGGGTCCTGAGGGGGATGCTGGTCTTTCTGGACTATCAGGTCCTAAAGGTCCTACTGGACAGAGAGTAAGTATCAAATTTTTCTGCCTGCCTGGAAATTGTGGTCTGTGCTTATTACAGGACTTAAGAGCTCTCAAATTAATATACTCTAAATACATATTTGAGTAAAATAACTTTTAAGGTAAAACTCATAAGAGCACATGGCATGTTCAACCTTTTACAGCTCATATATTATAAGCAAAATACCCCCATAGACCACCCATACGTCCCAGTTCTTATTTTAAAAAATCATCAGAATCACTGTGAAGACGGAATAATGTATTTATTAACTCATGCCAGGAACAAAAACATAAAGCCATTTCATGTGCTAAGCAGTAGTAGAACCAGAGACCACCCCCGGGCATCACCTGTTGGCGGCTCAAGTGTGACCAGAGCTCTTCAGACCACACTTTGAAAAAGATTTCCCAGTGGTGGTGTTTTCCCAGCTCAGGGTCAGGGTAAGGAATTGCTTTTAAAAAGTTGCAAAAAGTAAGGTCTGAAGAACCTTAATTAGCAATTTAGTGCCTGTAATTACGGACAATAGAGAATCTAAATAAGACAAATAAGCCACCAGCAATTACGGATTGTTGTTTTTGTTTGTTGCTGTTTTGATTTGTTTTAGCTTTCATAAAGCACAACCTCCTCATTGATTAGATGGTTTATAAAACTGAAAAGAAAAAAAAATTAAACTTCCAAACAACAGCTTGGCCATAATAATCCCATCTGTATGCGTGAGGGCAGCTGGCAGGGTGAGTTGGGGGGGGGGAAGGGTTCAAATGCAGGGGAAAGGGGTCTTGGAGAACTACGATGAGAAAGTCAGATTTTTGAAGCCTTGCACCCCTTCTCTAACTCTTATAATCAATTCTTTCAAAGAGTGGTGTTTTGGAGGGAATTGTTGATTTAAAGACTCTTCTCAAATTTCTACAGGTATAAATGTATTAGTTATTTTCATGATTTCTGAAAAACCAGGGACAGTTGGTGCTTTTATTATTATGTAAAGTCCAACTCTTGATTATCCACAGGTAAGTTATATGTGTATAGGTTACTCTGTAATAAATATTGCTTTTAAGTTTGTAGTTTCTACACATTCCCACATTAGTTAATTTACTTGTTCAAGTTTTATTTTGTTCTTAATTAAATCCTCTCTTGATGTTATACCTGCCTAGCACCTGTTCTAAAGAGTCTCACAAAATGGTGGTCTCTGCAGACCAGAATCTGAACCTATATTGCTTTGCAGGTCCAAAACTTTTATCAGCTCACCAATAGCAATGATCAGGTAACTAGCTCACAAGTACCAATTTATAGATATTCGTTTATTAAGTCATTATAGGAGACAAGTGAGAAGTCTTGATAGGTTAATATTAAGCAAGAGACAAAGCACCAGGCACTGGTGTTCAGTTTGTGTCCCTTATTTCATCTAATCCCGCCCAAATTCTTTGAGAGGGAGAGGTGCTAGGATCCCCATGTTGCAGTGGAGAAACTAAGTCTCTGAATGATATTTTGCTTAAGGCCATATAGTACTAGTGCAGTGGTTCTCAACCTATGGGTTACAACCCCTTTGTAACAATGAAAATACATCCCGCATATCAGATATTACATTATGATTCATAACAGTAGCAAAATTACAGTTAGGAAGTAGCAACGAAAATAATTTTATGGTTGGGGGTCACCACAACATGAGGAACTGTATTAAGGGTCTGTGGCATTAGGAGGCATTAGGAAGGTTGAGAACCACTATACTAGTGTATGGAGGAGCCAGAATTTAAATCTGAGTCTGATTGCCCAAATCATATTATAAGATTGCTTGCTAATTGCAGAATTAGAATATATAATGGATATGAGGTGGCCTAGTACCTAGTACTGGCCCAATAATCAATTAATATTTGATAATCAAATAAAATCCATTGAACTAGGAAAGCTGGATTAGCTTTCCTCCATATCAAAATTATATGTACGTAGATAACTGATACCTACCTTAAAAATTACAGCACCCCATCTTTTGAAGACATTTAGATAAAAACAACTGTTCACTCTTTACGTCTGTTTTTTCTGCAGTCTATATTCTCCTCTCCATTCTTTTAACAAATCATTATTTCAGAGAGTCTCATTGCCATTAAGTTTCTTCACATTTTTTTTCCCCAGGGATAAGCCAGTCTAGAGGATACATTTGATTAGGTTAAGGATAATCAATTGATTTAATTATGGATCTTTGAAATTCAGGTACTATATTTACAAATTATCACTTAAAGTTGATTTTTGTGTTTAAAAGTGCGTCTATTAATTTATTTTTAGAATAGCCTAGAGTTTCTTTTTATACTATGCCAGCTTAGTATTAAAGCCAGAAGTCTATTAGGGAGGCAGGGTGGTACATACCTGTAGTCCCAGCTACTTAGGAGGCTGAGGCAAGAGGATCAGCTAATCCAAGGATTTTGAGATTATAGTGAGCTATAATCATGCCATTGCACTTCAGCTTGGTTGACAAGAGTGAGCCCTTGTCTCTAAAGAAAATCAAGAAATAAAATAAACAAATAAATAAAATCAGTCAATGGACCCCATGACCATAATAAAACTAGAATAAATAAATGTGACTAGTAAGAGATCTTAATATAAATAAGACCTTAAAAGCAATATTTATTATAGAGAAGCCCATCAACGTATAACATAATTATGGATAATTAAGAATTGGATTATATATAAAACATAATATTTCAGTAGCTAGTATGTTCTGTACCTTGGTGAAAGTTGGGGAAAAGAAAGCCTGATAGATTTCTACTTTTATGTGTGAGCCACAAAGACAGTGCAAGTTGGAGTGGAGTTTGTTGGAAAAAAACTAAACTATGTGTTTTATTTTAATCTAGAAATGATAGACTATGGTTTGGGAGAAGTTGGCCAGAGATCCAGCTTATGGAAGGTTATTTCCTGATCAAAGAACAGCTTAGAGTTCCAAAAGCACATGTCCTGTTCTTGCTAGGACCCTATAAAGTACATGTTCTTATTCCTATTATACAGATGGAAAAAACTGAAGTGTAGTTTGTCATATATGACGCCCTCTGGTCCTTCCTACACACTTTCTCTATTCCATGCTTCATGCTACTCAAACACCTGCTCCTTCAACATCTGCACAGAAATTTATTCAAAAATGTGTTCATCATTTCAGTTTTTATACCGTTTTCTTTGTTATATATTGACACACATATAAAATGCGTTACTGAGGTTATCACCACATAAAAATCGTAATACTGGGCCAGCATGAGGGGGGAAAAGTTATGATGGTGATTTATCAATATGTTAGAAATGATACCGGTGTTACTTTCCTGATAGGAAATGGAACTAATATGCAGAATTTCATCCTACATTGTTTAATCAAGATTGCTGTGCTTATGTTAACACTGTAAGATTGTATATTAGAAAGCACAATGATGTAAGCATGGTTATTTTACCATTGTACAGGAAGTTTTATAACATTTTTACTAAGGATGCTGACAATGAGACAATTTCTCTTTTACCTCAACAGGGAAACACTGGTCCCCTTGGCAGAGAAGGTATAATCGGCCCAACAGGTAGAAATGTAAGTTTGCCAGAGTACTGATCTTTTTTTCTTTCTCATGCCTTTTTTCCTTTAATACTATTTCTAGAATAATCTACCAAGAATCAGCCTGAGTATTTTATTTATTTTTTTGTTTTTAATTATTGCGGGTACATAATAGTTACATATCTTTGTAGGGTACATGCGATGTTTTGATATAGGCGTACGATGTGAATTAATCAAATCTGGGTAGCTGGGGTCTCCCTCACCTCAGGCATTTATTATTTCTTTGTGTTAGGAACATTCTGTTATTTTAACAGAAAACTTCATTCTGTTATAAACATTCTGTTATAAAGTTATTTTAAAGAGTACCTTAGCTTATTGTTGATTGTAGTCACTGTGTTATGCTGACAAATACGGGTTATATTATGTAACTATCTATGTTTTTGTACCCATTGACCATACCACTTTATCCCCCAACCCACTCTCCTCCCCAGGCTCTGGTACCCATCACCCTACTCTTTTGTCTGTATGAGATCAATTGGTTTTAACATTTCATTGCCATATGTGTGTGAGAACCTGTAAGATTCGTCTTTCTGTGCTTGTATTAGTTCATGTAACATGATGTTCTCCACTTCTATCCATGTCGTTGCAAATGGCAGGATTTCATTCTTTCTATGGCTATATAATATTCCATTGTATCTGTGAACCACCATGTCTTTATCCATTTGTCTGATGGTGGACACTTAGGTTGATGGTGGACACCTTGTAACAGGCAGTCCCTGAGTTACAAATATCTGACTTAGGTATGATTCACACAAGCTATTACAAGTAAAAAGGAAATATACCTATTCCAACTTACATACAAATTCAACGTTAAGTACAAACCTACAGAACTTATTTATGTCTGGATGAGGACTGCCTATGTGGGTCTCCCTTCCTTTGGATATATACTCAGCCACGGGAGTGCAGGGTCATATGATAGTTCTATTTTTAGTTTTGTAGGGAAACTGCATGCCATTCTCCACAGTGGTTACAGTAATTTACATTTTCACCACTAGAGTATGAAGCTTCCCCTCTCTTTACATCCTTGCCAGCATTTATTACTCCCTGAATTCTTGATAAAAGCCATTTTAACTGGGGTGAGAAATCACACAGTGGTTTGGATTTGCATTTCTCAAATGACTAATAATTTTTAGTCATTAAAAATTAGTTCAGTCATTTAGTTCTGCATTTTTCATGTACTTGTTAGCCATCTGTGTGTCTTAAGAAATTTCTATTCAGACCATTTGCCCATTTTTTAATTGGATCATTTGATTTTTTCCTGTTGAAATGTTAGAGCTCCTTATATGTTCTAATTGCAAATGCCTTGTCAGGTGGGTAATTTGAAGGTTTTTTTTTCCCATTCTGTGGGCTGTCTCTTCACTTGGTTGATTGTTACCTTTGTTGTACAGAAACTGTTAGCTTGGTGGAATCACATTCATCTAATTTTGCTTTGATTGCCTATGTTTTGGGGTGTTACTCAAGAAGTCCTTGTCCAGACCAATGTCCTGAAGCATTTCCCCAATGTTTTCTTTTAGTTATTTCATAGTTTCTCATGTTAGATTTAAATCTTTAAACCATTTTCATTTGATTTTCATATATGGCAAGAGATAAGGGCATAATTTTATTCTTCTGCAGTTTTCTCAGCATCATTTGTTGAAGACACTGTCTTTCTCTCCCTGTACATTCTTGGCAACCTTGTCAAGGGTAAGTTCACTATAGATGGATGTGTGGATTTGTTTCTGGTTTCCTATTCTGTTCCATGGCTCTGTGTATCTGTTTTTATGCCAGTATCCATGCTCTTTTGGTTACTACAGCTCTTCAGTATAATTTGAAATCAGGTTATGCAGTTCCTTCAGTTTTGTTCTTTTTACTCAGGATGGGTTTGACTATTCTGATTCTTTTGTAATTCCATATACATTTTAGGATTATTTTATCTATTTTTGTGAAATAGATATTCATTGGTATTTTGATGGTGATTGCACCAAATCTGTAGATTGTTTTGGGTAAGATGTATATTTTAATAATATTCATTCTTCTAATCCATAAGCATGGACTATCTTCCCATTTTTTGTGTGTCCTTTTCAATTTCTTTCATCAATGCTTTTGAGTGGTGGTTTTCAACCTTCCAAATGCTGCGATGTATTTTCATTGTTACAAAGGATCATGACCCACAGGTTGAGAACTGCTGCTTTATAGATTTCATTAAGGATATCTTTCACTTCTTTGATTAAGTTTATTTCTAGGTATTTTATGTGTAGCTATTTTAAATGGGATTACATTCTTGGTTTCTTTTTCAGATTATGTGCTGTTAACTCAAACTAATTTTTGTATATTGATTTTATATCCTGCAGTTTTACTGAATTTATTTATCAGTTCTAACAATTTTAGGAAGAATCTTTAGGTTTCTCTATATAGAAGATCTTATCAACAGCAAATGATGATAATTTGATGGGTTTTTTTTTCCAATGTAGCTGTTCTTTATTTTGGTAATCTGATTGCTTTAGCTAGAATCTCCAATACTATGCTGAATAACAGTGGTGAAAGTGGGCATCGTGTCTTGTTCCAGATCTAAGGAAAGCCTTTCAGTTTGATACCCCATTCAATATGATACTAGCTGTGAATTTGTCATATATGACTTTTATCAGATTGAGGTGAAGTTTCTTCTACACCCAGTTTTTTGAGAGTTTTATCATGAAAGAATTTTGAACTTTTTCAGATACATTTTCAACATCAGTTGAAATCATCGTATGGTTTTTGTCCTTCATTCTGTTGATATGATGTGTCACATTGATTGATTCGCATATATTGAAACATTCTTACATCCCTACAGTGAATCTCACTTTA
Organism: Otolemur garnettii; assembly: GCF_000181295.1. Taxonomy (NCBI): domain Eukaryota; kingdom Metazoa; phylum Chordata; class Mammalia; order Primates; family Galagidae; genus Otolemur; species Otolemur garnettii. The sequence goes on from NW_003852405.1 coordinate 22,233,751, forward strand.
TCATGATGAATAACCTCTTAACTGTTATTGAGTTTGGTTTGCTAGAATTTTGCTGAAGATTTTTGAATCTATATACATCAGAGATTTTCCTCTAGTTTACTTAAGTAGGGTTGATATCAGTTCTTCCTTGAATGCCTGATAGAAGTCAGCAGTAAAGCCATTGGGTCCTGAGCTTTTCTCTGATGGGAGACTTTTTATTACTGCTTCTCTCTCGTTACTTGTTATTGGTTTATTCAAGGTTTGGATTTCTTCCTGGTTCAATCTTGTATGTGTCTAGGAATTAATCCATTTCTTCTAGGCTTTCCAATTTATTGGCAAATGGTTCCTCATAATAGTCTCTTATGATCCTTTGGATTTCTGCAGTTTCAATTGTTAAGTCTGTGTTTTCACTTCTCACTTTATTTGAATCTTCTTTTTTTCTTAGTTGATCTGGCTAAAGATGTCAATCTTATCTTTTTAAAAACCCACAACTTTCAGTTTTGTTGATCTTTTATAAATTTTTTGTTTCAGTTTCATTTATTTCTTTTCTGATCTTTCTTGTTTCTTTTCTTCTATTAATTTTACATTTGATTTCCTTGTTTTTCTAATTCTTAGAGATGTATCATAAGGTTGTTTATTTGATACCTTCCTACTTTTCTGTATAAGCATTTATCACTATAAACTTTCCTCTTATTACTGCTTTCACTGTATCCCATATGAGATGTGGTATTCTCATTTTCATTTGTTCCAAGAATTTTCAAAATTTTCTTTTTAATCTCCCACATTGACCCACTGTTCATTCAGAAGCAGCATATTGTTTAATTTTCATGTGTTTTTATAGCTTCCAATATCCCTTTTGTTTTTGATTACTAGTTTTATTCCATTGTGGTCAGAGAAAATATTTGATACACTTTCAATGTTTTGAGTTCTTTAAGCCTTTTTATGGCCTAACCTATGGTTTATCCTTGAGAATGATCCATGAACTAAGGAGAAGAATGTGTATTCTGCAGTTGTTGGATAAAATGTTCTGTAAATATCTGTTAGGGCCATTGGTCTATATTACAGAGTAAGTCCAATATTTTTTATTGATTTTCTGCTTGGATGATCTGTCCAGTGCTGAAAGTGGAGAGCTGAGATCTCCAAAGATTATTTTCTTGTGCTCTCTCTTTCTTTAGCTCTGACAATATGTGTATTCATATATTTGTTTAATATTTCTGTGTGTTCCAGGGTTGGGTATATATATATATATGTATATATTCAGAACTGTAACATCTTCTTCCTAAATTGACCCTTTTATCATTATATAATGACCTTCTTTTTCTGTTTTTCTAGTTTTTGTGTTGAAATGAAAGTATAGCTACTCCTGCTCTTTTTTAATTTCCATTCATATGGAATAACTTTTTCCATTCTTTACTTTCAATCTGTGTGAGTCTTTGTAGGTGAAGTGGGTTTCTTGCAGACAACACATAATTGGCTCTTGTCTTCCGTTCAGCCACTCTCTGCCTTTTGTTTGGATAGTTTATTCATTTACATGCAATATTATGACTGATTGTTATGTGATGTCTTATTGTTTTGTGATCCTCCCTTTAGTTTCTCCTCCCTTCCAATCTTCCTGTGTGGGATTTTCTCTGGTAGTGAGCTTTCAGTTTCTTGCTTTTTATTTTTGTGTATTTGCTACAGGGTTTTTTTTTCCTTTGAGGTTACCATGAGGCTTTCAAACATTTTACAACCAATTATTTTGAACATATAACCATGAAGCTTTCAAACATTTTACGACCAATTATTTTGAACATATAACCATGAGGCTTTCAAACGTTTTACAACCAATTATTTTGAACATATAAAAACTCTGCTTACAAACAAACAGACAAGAAAAAGAAATCTTACAGAAATTCCACCCTCCATCTCCACCCCTCATCCACTTTTTAATTTTTGGTTGTTTCTATCTATAGCCTTTTAGACTATTCATCTCTTTAAAAGTTATAGTTGTTTTTGATAGTTTTGTCTTTTAGTCTTCCTACTTAAGCTATACGTGGTTTATACTTGGCAACTGTAGTAATAGAGTAGTCTGTATTTGTATACTTTCTGTTACCAGTGAGTTGTATAGCTTTAGAAGTTTATCGTTGATTAATGTCCTCTTAACTTTTGTTTGTCTGGAAAGTATTCCTCCTTCATATTTGAAGGAAATTTTTGTAGCATATAATATTCTAGGGTAAGACTTTTTTCTTCTTTTAGTGTTTTAAATGTGTTATGCTACTCTCTGTAAAATTAACATTAAGAAATCTACTGCCAGGGTGGTGCCTGTGGCTCAAGGAGTGGGGCACCAGCCCCATATGCTGGAGGTAGCGGGTTCAAATGTGACCCCAGCCAAAAACTGGAAGAAAAAAAAAAGAAGAAGAAGAAATCTGCTGCCAAACGTATTAGAGCTCCTTTACATGGTATTTTTTTTTTCCTGTTTTCTTTCTTCTCTTAGGATCCTTTCTTTATTTGTGATTTTGGGAGCTTGATTATTAAATACCTTGAGGTATTCTTGTTTGGATTAAATATGCTTTGTGTTTTATGACCTTCTTGTACCTGAATATTGATATCTTTCTTTAATTTTAGAATATTCTCTATTATTATGTCCTTTCTACCGCAGTCACTCTCTCTACCTCATCTGAGCCTTGGTTTGTGAATATTGAGGTCAATAACTTTTAGATTTGCCTTTTTGCAGCGATTTTTTAGATCTTATAGGTGTTCTTTTTCTTTCTTCTTCTTTTTTTTCTCCTCTGAATGTGTGTTTTCAGATATCTTATCTCCAGACTAATTCTTTGTTCTGCTTGGTCAATTCTGCTGTTGAGGAACTGATGCACCTCTTGGTTTGTCAATTGAATTCCTCAGCTCCATAATTTCTGCTTTTTTAAAAATTTCAATCTCATTGTTAGATTTCTCTGACAGGCTTTGAATTCCTTCTCCATGTTGTCTTGAAGTTTGTTGGGCTTCCTCAGAATAGCTATTATGAATTATTTGTCTGACTAATCACCTATCTCTACCTCTTCAGGATTGGTTACTGGTACATTATTTAGTATGCTTGGTGAAGTCAGGTAGTCCTGGATATTCTTGATGCTTATGTCTGGTTATTGAAGAGTATTTATTTTAATCTTCACAGTCTGGACTTGTTGGAACCTGTCCTTAAGAAGGCTTTCCAGGTATTCAAAGGAAATTGAGTGTTGTGATCTAAATCTTTGGTCACTGCAGCCAAAGCAGTACCAGATGCCCTAAACCCAGTAATCTGACCCTTCCAGACTACTAGTGGCACTGCCTTGGTGAATTTGGGCAAGATACAAGAGAATTCCCAGATTGCAAAATGTCTCACACTCTTCCCTCATTCTCTGTCCTGGGCTGCTGGAGTTGAGGGAGGAGTAACATGGCAGTCCTTTGTGGCCACAAATGCCACAAGTAATAGGAAAGTCTGAATCAAACTAACCTTAACAATATCACATTATAGGAAGTGGAGAGGCAGGAAGGACTTCAAATATGGTTGATTTGTTGACTCAATCATGGTATTCAAGACCAGGTTCTTTTCATATCTCTATTCTGCTATCTTGAATATTAGTTTCATAATTAGGCTTATAGCAAGATGACAATTTCTCAAGAGCTGTATCCAGACATAATTATCTAAAGGGGGTAAAAAGTGATCTATAATCCCACCATGGCAAATATTAAAAATTTTCCATAAATTTTTATGTCTGACTGCATTTTTTTTTTGATAGCTTATTGGCCGGCATTTAGCCACATGCCCACTCTTATGCCAGTGTCAGGGAAAGAAGATGGCATTAGTATGAGTAGCATTACTGCTGTAAGAAATTGGAACTCTATTTCACTAAAAAATTGTTTTAAATCCTAAATGAAATTGATGACTGGATAAAGAAAATGTGGTGTGTGGAAGAATGAAATCATGTCTTTTGTAGGACCATGGATGGAACTTGAGGCTGCTGTCTTAAGTGAAATAAATTAGAAACAGAAAGTCAAATGCTGGATGTTCTCACTTCTAAGTGGGAGCTAAATTATGCATACACATGGGCATAGACAGTGGGCTAATGGATATTGGAGACTCAAAAGGGCAGGAGGTTTTGAAGGAGGGTCTGGGATGAAAAAATGACCCAATGGGTACCACATTCACTAATATGGTGAGAGTTATACAATAAACCTAGACTTCACCACTATGTAATAAATCAATGTAAAATATCAGCAACATACCCCATAAATCTATAAAAATAATTATCTGTCAATAAATAAAATTGAAAATTGTAGATGAACTTTTAAAGACTTTAATGTAAAAATTAAAACAATAAAAATCTTTTAAAAGTAATCTAGAAAATTAGCATATAGTTTAAAGTTGGGGAGACCTATTATATAAGATAAGAAATCTGAAAACTATAAAAGAAAACATATATTTGAAAAGTTGAAAAAATTTTAATTGTGTATGGATAAAACATTTCACAAATAAAGTCAAAAAGTGAATATCAATGAAAAGAAATATGAGTAAAGCATACAACATATGAAAAATTAACATACTCATAACTTTTATATGTAGTATATTGGTTTGAAAAGATAGAAAACTCAATAGAAAAATGAAGAACTAACCCAAAGGTCAACTATTGTCTTGGAAAGTTTCTGATCTAATTTTAAATCAGAAAAATACAAATTAAAGTGAAATGAGATATTACATCTAACCTCTCAGAAGAGGATAGAGAGAGACATGGGACTCCAGTTTATCACTGGTAAAAATGGGAAGTAGAGCCTTTATGGAAAGCTTTGTTAAAATATAAATACATCACAATCCTTTAATGAAGTAGTTCCACTTTGAGGAATTTGTTCTATCATTATGAAAGTACCAAATGGATTAAGGGGGCTTTTTCACAACATTGTTTATATTGGCAAAAAAAAAAAAAAACTTGAAATTACATGTAATTAATTATCTATAAATTGTGTACTTTGAGTCCAGCAAGTATCATTTAAAAGAATTAGCTATATCTAGTTTGGTTTCTTTTCAGGTATTTCATGTTGTATTATCAATGTGGCAAAACATAAATCATAGAAGAGGTTGTAGTATGATCCCTATATTATAAGGCATGAGCAGTCTCTCTCAGACATATGTAATATTTGATTAGAAAAAAATATGAAAATGTATGTACATAGTACCAGGGTGGTTAATTCTGAGTGGGGAGTAGAACAGGATATTTTTTAAATGTCCTATGAAGGTATCTTAAAAATCAGTCTTTGAAAGTCAACACCCTAATTTAAAGTGAGTTAAAGATGGAAAACACAAAAGAAGTAATAAATGATGAATAAATAGTAAAACAGTATTTTTAGCTCACAAAATTGATAAGGACATAGGAGGAATCAGGAGAAATATACAGTTTCATGTTTTTAAAATGTGTATACAATTCCAAATAAACCTTCTTTAGGGCAATCTTTAACCAAAATTTTTACTTGCAAGACTAATTCTCGCAGCACTGTTTATAATGACAAAATTAGAAAAAACATAACAATAGGGAATTTTAAATATTATCATAACTTATTAAATACTAGATGTTTTAGTTATTTACGGAAATGTGGGTTGACAAGGAAGAACATTCAGATTATATTGCAAAGGAATTAATTTAGGTTATATAAAAGATGAATAGTATTCTTTCATTTTTTACTGAAAAAACAATAATTTCCACAAGGATGAACACAAAAATATCAACCAAAGTTTTCAAAGCAGTAGATCCTCTCAACAATAGCAGGCTGCATCTTTTTTTTCAAGTGCATATGGGACATTCACCAATATAGATGGTATTTTGAATCATAAAACAAGTTTTACTAAAGTAATGTGGAACTGAAGTCACAAAATTAAGCTAGAAATCAATAACAGAAAGATAATGGGAAATGTCCAAACACCTAAAAATTAAATTACACACTAGGCACTAACCATGGATCACAGAAGTCTCAAGGAATATGAGAAAATATTTTGAACAGAATGAAAATGTATGCAACATATAAAAAATTTCAGGATGCAGCTTAAGAGAGCAGAAAGAGAAGGAGGAAACCCACCCAGAAGCAGGATTTACAGAGTTGGGGAGAAATAAATGTTAGAAGAATTTAACCTAATAAAGAATTTCCTTTTTAAATTGTTTTGTATATGATTGTCATATAATAGAGTGATAGTAGTTATCTCAGTTGTCCCTTAAGGTGGAGCTAACAATCGCAAAACAGATAACAGTATGAATCAGTAGCTTATTTCTGTTTTTTGCTTTTCTTTATTTAAGAAAGTCACAATTTCTATAACAAACCAATTATTACTAGATAGAAAAAGCAAACTCAGAAGTTGTCATGTTTCTTTGTACAACTGCAACTATATTCAGTAAATAACTATCAACCCTGAACTAACATCTTTTTTGTTTTTTGTTTTTTAGGGACCCAGAGGAGAAAAGGGCTTTAGAGGTGAAAGTGTAAGTTTAACTAAAGTTCTGATTATAGTATCCCTGACACTAGGCTCTTAGCTCCATGAAAGCAAGAATGTTGTCAAAGTCATTCATTAGTATGTTTCTGATACTTGTGGCATAAAAATAAAGTTACAGTTGTCAAGAGGTAGAATTAACCTACGTGGTGTACTCCAGTGAAATCAGATAAGCCCTAAATGGTTTAAGAACATTCTCTCCAGATCGCTATATGAAATGGAGTCTGTGCCTTTTCAGGCATCAGGAGAGGAGGTGTGGGTCTTCTCCAGTCCCAGAACAAGAGCAGTTCCAAGTCACTTTGGGTGTATATCCACCCTGCCCCTAAAAGAGCTGCTAAGAAGAAGCAAATCACTACTTGTTTATTTCAGCCAACTAGAAGCAATGGCCAAGGATGGGCAAAGGTACACAGCATTTTCATGACCTAGATAGCTTGTATTGGCTCTATTGCCAACATTTCTAAAATGCCAATTATCCCACATTAAAGAAGATATTTTGTAAAGGAGGCATCTCCCAGCAGAGATTGTGCTGAACTTATTTTTCTTAACAGATTTCTAGAGTGTATTTAAAATATACAACATGATGTTACAGGATACATACAGGTAGTAAAAAGGTGGTTACAGGGAAGCAAATTGACTTATCAGTTTATGTAGTGACCCTTTTTCATTTTGGTGGCAAGAGCTGTTGAAATCTACATGGGATTCATGCTGAACTTATTAAAGCCACAACTGTACATGGAAGGCAGGCATGGAATGAAATGAGAAAGATTGAAGCTGAGTAACTAAAGCCTGTAAGAATAAACTTAAATAGAGCAGTAAAGTCTTGATTCAAAGGTAAGGAGATGACCATGCAGTAGGTTGCCTCTCTGCCTTCAGATATTTTAAGGAAAAAAAAAGTAAGAAAATTACGTAGTGACAGCTGAAATTTTTGCTCTTCATCATAGGGTATGCTTGGGACTCAGAACAATGAAATTGCAATTATATTAGTTAGCTTAGAAAGGAAAATTATGTGATTTCAGATAGCCTAAAAATCCCTGCAGGGCATTCAAATAGATGGGTTCGACTTGCAGAATCACAACCATCATCTATTCTCAGCAGACTTGGTATAACAGAAAGCAAGGACGGATGCACACAGTGATGCCATGTCTCCCAGGAGGAGTGAAAGGAGGACAGGAAAAGCAGTGAGGCTTGGAATTATCTCAGTTTCCACACCTGTCTGGCTCTGCCGACCTCCCCTACATCCTCTCCAAGTACTGCAGCTGGAACATAAGTTTCCATAAGGATTAGGAAACCTCAAGTGCCTATGACAAAGTCACAAGCATTTCAAGTGAAAAAACCTTGGGTACTTCTGATGGATTACAAACTCAGTGAATTATGCCTGCAATCTTGGGTGGTAATTGTAGAAATATGGCATCCAGAATAAAGCAGTTAGTGGCACCAGTCAGGCATCACCAAAGGGAAGCAGGGGCAAAACTAAAACACTTCTGAAGGTGTGTCCTAGACTGGTGAAGGATCTGGGGGGAGCCAGGTCCCAGAAAGACCAGTGGAAATATCTGAGCTGTTTAGCTTCTGCAGATTCTATGGCGGGTCCCATCCCTTTCCAGTTCTTCCCGCTCTCTTCTCACTTCTGGCTTTTGTCTTTTCTCTGCCATCCTCATTCCATGTGATACAGAGTTCCTACTCATCTTGTCGTCTTGAGGCTTTGATTTAAAGATCTTTACTCATGGCAGACTGGCTGATGGTTTGGCCCCACCTTACTCTCACTCCTAGATGAAATACCTACTAGGCCAGGGTCTAGGACCCTGCCTGGCACCTGTTCTTCAGTTCAGCTCTCAAATGTCCTCCTATCAAAGAGGCTTTTCTGGACTTGTCTATGTGAAATAGCAATGCCCCCACCTTCTTCCTTACTTTTCCTTAACCTGTGTCCTTGCCACTGATATATTACATTTTCATTTGGGTTTTTGTTTATTGTATCTCCCCTCCCTTGAATGTAGGCCCTATGACACAGACACATTCTGTTGTTACTGTTGTTTTGTGTTTAACTCTGTGTCCCTGACACCTGACAGCACCCATCTTATAAGCTCTACTGTCAAGAACACTTCTTCACATTCTATTCCTCTGCTTTTCATGGGGGTCCTACCTATTTTTCTCATATGGTATTTTTGTTTGTTTGTTTGTTGTGGGTTTTTTGAGACAGAGACTCTGTCACCCTAGATTGAGTGTGTGGCATCACAGCTCACAGCAACTTTAAACTCTTGGGCTCAAGAGATCGTCTTACCTTAGCCTCCTTTGTAGCTGGGACCACAGGTGCCTGCCATGATGCCCAACTAGTTTTTCTATTTTTAGTAGAGATGGGAGCCTCACTCTTGCTCAGGCTGGTCTCCAACTCCTGAGCTCAGATGATCCACCTGCCTTAGCCTCCCAGAGTGCTGAGATTAAATGTGTGAGTTACTACCCAGCCCATTGCTTCCACTTTTCCCTATTACAATCAATATGTAGCAAATATAGCGATACTGTTACATCACTTCCCTCTTACAAAGCCTTCCCATAACTTTTTCTTGCACTCAGAATAAAACCCAACCTTCCTCACCTTGACTTACAAGGCCCTACATGAACTAGCCCCTGATTGTCTCTCCAATCTTGGGATACCACATTCTCCCCACCAGCTACAAGGACCTTATTTTTGTTCTTGGAATATTCCTTTCTTTTACCTAGAAAATCCTTTCTCATACTATTCAAATGATTGGTTTTATCTCAATATTCTGGTCTTTATTCAAATATCACTTTAGAGAAGTATTACCTGGCCACCGCGTTTCATTATTTCTGGTCATTCTCTTTCACAGGATTCATAAAACTTAGCACTGTTTGGGATTGTTTTCTGTTTTCTTTGCTAGAATGTAAACTTCATGAGAATAGGGAATTTTGTCTAGTACACTGGACATCAGTGTCTAGATCAGAATCTGTCACATAGAGGGAATATTTGGTAAATAAATTGATCCATAAATGAAACTATGCCCTAAAATTAAAAAGCTAACAGCTGTTTCCAGTTCTAGTCTGGTAAAGTAACATTTCATGAATTAACATGCTGATTAGTTTTTTGCTCTGTGAATTACCATCGTTTTCTTCGTGAAAACAAAAAATACAAATGCCTAGCACCCAAGGGAGGGGGAATGAGCACAGTGGCAATTAATGTAGCCAATTAAGTCAACTACTGAAAGAAAGAAATACCTGGCACATTAGAATTATGAGTTTATTTTGTTTTCATTGTTAAGTAACTGATACTAAGTATCTTTTTCGTCACTTCTTTTCCTTTGATTCCATTATAGTTTAAGGAGCTTTATAAAGGTAATCTTTATTTCCTAGAGATCATTCTGGAATTACTTTAATCCATAAAATGTACCATTAAACTTTTTTCCCCTGTGTTCTATGGGAAAGCTTGGTAACATTTCTTTTACCCTCATTAGGACTTTTCCAGTACATTCTATAGGTTTTTTTTCTTTAAGGGGACACTTTAAGTAATTACTAAATAATGTAATATCTTGGTGGGCTCCATCACAGATAATACCAGTAAATGGGGCATTTGGGGAATGGATTTTATTAGTGAAAACTTAGTTACCGAGATAAATGAGACACTGAACTCTTTGCACAAAGATCAGAATTACATTTTAGCAATTGGCTTTATCGATCTTATTTTTAAATTTTCCTTGAAGCTAATTTAAGAGTTTATAAAGCTATGCTCTTCTAACCAGGTTTTATATCTAGAACAAAGAATGATTCAGTGGCTTTTAAAAAATACAAAGAAGTTTGTAGCTCATTATATGGCCTATGAAAAGTAACTCCTTTAGCATAAATGTGGGTTTCTTGAGTAGAAAGCTTCGTATATTCTACAATTTATCATTGCAAGTCTTAGAAGGGATCCCAAGTAGAGCCTATCCACCACTGACAGGGCTGTTTCTATATTACCATCTATAAAAGATCTTTTCTTTCTGTTCTATGCTTGTTCCTTGTCTGCCTGCCTGTGGGTTATTTTAAAATAAATCCCTGGATTCACATATTTTCCCTAAACAGGGCCAGAGTTTGTGGCATCCTACGAAAAACTCCTTGCAGATAGCAAGTAGAATTCTTTCCCTTTCCCCTACTTTTCCATGAGCCGCCAGATATTTTTAGAATGTGGCTTAGTAATTTTTAGAATAAGTAATGCAAAGAGGACTGCTGGGAATAATGGGATACCAGTAGTAAAAAGTAATATTTTAACTCATAACAGAAATAATATCCTACTGTCGATCGTCTGAAAATGATTTTGACAAGATGAATCCCTGGAAATTTGCAAATTTGGATCTCGGATATCTCAATTGTAGTATAACATATTTATAATATATAAACATATATAAAATTTATAACAATTTATAAAACTGTGTATTTGACAACAACCGGAAATGTAACTTAAAGCCATAGAATAGAAAAATATAGAGAGACCAATATCAGCATGAATTTTTAGATTAGCTGCTTAATTTTTATAGCATGTTATTTAATAAAAATCAGTAAAATTTGAAGAATCTCATTGATGTTTTCTCAGATATTGTCTCTAGTTTAATGTATCTTCACAATTCTTGATTAACAGAATATTTTGCCTCTACTTTGAATGTGAAGAGAATGTTTTAAGTATTATAAGGAGAAATTTAAGTTTGGAAAAAATGTCCTAAAGATTAACACATTAATAATTTGTAGTATATAAATATATATATGCATTTCTTTTTTAAATTCATAAATAGTACAACTCATGCAAATGAAAAATTATCAAACTTTTAAAATTCAAGCATTCATCCCTCTTACATTCATACACAGACTCCAATTTGAAATTTCCAGCCTGAATGCGTGTTGTAAAGGAAAAAAATTGGTAAAAGGCTTGAAAGTCACAACTCTAAAGTGAACTCCGGGGATTATTTTCACCAGACCTGTATTATTACAATTGAGATAGCTGAGGTCCAAATTTGCAGCAACTCACTCAAAGATATATCCCAAATTAGTTAAAGACAAGGGTCCAGGTCTGCCCATGCCCATGCAGCGTATCTTTCAATAAATCATAATTCCTGTTGGGGGAAAAAAAAAGGGTCAGAAGCAATTTGGGTGAGAAAGATGATATGTATATATCAAAATTGTAGTATCCAAGTCACATTTGAGCTCTGCAATTAGAAAAAGGTGCTTAAATGTGACTTGTGTTCATCTTTTGTTATCAGTATGTATTTAATATTACAATTTCAATACAGTCTTTTTCTTCCTTAAAATGTATATGCATTTTGGGCACCCCCTGTGTGCCAAAAACACACATACATGCACACACACATACATTTATATGTGTACTTTCCATCTGTAGCAAGAGAAGCCCAGCCACCCGTATGGCAACATGGGGGACAGATTGCTGTTTGCAGTCATGCCCTCTGTCTTGCGATGTGTGCTGATTCTATCCCAACTACATTACTCTCTAATAAATCTTACTTAATATTTATTGAGAGGTTAATATTACTAACCTCTGAATTAACCCTTTGAACCAATGATTTTCTACCAGGAGCTTTTTGCCTCCACCTACCACACAAGACATTTGGCAACATCTGGCATCTAGTAGTAGAGACTAGGAATGCCACTGAACATCCTACAATGTAAGAAGCTCCTTAATTGTAAATAAGAAAAGGGATGCTGCCTGCAACTGAGCCAGCCTAAAGTAAAGATCAGGAAGCTAAATCAAGATTATATTTACATAAAGAAAAATACATAGGATACAAAATGAAGGATTTACTAAAAGGAAAAGACTAACATAACATACCTATGTTTAGATACTGCATTCATCAGTATTTTAAATTCTGATGATAAAATGTTACTTTTAGAGGATCATATGTAAATGCTGTGATCAAGTAGAGAGAAAACCTATTTTTAGTGGCAGTGCTTTCCCTATTAGTCAAATAACCATCACCACAATTCACATTAATTTGGTTGGTTCCCCTTTAGAAAAATAATATAGACAATTACGGTTGTGTTTTGAACTTCTTTATATAGTACAGGGAGTGAATCACTTCTCCTTAATGGTGTGTTAGCTAGAGTAATAAAAAATAACTAATAAAATGTTATATTGTTGGAACCATACTTTGTTTTACTTGGCCACTAGCTCTATTCTATGTCCTTGTCACATTGGGGTTACCCCACCCTGTCTTTCTGGTTTTAAAGTATTTTGTGTGATCATATTGGTGGTGATCTAACTTGTTCTGGGTAACAAGAAGAAATTAATAAAATCAGCAATGGAAAGAATAGTAATTTCTTCCTTCTTCTACGATAAATTCCTCTCTCAGAGTCAAAGATAGGATAAATATTTTGTTCTGAACTATTGGGGAGATTTGGGAGATGTTAGAAATATGCTAAGTGGGATAAATATCACAACTGTTTACTGTTTTTACAGTGTTGATTCCAAATGGAGAAACTTATATAGCCAAATTCACTTTGAGCCTCTGGATATTTAAAACATTTCTAACATGACATGTCTGTAACTTTTCATGTAGCTTCTGAGGTACCGATTTTGTAATTGTAAACCATGCAAACAAAGTAATGTCAGCAAGCATAGTGTTGGAGTACTATACCCTTTTTAAGTTACTGTGTGCTATTTATTCTAGCTGTCATGGTGTACTTAGAATCAACAGCTTTGACAATAAAAGGTACATGATACAAGTCCAGCCTAGTACTTATTCAATACTTAGCTGCAGATAAATTTGTCATCTTTTAACTATAATCTGAGTTTGATTCAATATAGTTGTAACATTCAATTGACCATCCAGTAAGTTGATTTTTAGCAGATGTACAAGGTCTTCAAGCATTCTTAGCTGTAATTGCTATGGTTTCATTCTGAACAATTTCAACATAACTTTTGACATTTTACTATACACATTTTAACTTTTCTAATTTCTAAATTGGTACTTATAATTTTAATAATGTTCATCCATTCATTTAATTATTCAAGAAAAATTTTTGAGTATGTACTGTGTTTAGACACTGCTCTTGTTCCAGAAAATGCGAAAGTGACTAAGATACTTTAAGGGTCCTTGGGGACTTTCCCGTGTGTTATCGGAGGCAGAAAGAGAGGTAGTTAGATGAACAGGGAAGAAGTGGCATGGGAGCTAAGAAGCGTAGATGTAGAGTTTTTAAAAAGTGTTTGGATGAGTTATGGGCCTTTAAGAGATAGAGGCTCGGCACCTGTAGCTCATTGGTTAGGGCACTGGCCACAGGGTGGGTTTGAACCTGGTCCAGGCCTGCTAAAAACAATAATGACAACTGCAACAATAATAAAAAGAGAGCTAGAAAAGATACTCCTAGTCAAGGACATAGCACATGTAAGACAACACATGTGTGAAACAACTTGGACAGTTCCAAGATCTACTAGTAGCTGATTATAGATGGTGTGTAGGATGTGTGGGGGCAGTGGGGGTCTGTGGGGGCCAGACCTAGCGGAGGAGGCAATGTGCACACTGATTACCAGCATGTTCTGTTGTGTTCAACAGACTTGGATTTTAATCCTCCCTCTGCCCTTTATCCACTGGTTTACTTAACCATTCCATTTTCTTACCTGTAAAATGGAAATATAGCATACAACGTGGTACCTAGAAGGAACTCAATAAATGGTAGCTACTGCTATTCAGAAGTTTATTCTTTATCTGCTGAACAATAAAGAAACCACTAAATTATCTTAGTGATATGATTAGATTTCTATTTTATAAGTAGAATGTAATTAAGTACATTTAAATTAGGAGTACAGGCAAAAACATTATGTCTTCATGCAGGCTGCTATAACAAGTTACCATACACTGGGTGTTTTAAACATTAAACATTTATTTCTCACAGTTCTGGAGATTGGGAAGTGCAAGATGGAGGTACCAGCAGATTTGGTACCTGGTGAGAGAGCCCTTTTTCTAGTTTTCGAAAGGTTTCCTTTTTATTGTATCCTTAACATGGTAGAGGGAGATCATCTCTTGTATTTCTTCTTATGAGGGCACTAATTCCATTCATGAAGGCCCCACCCTCATGACCTAATTACCTTTTAAAGGCCACACCTCCAAACACCATCACATTGGCGATTAGGATAGGGCTTCAACATACAAATTTGGGGGAAACACAAACATTCAGCACATAGTACATGGCAAACACTGAGCTAAGTTGCTGTGAAGATGAAGAGAGATTTGAAGGTGAAGTCAAAAGGAGGTAGCAACCATTTTAGAGGTGAATGAAGAAAAAGGAGGTGTTTAATAACACTGAATTTTCTGTATCTGATGATTAGGTGGTTGTTAGATAGTATCAACATTTTAAAATGTTAACTTTTTAATAGTTTTGTTAAAGTAATCCAGCTTATAGTACTATCAATAAAATAAGAAAAAAATAGCCAGCTTATTCATGAATATGGGTGATAGCTAAGTACAAAAGCGTATCACTTCAAAATACTAACACAAAATTAAATCATGGGACTTGCCTGACACAAAAGAGCAAGGACAGAAGCTGAATATAGTTCTCTTGTGTATACCCACCCCAAAGCATAAAACATGCAAATCGTACTTTGTCTCCATTTCTTCCAGGGTCCTCAAGGACCAAGAGGTCAGCCGGGGCCTCCAGTAAGTTTATTTACATTTATATTTCTTTACCATTAATACTTATAAGCCTGCCTGGTCTGGGATGTCTACTAAATAAATAATTTTTTTAATTTATTATGTTCTAGGGTCCACCTGGAGCACCAGGCCCAAGAGTAAGTTTTCTTGGTTTGATTTTATGTTAGTACATCATGTTAACTTTGTAAAGCTTCTTCTATTAACTCTTGCATACCTCTCTTCTTTTTCTAACCTGTTATAGGGCTGGCCCAACTGCATTAACTTGTTAAGTCCAAGTCTCAGACTTATCTATAAAAGGGAGATGGTATTTCCTACTTTCTTGGATGGTTTTGAGTATCATATGAGAAGCGAAGTATTCAACATAGTGTATAACACATGATATGTGCTCAAAAAATGCTAATTCCCTCTATTTTTTTTCTACCTCTAGGTCCTAGCTCGTCCTTTGTAAATGTTCTTTTTTGCCATCCAGAGTTATCCACTCCTTAAGTTTTACTTGAATCGTCTTGAGTTGCTAGCGGCTATGTGTTTGCTTGTTATCCAATTGCTACAGCCCAGAACTTGCTAGCCACTTCTTTCAAGCAATGCTTCTATTGCTTTTCCTATTCTTTAGTTTTCCTTATGCTATGCTTTCAGCAATTTCTTTGTCTTGCTGCTCCCTATAAGAGGTCTCCCTTCATCCTTAACCTTACCCACACCCCAATCCTCCAGCTTCTAGTCAAATACAGTGGTCCTTGGTCACATTTCTTGCCTAAAGCACAGCCACTATTGACTACACTGTCCCAGTGGCCAGTCCTATGCCTTCTAAGCCTGCCTTATTTCCTCATGCTGCCCTGGTGTAATTTAGATCTCTGATAGTTCTAGGGGGTGGTCCACTCTCAGCACATCAAGGACTCTCCATTTCTCTCAATTTTTCACTGCAGCAGGAAATAACATTCAAGCAAAATGTCATAGTCAGACTGTTCCCTTGAAAACTGGAGACCCATTTCTCTATGATTTCTTTAAATTGCTTCACCTTTCTGGCCATCTGACTGATGGAGATTGAAGCATTCCCTGCATGAACGTCAATGGGAATGCCTTTCTTCAAATCTGAAAATGGCTATCTACTCCTCTGTTCTTCCTTTTCCCTGAGTCCCCACAATGCATAGGTTACATGTACTTTCATCAACTGCGTTCCCAGCTTATCATGACTTTGACATGACATAGCTGCCTTCCCAAGAAAGAATAAGTTCTAAAGGTTCATACATCCCTGGCAAATTAGAGAGATGTTAAGTAGAAATTTTTACTAATTTAAGTGCCATTTAAATTCCTTTCTCACTTGGGAATATGTCCTAAACATCCAGAATGAAGTAGAACATGTGAGAGATTATTCCTATGAGCAAAATGTAAATAAAAATACACATATACTTTGAGGTAGTATTAGGAAGTTTAATAAGAAAATATGTGTGCTTGTCATATGGTAGGTACTCAATAAATATTAGTTTCTTTGTTTCCTTCTCTTCTCCTTTTGTCTCCTTCTTATCTTCCTGCATGACCAATATGAAAACATACATAATATTGTTTTTCTGGAACTCGCAGAGTTTATCATAGGAAAGTAGCAGTGTGACATTGAGAATAAGACTTCCAGAACAGAAGTATAAATGACAATGAGAAAACTCCTATGTATTCTTTCAGTCAGCTTATCATCATACCTTCCATCATCACATTGCATGACAGGACTGATCATTTCCCCTTCTTCTTTCATATTTACTTATTTTCAACAAAGAAAGAGGTAGATCGTGTACACATTGATGCATTTATGGGGTACAATGTGCTGATTTCATATACAATTTGGAATGCTTACATCATACTGGTTACTATATCCCTCGCCTCATTTACTTAATTATTGTGTTAAGACATTTACATTCTACACCTAAAACCTGACGAGGTTGTAACTACCACTGTGACTCTATCCTGCTCTGGACAAAGGTCCTCAGTGACCTCTGCACTGCCCAATCCAGCAGCATTTCTCAGTCTTCACCTTACCTGACCCTGACCAGCCAAGCCCGTCTTCCTCCTCTGGCAAACATTTCTAGGTTAGATTCCAGGACACCGCATTCAGCTAGTTGTCCGCCTGTCTCAATTAGAGCTTCTTCTCAGTTCTTTTTCCTAGTTCCCCCTCACTTTCCCTGATCCCTAAACATGGGAGACCTCTTCACTGTCTTGACCTCCTATAGGTCGTCTTAAGCAGTTACAGGCACTAGATACCATTTATACGTGAATGACTTCATCATTTGTAGCCTTAGCCAGGACCTCCCTGCTGATCTTGAACTTGAATAGTTTACCACCTACTTGACAGTCTTACTTTCATATTCAATAGCCATCTCAAACTAAATAGCTTCAAAACTGGACTGACTGATTTTTTCCTCCCAACTTGGCTTCTCCTGAGGTCCTCTCCATCTCTATCACCAATCATCCTACCCTTCTATTGTTAAAAAATATCTTAGCATTGTCCTTTATTGTTCTATTTCTCTCACAGCTCACATCCAATCTATCAACAAAAACGTCAGGGTCTATCTTAAAGCATATTTTAAAATATGACCATGTTTTTACCACTTTCCCTGTGGCCACTGCGAGGCCAACCCATCATTATCTCACTTGGTTTATTTCAACAGCTGGGTCCGTGGTTTCCTTACCTTGCGTCTGTCCTCCTCTTTACATTTGTAACACATTAGCCAGAGTCATATTTTAAAAATCTAAGTCAAACCATGTCATTTCTTTGCTTAACAATTTCTGATGGCTTGTCTTATTCAAGGTGAAAGCTGGACACTTTTAAGTAGTCTGGAGTGTCCTGTATTTTCTGGTTTCTTGATATCGTTCTGACTTAATTTCCTACACCTCTCCCCGTTGTGCACTCTCTCTCTCCAGTCACCCTGGCCTTCGTGCTGACCCTGGAGCATGCTGGGTTATACTCCCAGGCTCGGGGCTTGGCCTTTATTCCTTCTGCCTGGAAAGCTTTCTCTAGATTTTCATGGCTTGCTGCCTTCTATCCTTCTGATACTACTCAATGTCACATTCTCCCAGATGCCTTATCTGGCTAGTCTATTTAACCGTGGTTTCCTTATCCCCCTCCCCTGCCTCTGTGTTTTTCTCTCTAGCACTTGTCATCTCCTAGTGATGAAGTAAGACCATTCCGACAACTCCACCATCCACGCCACCTAGCTACTCCTCCTACAGGGCAGGAAGATCCTGTGTTAGATTTCGTGCTGATTTTTGTATGTCTTATATGTCCTTGTGCCTTTAAAATCTATAGCGCTGCATTTTCATGCCCTCAAATATAGGAAAGAATCAAGCTTAGTAGGCAGCTAGAATTGTAAATATTACTTTATATATTCATCTAAGGGAAGTAATATCTATAGAAGGAAATATTTTATTAATATAAGTAAAATGAATATTTTCATTGCACTTCTGGAATAGAATAAGATATTTTGGACAAGAATATGTATGTATGTGTTTGAGGTATGTATATACAAATTGAAAGTGACTACTAGTCACTCTATAGAATTATACTACGTGGATTTTTTTTTTTTTTTTTTTTTTTTTTTGCAGTTTTTGGCCAGAGCTGGGTTTAAACCCGCCACCTCTGGCATATGGGGCCGGCGCCCTCCTCCTTTGAGCCACAGACACCACCTTATACTATATGGATTTTTCATAATTTTTCCTGAAAATGAATGAAAAAGGCCAGTAATTTCGAGGGAAACAATTGACAGAAGTCGATGCCAGTGATAAATTTCAAGTGATCAAGTGAAATTACAAATTGGGGGAAACTGGTGTCTATCACTATAAATGTGACAGCTTCCCAGTATTTACATCTCTCTGATAAGCAATTATGTTAACAAATGTCATTTTTAACACGAAGTAATAAAATGTGTCAGTGTTTGAAAGATCTGTGTAATGCCATGAATCGAAGTTCTCTGAATGGTCAACGCACAATGTTAACAAAATCACGTGGACCAAAAGATCTTAATATAAAAGAGGACGAAAGGCATCAGTATGGGTTCAGTTTTCACATTGCAGCAACCTTCAGGAAGCTACTACTTGTCAAGTTTGAGTATAATATCAAAGAAGAAAATCCATAAGTATCTGAAAAAGCTACTAAAATACTTCTCTTTTCTACATGTGTGTCTCTGTGCAGCCAGGATTTCTTCCCATATTTCAACTAAAACCACACACCACAACCAGCTGAGTACAAAAGCACATATGAGAATTTAGCCATCATCTATTAATTCAGACATTAAAGCGATGTACAAAAGTGTAAAACAGAGCCACCTTTCCTGCTTTTGTTTTTGAAAATACAGTTTTTATAAAAATATTTAATGAACATGTAATGAGTTTGTTATATTAATGCAATTAACACAAATAGTTTTAAAATCTGTTCTTTGATTTCTACTATATCAAAAGTTATGACCCAACAAGAACAAAAGGCTTTTAATGTTTAAAAGTGCAAAAGGATCCTGATTCTGAAGAGTTTGAGGACCACTGTGTTAGATTCTGTGATTAAAGCCCTTGATCACCACCAGGAGATTAGGTGGAAAAAGGAAAGGTGACTATTGTTTAGCACTTAATGCAGTTTCCCATATTTTGTGCCAAGATTTTTGTGTGACCTGTATCCAAAATCTGCCCATTCCCACGAGCAAGTTGATCAGAATTACTTAGTCTGCAGAACGTTTTAGGCTAAACTTTTCTGCTTCTTTTACTTAGAAAGTGCTCCTGCTCCTTCTTGTAACAATCTGTACTTGTTCTCCAGATCTCAGCTCACGTATCTCTGCCTCAGAGAAGCCCTCCCTGACCAAGACCTCCTACCTTCTTAAATTTTCCAGACTTCATTGATTCTAATTTCTCTCATACGTTCACGTACTTTTCTTTCCCAGCATGCATCACAATCTGTAATTCTGTGTTTGAGAGTGATTTGATTAATATCTCTCTCCCCTCTAAACTGAAACTCCATAGGGCAATTTTCTTTTTTGCTTACCATTTTATCCTCGACATGGATCACGGTGTTTGGCAGTATACATGTGCAGACTGAGTCAATTATTTTCCAATATGAAAACCACATGTTGAGGCAGGGAAGACAGTATATTATTGATTGTTCCATCATTTTAAATAGCTTTTCAAATTACCAACCATGACTTATGAGAGATCTCTTGAAAACAGTTTCCATTATATGGGCCTCCAAGTCAAAAGATAGCAGGACAGTGACTCTGAGAGAAATTAGATTACTTGGTTCACTTACACAGACACAATTTCCCAAAAGCTTCTCCCAACTCAAGCTTCTTAGTTTGCACGCTTATTTTCTTTAAAAAAAAAAAAAGTGTGTATATATATATATATATATATATATATAAAAGGACTTTTACTAGTGGTTAGGCCTAGTCTTTTAGTCTTTCTCTAAAAATATCTTTTATTAAATGCAGGAAGGGATTGAATTCATTCTGTATTATTTCTTTTGGGACTAATGGAACATTCTCCAACTTCAGAAATTATTTTTAAGACCACAGAAGTATCACATTAAACTAATGTGGTAACTACCTCAGGACAGTAGTATTTTATTCTACTTTCCTTCCAAGAATGTAACTGTTAAAAATTACTACAGTTATTTATTCTTCACTTTACAATTTATTAACTGAAGGGAATCATATTTCACTCTCTTCCATTTGAGTAACTGTGTGTGTGTGTGTATGTGTGTGTGTGTGTGTGTGTTTTCATGTAACAGAGACAAATGGTTTTTCATTGGAGGGCTCTAAAATTTGGTCCTATTTTAATTAGGAGGCCTTTAAGATTTGAATGAAGGCAGCCTATTGTCCTTACAGATAGCTAGACAATATTTGAAAAATCTGTCCAGCCATAAGAGTTACAAACCCCCTTCAGATAATAAGTCTAGGGTACTCTAACTGCAGTGCCCTGAGAATTTACAGCCTTTACTTTAGAACACACAGTGTTGATACTGTTGCTAATCTTGAAGGGTTTTGTTTTACACAGAAACAAATGGACATCAATGCCGCTATTCAAGCCTTGATTGAATCAAACACTGCCCTACAGATGGAGGTAATATATCTGGTTTTATTTATATTGGCACTGACAATATACAAATTAAATGGAAAATTTTTTTGGAGGCCCAAATGTGGCATTATCCCAAAGATTGTATTGAAAACATGAAGCCCTGTATAATTTTAGTATACTTAAACAGAAATGTATGCTTAGAATATTTTGTAAGGAACATATTAAACAAAAATGCAGTATTGTTAAAGTATTTATTTGTAAGGAATTTGGTACTATGGAAGAAAATAGCTAAATGAAATTAGCCATGATTCTTAAAATGGAATATGTTGGTATCGGTCCTTACTACTCATTTCTCTTATTTAAAGTCGAATTATTCAATGTGCATTTTTTAAAAAACCTTATATAGTAGGAATAGTAATTCTTATATCAGCTTGAAAACTAAACTTTCAAGTGTGGATTTAATCTTATTTAGGATCCTGGTTAATAAAGCACGCACATATGTCTACGCTTAAATATAAACTGTTCTTTACATCCTGTCCCCAACTCACTACCCACGAAGGAACACATTCTTCTTCTGCCTTGATCTATATTGCTATATTGGTTTTTAGGGGGGTTTGCTTATATGATTCTTATGATGACTTGGCAGAGCTACCAGAATACTGAAGTGACTTTCATCAGCCACAGTGCAGAGATATTCAAAACCCTGAGCTACCTTAGCAATTTACTGCACCACATCAGGAATCCTCTTGGCACACGAGATAACCCAGCACGAATCTGCAAAGATTTGCTTAACTGTGAACACAAAGTATCAGACGGTAAGTTCTTGCTTTCCTCAAACTCTGATGTCCCAGCTCATTTAAGCGTGTTTGAAATTTGCCAATGCCTTCATTCCAGATCATAGTCTCTTCAATAAAACCCTGACAGAAGCCATTTTAACGTCAGCAAGAATAAAATACTCTCTCAGAAGAAAACATGCTTCTGATGTCACCCTACCCCCAGCTATACTAAGAGTATTTTATTCTTGATGATATTAAAATGGCTTTTGCCAGGATTTTATCAAAATGATAAAGCATATTTATATGAAAATTTAAAAAGGTAGAATTGGCCTTTGGGTTGACAGCACCACCTGTCAGACTTGGTAATTCAAAAACCGCCAAAGTTAACAACATAGAGAAAGATATTACAGACTCCTCTTTATATAAAATGGAATTTAAATACCCTATTTTGGAATTAGTGACCATGAAAATTAGTGGTTTGCCATTCTTGGAAGTTCGTTAGCCCCACACAGATGCCCCAAATTCATTAACCAGAGAGGCAAAACCAAATTAAATTAGAACCATTAAGGGAAGTTTTTAAACCAACTCAATAACACATTTGGAAAAAATGTGTGATTTGAAAAATCCATATAGTATAGGGTGGTGTCTGTGGCTCAAAGGAGGAGGGCGCCGGCCCCATATGCCAGAGGTGGCGGGTTTAAACCCAGCTCTGGCCAAAAACTACAAAAAAAAAAAAAAAAAAAAAAAAAAATCCACGTAGTATAATTCTATAGAGTGACTAGTAGTCACTTTCAATTTGTATATACATACCTCAAACACATACATACATATTCTTGTCCAAAATATCTTATTCTATTCCAGAAGTGCAATGAAAATATTCATTTTACTTATATTAATAAAATATTTCCTTCTATAGATATTACTTCCCTTAGATGAATATATAAAGTAATATTTACAATTCTAGCTGCCTACTAAGCTTGATTCTTTCCTATATTTGAGGGCATGAAAATGCAGCGCTATAGATTTTAAAGGCACAAGGACATATAAGACATACAAAAATCAGCACGAAATCTAACACAGGATCTTCCTGCCCTGTAGGAGGAGTAGCTAGGTGGCGTGGATGGTGGAGTTGTCGGAATGGTCTTACTTCATCACTAGGAGATGACAAGTGCTAGAGAGAAAAACACAGAGGCAGGGGAGGGGGATAAGGAAACCACGGTTAAATAGACTAGCCAGATAAGGCATCTGGGAGAATGTGACATTGAGTAGTATCAGAAGGATAGAAGGCAGCAAGCCATGAAAATCTAGAGAAAGCTTTCCAGGCAGAAGGAATAAAGGCCAAGCCCCGAGCCTGGGAGTATAACCCAGCATGCTCCAGGGTCAGCACGAAGGCCAGGGTGACTGGAGAGAGAGAGTGCACAACGGGGAGAGGTGTAGGAAATTAAGTCAGAACGATATCAAGAAACCAGAAAATACAGGACACTCCAGACTACTTAAAAGTGTCCAGCTTTCACCTTGAATAAGACAAGCCATCAGAAATTGTTAAGCAAAGAAATGACATGGTTTGACTTAGATTTTTAAAATATGACTCTGGCTAATGTGTTACAAATGTAAAGAGGAGGACAGACGCAAGGTAAGGAAACCACGGACCCAGCTGTTGAAATAAACCAAGTGAGATAATGATGGGTTGGACTCGCAGTGGCCACAGGGAAAGTGGTAAAATCATGCTCATGTTTTTAAATATGCTTTAAGATAGACCCTGAAGTTTTTGTTGATAGATTGGATGTGAGCTGTGAGAGAAATAGAACAATAAAGGACAATGCTAAGATATTTTTTAACAATAGAAGGGTAGGATGATTGGTGATAGAGATGGAGAGGACCTCAGGAGAAGCCAAGTTGGGAGGAAAAAATCAGTCAGTCCAGTTTTGAAGCTATTTAGTTTGAGATGGCTATTGAATATGAAAGTAAGACTGTCAAGTAGGTGGTAAACTATTCAAGTTCAAGATCAGCAGGGAGGTCCTGGCTAAGGCTACAAATGATGAAGTCATTCACGTATAAATGGTATCTAATGCCTGTAACTGCTTAAGACGACCTATAGGAGGTCAAGACAGTGAAGAGGTCTCCCATGTTTAGGGATCAGGGAAAGTGAGGGGGAACTAGGAAAAAGAACTGAGAAGAAGCTCTAATTGAGACAGGAAGACAACTAGATGAAAGCGGTGTCCTGGAATCTAACCTAGAAATGTTTGCCAGAGGAGGAAGACGGGCTTGGCTGGTCAGGGTCAGGTAAGGTGAAGACTGAGAAATGCTGCTGGATTGGGCAGTGCAGAGGTCACTGAGGA
The DNA here is from genome assembly GCF_000181295.1 of Otolemur garnettii. NCBI lineage: Eukaryota > Metazoa > Chordata > Mammalia > Primates > Galagidae > Otolemur > Otolemur garnettii. Next base: position 22,257,998 of record NW_003852405.1, read on the forward strand.
CCTTCGTCCAGAGCAGGATAGAGTCACAGTGGTAGTTACAACCTCGTCAGGTTTTAAGTATAGAATGTAAATGTCTTAACACAATAATTAAGTAAATGAGGCGAGGGATATAGTAACCAGTATGATGTAAGCATTCCAAATTGTATATGAAATCAGCACATTGTACCCCATAAATGCATCAATGTGTACACGATCTACCTCTTTATGATTTAATAAAAAAGAAAAGAGAATATATGATGGAGCTCAGGACTTTGCACTCCCCGTAATGAAGTAAGTAATTCAATTACCCGACTAGATTAATTTAAAACAAAAACAAGTTAAAGCATAAAATAGCCAACAAACAGTAAAGAACTTGCAAGCCAAGACTTTGAAGAAGATGGTAGAGAGATGAACCCAGCACTTGGAGCTACTTTTGCCCTAGGTATGTTGAAGAGCTGAGTGATACTTTTGGTGACTTCATGGCGAAAATAGATTCACCCTTCCTAGTCCATTTTTTTCAGAATGTTGGACATTTTACAAAATTTGTAGAAATTACTGGGATTTGACGTGGGCTTCCAGTTTTATCCAGTGGGGTAAAACATGCTTTCTCTTCTAAGAAATACTTTCCTAGGATCAGTGAATGAGAACTGATGGAAACAGAAGATAACAGAAAAAGACTCAACGGAGAGAATAGGAGAAGCAGAATTTAAATCTGCAGGTATATTGACTAAGTCTTATATAGGCGCACAGTTAATTTACTATAAGAGAAAAGGCAGAATACATTGTGCATGTCCAGACAGGTGGGTAGATATCAGAGCGGGGGCTTATGTAGACTCTCTTCAATAGGTGCAGTTGTCTTGGTGAAACTGGAAGGTTAATAGTCAAGAGTAAGAATGAAGGAAAGGCCTGGGTGTGATAGCTCCACCTGAAATCCTAGCACGCTGGGAGGTAGAGATGGAGGATCCCTTGAGCTCAGGAGTTCGAGACTAGCCTGAGCAAGAGGAAGACCCCCATATGTACTGAAAACAGAAAAATGTACCACACATTATGGCAGGTGCCTGTAGGCCCAGCTACTCAGGAGGCTGAGGCAGGAGCATTGCTTGAGCCCAGGAGTTTGCTATGAGCTAGGCTGATAGTAGGATACTCTAGCCTGGGGCAACAAAGTAAGACTCTGTCTCAAAAAAAAAAGAAGAAAGGAATACATGTAAGATTCAGGACTAGGAAAGGGACAGGGGGATTGAACTCTGGAAACCTGGTATTATTGTGTAGCAGATTCACAGACACATCTGAATTTAAAGTGAGGCCCATCAGCATAGCTGTGCTTTTCTCCAGCCACATTTATCTGCGCAGGTGCAGACACAGGTTAGGGAGAGCAAACCGAATTTATGTGGGATCCAGGATAAGTATAAGACAAGTACAATGAAGTGAGGCAGGGCAAGGGCGTTAAGGGTGTTAGTGATTATAGTTAGTAATAGACGGTGAGTTTTCTGCTGGGGGAGAGGGGAGGTGAACACATGATCACAAGGGACAAGAAAAGTGTGGCAGTATCAGTGATGAGACTAAAAAGTTATTGGACTCAGGCTCTAGAGGGAGTGGATGGAGAAGAGAAGTGAAATTCCAGAGGAGATGCTGTTGCAGCTGGTAGCAAAGGCCAGGGGATGACCTTGAAAGGTAGTGAAGTAATACGTGGGGTGGGGGAAGGGTACAAGATCATTGGTGGGAAAGCAAGGGGGCATAGAAGAATACAGTTCAAGAAACTCAGAGGCCAAGGTGTGGGAAGAATCATCCTTGTGGATTTAAAATCACCAAGAATGTGGTTATTCACAGATTTTCTGAATATGAAAGCAAGCCAGAAACTAAAAATCTTCAAACAAAAATAGTCAGTGATCACCCCAGACACCAGGAAGGGGCAATGGGTGTTAGATAGAATTTGACGATAGTAATTTCAACATGGGGTGTTTTCAGGGGAAAGTGGCAGGAGTGGTTTGAATGTGACAAGGAAGGACAAGGAAGTCACCTTCCCACTGTCAGACACAGTACTGCAGAGGCTGCGAGGGAACCAGCATCCTGGGGGGCAATTTTGTGTCAGAATATTTAAGTTCACATAAGACATATCATGACATAGGACTTTGTCTGGAGCTCAGCCTAGCTTGAAAGAAATTATGAAACGCCCACCAGTTCACCATTGTATAACATGATATAATGCCTGAATTCAAAGCATTTTACCCCATGTACATGTGACATGAGAGTTTGTTTGATGGAAAACCTTTCATAAAGAATTTACTATTAGCTCTTACATAAGTGTAGGAAAGTATTTCTTGGAAGAGAAGATACGGTGAAAGTTTGTTTATCCCACAGGATAGAGCTGGAAGCCTGTACCAGATCCTGGTGAAAAAATCCAGCTGTAACTTCTACAGACATTATAAAATGTTCAAATTGCTAAAGAAAAGAGACTAGGAAGAGTGCATCTCCTTCACCTTCTTCTTCCATATTTCAGTAGATCGGTGGTTCTCCAGATGTCATCCCTGGACCAGAGTTAGATTATATTAGAAATATAGATTCTCAAGCCTTCCCCTAGACTTAATGAACTAGCAACTCTGGGGGATGGGCCCTGCCTGCTGTGTGTGTTGGGGGTGGGGAGGAGATGGCAAGAGGGTGGGTTTTGGGGGTTTTGTATTTTTTTTTTTTTTTTAGACTGAGTCCAGCTCTGCATCTCCTGGGCTAGAGTGCCATAGCCTGAGCCTAGCTCACAGCAACCTCAAAGTCCTGTGCTCAAGCAATCCTCCTGCCTCAGCCTCCTGAGTAGCTGGGACTACAAGGACCTGCCACCACACCCAGCTAGTTTTTCTATTTTTACTAGAGATGGGACTCACTCTTACTCAGGCTGGTCTAAAACCCCTGAGCTCAAGCGATTCTCCCACCTTGTCTCAGCCTCCCAGAGTGCTAGGATTATAGGGGGAGCCACCATGCCCACCCTGGGTGTTTTAAGGATGCTCTGATACACACTGAAGTTTCAAGACCACTGCAATGGAAGATAGTCTCTACCCTTTGAACAACCAATTCAGCAAGTATATGTTTTGAAGGTTAAGTAGAAGAGAGGAGAGTGTTTGAGGATGCTTTGGAAATCAGAGAAAACCCCAAAGAACTAAAGCAATCTTTGCTGTGGAATAAGGGTGGAATGGACAAGGATCTGTACCTATTGTAGAAAATGATATTTGACAAAAACTGTTCAATCGTCTTGCCTTTTTAATGCACAAAAACAAGGCTGCCTCATTCAAACATTTCTTTGTATTTGGAATAAAATGCTTCTTCGATATTCTGAGTCTGTTACTCTGGATTGGGATGCTCGCTCAGAGTCTTTCAGCCGGAATATTTGCTGTAGTCTGACTTCAGGCTCCATTTTATTCCCCTCGACCTTGAGTGGAGGCAAAGATTGGGCAGCTTACACAGTGAGCACGTCAGTCTCTCCTACTTAAAAATCTTAAAATCCAGCGCACAGCAATGGAAGCCATTTAATTGTATATTTTTCTTTCTGAAAACAAAAAAATGTTTTGTTTTTCTTTTGTTTATAAGTATTACACCTAAAGAGACATTTTTCCAGGACAAGTGAAGTTGTTTCCATTTTTAAATATCCATTTTAACTCTGTAATGAATAAAAATATACATATGGACTCTAGTAACAGAAATACACACGTATGCTCTAATAACTTCAACTTTTCTACAAACTATGTAACTTTAGACAATTGATTTTCAGCACCTGAGCTCATCTTCTTATCTGTGTAAGATAAGGCAATAAATTCAGCCATTTAGATTAAAATTATAAAATGCCCTGAAATTGGTAAGTGCGTGAAAAATAGAGCATGTTTAGTATCAGTTTTATACAATGCTTACAGCTTTCACTCATTCACTGAGTGCAAATAGATTTATAATCTTTTAAGACTATGATAAGACTGTGACTTTTAATCTCATTACTGCACAGAAGACAAGTTATAAAGGCAAGTCAGTTTTATTTCATTTTGCCAATTCCTGTACCTGATGCCAAATGCAGGTATAATGTAGATTGGCCCTCCTAGCCAGTATTTGAATTATAGCCCATTTTTTTCCCATTAAAATTCAATAACAGATGCTATAAAAATTCTACATTTTTGAAACATTGTTTCATAGGATGGTGCAAATATATTTGATTGTGGCATTTCAATAACTTTATGTTTTCTTATAAACTTTTAGGAAAATACTGGATTGATCCAAATCTCGGATGTCCTTCAGATGCCATTGAGGTTTTCTGCAATTTCAGTGCTGGTGGCCAGACATGCTTATCTCCTGTCTCTGTGACAAAGGCACGTATTGAACTTTTAAACATAGGTTGCTATGTTGCACAGTTCCAGGGAACAATGACTTTTAAAATTCCATCACTTGAAATAATTATGAATTTCAAAAAAGAAAGCAAGCTATCATTCTCTATCTTACATGAGAAATCAATTACTTGTTTTTTAAAAAAAACATTTAATCAGTAAATCTTGACATTTTTGTATTTTTATGATTAGCTTGGCTTACTCTACTGATGAAGCTTTTAATTTCCTTTAAAAATTGTGCAATGCGTGTGATGTTTTTATGCATTACACATATATTGAAAAATCCCTAAGCAGCTAGAGTGTTTGGAATCAATAATCAGTGACCTAAAGTTTTGCTGCAAATTACATCAACATCATTAAAAGAAAGATGTTGCCACAAAAACTTGCTATTTTTGGCGCTTTGCCACACAATCATCTGTCTTAAACGTCTACTGAATGCTGTTTAGAACTTGTTTTAAGTATAATTCCATAAACCAAATGTGCAGAATGAATACAAGTGAGTTTGTCATAGCACTAGGTGTTATAAAAAGCATCCAAAAATCCTAAATCCTAGTTCTACCCATAACATATATTGAAACCCAAACTGTGTTTCTTTCTTTTTCTGATCAAAGCACCACAGTATATGACCAAGGATTTATTTCTCATTGACGAGGAGCTGACACCTGTGCCTTTGGCTTGTTTGTCCATCATAAAGGGTGGTAGCTAACACGTACGATCCCTTTAGCTGCAGGTCACTGAACTGCCCTCTCCTCCTAAAATGCCATATTTCACTAAACAGGAAGGTTCACCCATTTATCTCAATAAGAATGCACCATGATGACCCTGACTACCCCCCAGAGGAGGGGGGAATGTCACGTCCCTCTAATGAAGAGCAGCTTGATAGGCCGACTTCCAAAACGTCCACATGGTCATCCACATGGCCCTGGAAGTTGGCCCTGGATTCTTACGGAAGGAAGGAGAGTGGGAGTGGGGATCCATGCAAATGAATAGGAGCAGTGAGGGAGCCACGCTCTGGTTCTCTCCATGACTGAGTGCACCATACTTGTAAATCCAACCTCAGGCAGACTAGGGGGGTAGTCTTGTAATCATGGTGCTGGGTTCTAGTTTCCCCTCCTCTGCTAACCTGGGGAATGATATTGCAAGCCCCAGAAGACCTGCTGTGTGCCAGCCACAATGCTCAGTAAAGTACATTTGTCATTTCCAAGCCTCGTGACATCTGTCAGGTCAGTGTTATGAACCTACTTCACCACCAAGAAAACTAAGAATCAGAAAGGTGAACTATTTCACAAGTTTCTGACTGATCTGTAAAATGAGAGAAGTGGATTACTTAAACTCTGATTTTCCTTATTGATTATCCTTCCATGTTTTTATCCTTTCCTCTCTTTTTGTGGCTGTTTTCTTTTTCTTTTCTTGTTTTTGTTTTGTTGTTATTTGTTTTTCTTCTTCCTTATCTCATGACTAATTCTCTTTCTAATTTTATAGTTGGAGACTAGTAGAAGTTCCTCCGTAGGAACTATCTCTATTCACTTACTTTATGACCATACCTCTGCTTAAACAATGCCAAAATGACAATAATAATAACAATGATATATTGTCTAGACTTATAGGAAAATCTTTTTCCCTGTCCAAGCCTAGAGGATGTGCAATTAGACTCCTGAACTCCAATTTGTCCTATATTGTTCACTTTATTAGTTAATACTGGTTTGTGGATTTATTCATTTGTCTAAGAAACATTTACTTCAGTGTGTGACTGAAACTGTATTAGGAGTTGGCAACACCGAGAATAAGATTCTGTCCTTGTCCTCTTAAGCTCTCATAGTTAAAATTACTCAACCAAATTATTACAACTCATAACTTACCTTTAGAAACTCTCACCCCCAAAAAATCTCAAATGAAGCACAGGTGGAACTTGAGGTTTTTATGAAAAAAAAAAAACTAAATCATTAACCAAGAGCAAATTATTACTGCATTTTGGGTAATATGCAAATTACCTTCATTTTCCTATTATATATAGTAGCCTAATGGTACGCTGGAGCCAGTTTATACAGGCTCAGGAGAGCAATTGTTAACATGTCTTCCCAAGGCCATGTGTAGTGATGTCACCTTGGTAGCCTGAAATTGGTGATGGTGGGAGTATTTCTACCATGAGGATCAGAAAATGCTAGAAATCAGAGATTTGCTCCCCCTACCACCCCAAAGCAGTGGTTAAACCTTTACCAGCACCACTGACACTTAGATTCTTAAAAAAGTAGCTTTCTCAAGGCTGCCTTTTGAGGACTTTCTTTAAATTTCCCAAACTGTAAGTTTTTCTATTACCACATCTTATAATCTGCATCTTGTTTCTATGACATTAGTTGGAGTTTGGAATTGGGAAAGTCCAGATGAACTTCCTTCATTTACTGAGCTTGGAAGCCACCCATACCATCACCATTCACTGTCTACACACCCCCAAGTGGTCAGGGGCACGAGCAAGTGGCCTAGGCTTGCCTGTTGGTTTCAAGGGATGGAATGGCCAGATTTTTGAAGAAAACACTCTACTTGAACCTAAAGTGCTTTCAGATGACTGCAAGGTAAGGGAAAGACACATTTAGAATTGTTCAATTAAAATTGATAAAACTATAGAAGTAGAATAATCAGAGTGAAACTTTACTTATGCACTACAGATACAAAAGAGAAGTAAGGGGCTTTTTTGTTGCTGCTGTTGTTGTTTTAATAGTCATCATCTGCAAGTAATGTAGTAAATTTTAAGGTGCCTGATTTGTAACCATATATTTTTCAGAACCTATTTTTGTTGGTATCATATCTTGTCAACCTTTGTCATACCAATCTATCAATGATAGATTCAATGATAGATTTTTACATGCAAAACTTGTGTTAATATATAAATTGTATTTATATTCCTCATGTGAAAAAATTATACCTGGATGGACGGATGGATGGATAGATAGACAGATGATAGATAGATGGATAGATAGATGATCAGGGCATACAGATAAGTATATTTTTTTCATGTGTTTCCACTGCTGTAATTTTAATCTCATTACCTCACAGAAGACAAATTATAGAGGCAAGTCAATTTTATTTCATTTCGTCAATACCTATACCTGATGCCAAATGCAGGTATAATGAGGATTGACTGGCCCTACTAGTCAGTATTTGAATTGTAGCCCATTTTTTCCATTAAAATTCAATAACAGACACTATAAAATTTTTACATTTTTAAAACATTGTGTCATAGAGTAAAGGTTGACAAACTATAGTCAACAGACCACCTGTTGTTGTAAATAAATTTTTATTGTAACACAGCCATACTTGTTCACTTACTTATTATCTGGGGCTATCATCACACTATAGTGCAAATTTGAGTAGATGTGACAGAGACTGCATGGCCCTCAAAACCTAAAATATTTGCTATCTCTCCCTTTAGAGAAGGTTTTTTGCCCCTGTTATAGAGAGTAGAGTAGTCTACTTTCTGTATGTACCACTACTTATAAAAAAGTACACCAAAGTGGCTTGGTGTCTGTCCTTGTGTACCAGGAGCCCATGCTGTAGCATCTCTTGACATTTCCAGTGTGCTCTACTTTTTCATAACACTGTGTCTCCAGACAAATGGTGATTGGCTTTGAAAAATCATAGGCAAGTGGTCAGAAGAGGATGGATCTTATTCTCTATATTCAAAGAGATCAATATCATCAGCATATTCATTTAACATTTATAGTCTTGGCCAGAAACATTCAATGACTCACTAGTGCCTCTGAGCCACAATCCATACTTACCAACTTTATGCAGTGCCTACAATAATCAGGCCCCAGCCTTCCTTTCTAGCTCAGGATTTCACTGGCTGAGTACTCCTCACTGTGGCCAAATTGTTCTATTCATTATAATAATAACGGTGATAATATTATCAACTGCCCCTACATGGCTTAGGGTTTATTATATGTATGGCAAGTGGCTATGCACTGCAAGCATTATTTTATCATAAAGGCCTTGTAAAGAAAATATTATTAGTCCCCTTTTTATCAGTAAGAAAGTAAAGGCACAGAGAGGGTAAGTAACTTGCTTAAGGTCAAATCAATCCCAGGCATTTAGAACGCCAAAGCCCATGCCTTACGGTGCTGCTGGGGACTTATAATTGAAATCTCATTTGATCTTCACAACCCTGCAAGGTAGGTTTTTATTATTCCCATTTTACACGTGGGAGAGTGGTAGTACCTGCATTTCTATCAAAATCTGTCCCAAGTCAAGGTCTAAGCTTTTAAACTCCATGCTGGGTTAATTTTCACAGCCACCTTCTAATTTCCCATCTATTTTTGAGTTTTATTATTTTTTAACTCATCTCGTTCCTTTTCTCTGAAATTCCATCACTCATACTTCACTAATCAAATGGAATTTTAGGCCTACATAAAGCCCATCTAAATTCTGAATTTTCCCTGACTATTGAAGTTAGAAATGAGGGAATTTATCTTTTGTTGTCTATGTTATTTATATTGTAGAAATATAGTCTGTATTGCGATTATTTGTTTTTCATCTCTCCAACTAGATTTATAAGCTGTTAGAATTCAGAAGCCAGAACTAATTTATTCATCCTTATATTTCCCAAGCACTGTAAGAAAACTAAAGGTTACAATTTATTTGACAGATATTCCTAGTGTTCAATAAATATTGTTTGGAAGATTTATAGTGCCTTACGTACAGAATTTTAGGTCTAGTTATCACACCAAGCATATGATTATAGGCAAGTAACTTATCTTCAAAGAGTTTCAGTGGTCTTAGCTTTAAAATGAAATTTGTGGCTTAAATAATCTCTTCAAATTTTAAAATTCCTTCAAATTTTAAAATTCACATCATAGTAATTCTGTGAATGAGTAAGTGAATTAACTCCTGAATAAAATGCTGCAAAACTTGTGCCTCTCCATCACGTCTTGTTGAATCTTAATCATAGGACATTTTTATGGTATGTTCCCTTCCACTGAATTTATCAGACACAAAAGCGCATATAGTAATAAGAGATATAAAAAAGCTTAGAAGAGAGAAATCAGGGACGCTATATAAATGGAGAGCCACAGAATGGAAAAAAAAAAAAGATGATTGAACATAATTATAATTTTAACTACTTCTGACTGAGTTGATTCTAGTTATTTCCTACTTAAAGTACATAGCTCATTCCCTTTATCAAAGAAAAATACCCATCCTGAAGAATCAATCCCAAATGAAAGAATAGATGGGTATTAGGCTTATTAGGAACAGTACAGCATTTTAGTTCACATCTGGTCCAATGATCCACAGGCAACTGACCCAGAAGCCAGGTTTTAGCCTCTGGAAACAAAAAAATTAGAATGCACAGTGCCATTAGAAAGAAAGCAACAAATTCTGTTTTCAATTAACAATAATAATCATCATTGGCATTTATTGAGTGTGGTTATAGGTGCTTTCTATTCATTATCTCCAATCCTTACAATGTGTCTACATTGTTTATGAAGGGCGTTAGCTGCTGAGAATGACTGCTAACGAAATACCTATGAGAGCGATTTCTTCTTATTTTACAGATTCAAGATGGCAGCTGGCATAAGGCAACATTTCTTTTTCATACCCAGGAGCCTAATCAACTTCCAGTGATTGAAGTACAACTCCCTCATCTCAAAACTGAGCAAAAATATCACATCGAAAGCAGTTCTGTATGCTTTCTTTAACGTTTCTGAATGAGTTCAGAATTCATGCTGTTGGCCAAGTAATTGCTGCAAAGCAAAAAACAGAGGCAGAATGATACTGTCATTACGAAATACACAGAATGATGCATTGGCTAAATCTTAAAGAATCTCAGGAAGAAAAGACCCTCCTAAGAAAGAGAAAAGGCATCTTTCAAAGGACCATGACTGATAAAATATTTAATTCTTTTAAAAATTATATTGATCTCAGCTTTCTTAGAGAATTCCCTACAACTGAAAATTTACAAGTGAGGAATTCTTCAGGGTTCCCTGTCTGTTTTTGAGAGCGAAGTGTCCATTAGACAGCTGGAGACGCAGAGCACTATGGAGCAATACTGGCTAATGCTCCCCAAATGTGCGATGCTTCTGTCTAAAAATTACAAGCCACGGTCTAATATGTCTTATTTTCCAAAACACTAAGTTGTATTCAGGTCCCGAGTGGGTTATACATCTTAGCCAGTGGTACACTACCTCTTACATGTTACCTTTTTGTGTTGCTTGGTGCTCTTCTAAAATAAGGTGCTTATGGCTTTCATAGACTATTTTATTTCTTTTTTCATCTTTGTCATTCTTTGAGAGTGTATGTACTGGTTACATCAAGATATGTTTTGGTTGTTAGTACTTATTTTAATTTTTTTGGTCATATACTTAATAACAAGTGAAACTATTTATGTGGAGTCCTTGTTTTATTTTAAAATTCTCTTTGTGCATTTGGAATCAAAGCCAGCACATTGTAACCTATGCTTGTACACAGAAGGACTGGGAGGCTTCTTTTTGTTTTTGTGTTATTTTTTAAATTGTTGTAAAAATTATTATAGGCCAGCTACATCCAGTAGTAGGTCTGGGTTAGAGACTGGGGCTTGTGATATACGGTTTTAAAAATCCATGATCATCTGGAATGATACCTTATATATATATATATATATATATATATTTTGTAAAGTTTTATTTCAGCAAATCTTTTGAAATTGCTGCTGTTTTAAATTATAAAAACTTTATATTTCTGCTTCATAGAAATTATGTTTTTATAGTATTCATTGACTTTTCTTTCACTGTTTTTAAATTCAGTGTGTCAGTACTTAAAAGGATTTAACTTACCAGTCTTTTAAAGCAACATCCAGGAAAAAGTCTTTTCCCATTTAAAATAGGCTCAGCCAATTCAGTCTTTCCTTTTTGTCAAAGAAATATTAGTTCAGAATTAAAAGAAAAATATTATACCACTTGGTAAATAGAAAAGCTTGTTCATCCATTATAAAAGTATCTTTAGCCATAGCAAACTACACTTACCTATCTATAATAAAAACTTGCTTTAAATCATTTTTGGTGGGTATTTTTTTTCATCTTATGCTACAATATGCTTTTATTATATGTGATAGCCCCTCTGGAAGCCATCCTGTACATTCTTAGGAAATATTCATTATATGCCTACAACAGAATTACACAGCTTATTTTTACAAAATGAGCCCATGACACAGAAGTAATCCCTTACATACGTGGTCAAATTATTTTCAACATGGGTGCTAATGCTATTCAATGGGGAAAGGACCTTCTTTCCAAAAAATAGTTCTGGAAAAACTGGTTATCCAAATGTAAAAGAATGATGTTAGACCCTTGTCTGAAGTAATTCAAAATGGAATCAAAGACCTAAACAAGGGTTAAACCTATAAAACTCTTAGAAGAGCACATAGGAAAAAAAAGTCTTCATGACACTGAATTTGGCAATGACTTCTTAGAATGATACGGAAAGTCAACAAGAGAAAAAAATAGATAAAGTGAACAACATCAAAATAAAAGTTTTTTGTGCATCAAAGGAACTACCAATAAAGTGAAGAGGCAACCCACAAAATGGGAGGAAATATTAACATGTCATATATCTGACAAGGGATTAATATCCAGAATATTTAAAGAATTCCTACAACTCAACAATAAAAATAATCAAGCAACCCATTTAATAACTGGGCAAAGGACTAGCTTGAATAGACATTTCCTCAACGAAGAATTATAAAGGCCCAATGAAGGGGCCTCAAAAACGACAGTCCTTAAGGAAATGCAAATCAAAACCAGGAGAAGGTACCAATTCTGTGGTATAATACAAAAATCTGGCACACAGCTCCTTTGGAATTTCTTGAGTGAAAGGAATGTCTTTTGTTCTGTATGAGGAGCCCTTTTCAATCACATCTGAATTTATGCTAATAAAGGTCTTTAGGATGAAGCCCCCAAAGAGCCTCAGGATGGAGCTCATCACCAGAAAGACCAAGTTATTAAGCAGTGGTTCTCAACCTTCGTAATGCCAGGATGTATTTTCATTGTTACAAAGAGATCACTACCCACAGGTTGAGAACCCTGGATTAGAGGGTTGGGACTGTCAGCTCCACCTACTGACCTCTGGGAACCCTTTACCCTAAGAGCAGTGCCTGGAGATTAAGCTCTTTAAAAACTCTGAACAATGAGATTCAGAGAGCTTTTGGTTGGCAAACACATTGACCTGCTGGGAAGGTGGCTTGCCCAGTGGCATGAAGCCCTGCACCACACCCTCCGACGTTGCCCTGTGCATCTCTTCCAGGTGGCTGTTCCTGAGTCATAACCTTTATTTTAAAAATAAAAAGCACCATAATTAAAGTGTTTTCCTGCATTCTGAAATCCACTACAGCAAATTGTTAAACCTGAGGAGGGGTTATGGGAATCCTCCATTTAGTTGGTCACAATTATAAGCAGCCTGGGACTTGGAGTTGGTGTCTGAAGTAGCAGAAGACTTGGAGAGGAGACTGAACACCTGATCCTAACTCCAGGTAGTGTGAGAACTGACTTAATTGTTGGACATCAAGGTGGTGTCTGGAGATTTGGAGAATTGGTTGATTGTTGGAAAACATCCCAGAACTTCCTGCCCATTAGGATGGCTATATAAAAAAAAAAAAAAAGGAAAATAACAAACGTTCTCAAGGGTGTAGAGAAATTGAAAGCCTCATGGATAGTTGGTAGGAATATAAAATGGCATAGCCACTGTCAAAAATAGTTTGGTGGCTCGGCACCTGTGGCTCAAGTGGCTAAAGTGTCAGCCACATACACCTAAGGTGGCGGGTTCAAATCCAGCCCTGGCCGCCAAATAACAATGACGGCTGCAACCAAAAAAAAGCCGGGCGTTGTGGCGGGCACCTGCAGTCTCAGCTACTTGGGAGGTGGAGGCAGGAGACTCGCTTGAGCCCAGGAGTTGGAGGTTGCTGTAGTTGTGATGGCACAGCACTCTACCCAGGGGAATGGCTTGAGGCTCTGTCTCAAAAAAAAAAAAGAAAGAAAGAAAATAGTTTGGTGGTTCCTTAAAAAGTTAAATATATAATTCTTCCTGATCTTGGATTATAAAAAATGTTAAATATATATATTTTTAAAAGGTAAGTAAAGAATTAGCGTGTCATCTAGCAATTCTACTTTGATAATAAGTATATAGAGATAGGTAGTCCCTGAGTTACAAACATCTGACTTCATATAGTTCACACTTACACAAATGAGGGCTTATTAGGCTAAGTCTCTGAGATCCAAATATCTAACTTACATATGACTAACACTTATGAATAGCGGGGACAGGCAATAACTGGTAAAGGTACCTCTTCCATAGCAACTTAAGAACACACCAACAGAACCTATCTCATTGATAACCCAGAAACTACCTGTATCCAAAAACATTTAAAGCAGACTCAAATAGATTTTGGACACCAATGTTCATAGAAGTGTTATTCACAATAGGTAAAAGGTATAGACAACTCAAATGTTGATGGGTAGATGACTAGATAAAATTAAGCAGATACATATGATACTATATTATTAAGCATTAAAAAAGAATAAAATTCTGATTTATGTTACAGCATGGACGAACCTTGAAAACATCGTGCTAAGTTAAGTAAGCTAGCTACAAAGGACAGATATTATATGATTCCACTTATATGAGCTGCCAAGAGTACGCAAATTCAAACAGGAAGTCTGTTCGAGGATTCCAGAGTCTGGAGGAGGCAGACACGAGGGGAAAATCATTTTTTGATGTGTATAGAGTTTCTGTTTGAGATGATGACCAAGTTCTGGAGATGAATGGTGATAATGGTTGCATAGTGATATGAATATACATTGTGCTGCTGAATAGTACATTTGAACAATTAAATTGGTCAATTTTATGTTGTGCATATTTTATCATGATTTTTTTTTAAGTGGAGCTAGGACAGGATGTCTTTTCCCATTTAGGGGAAGACAGAAATGTTTTCAAAAAGGAGCACAGAAGTTGATTTTAAATTAAAAAATTATATCCTATAGTCTAGTTTTAGCCTACATGGTATATATTCTGCTCCCCCAAATAATAATAATTACTTAGTTCAGACACATAAATTAGTTTTCCAAAGATCATTTAAGAATTTTATCACAGGCTGGATGTGGTGGCTCACGCCTGTAATCCTAGCACTCTGGGAGGCTGAAGCAGGTGGATTGCCTGAGCTCATGAGTTTGAGACCAGCCCGAGCAAGAGCCAGACCCCATCTCTACTAAAAATAGAAAAACTAGCTGGGTGTTGTGGTGGGTGCCAGTGGTCTCAGCTACTTGGGAGGCTGAGGCAAGAAGATTGCTTGAGCCCAAGAGTTAGATGCCATGGCACTCTACCCAGGGTAACAAAATGAGAGTCTGTCTCAGAAAAAAGAAAAAGAATTATATTGTATATGTAAAGGACAAAAACACCCTGCCTTATGTCTTAAGTGTGTTCTTGAAATAAAAGTATTTACAGCAAATTTTAATCAGCTTAATCATAAGCAGTGTAATAGTTAAGAGTACTCTGAGGATCAGCTGTGTTTTGGGGGTGTATTATTAAAACTTTATTTGCTCACTTTCTTCACTGTAAAAGGGGCTAAGAAAAGTATTTATTTCATTTGGTCATTGAGTGGATTCAATAAATTTACATGAGAAAATGCTCAGGAACAGTAAATGAAACAAAGTAATGACTCCACAAATAGCCACTGCTACTCCTTTCTTCATCACCACCACCATCGTCATCATCATTAAAGAGTATTCCATGAGTGTCATCGCCAAAAAAAGTGGTGCTAATCATAGAATTATTCATCTGTTTTAAAGCCGTGCTATCATCATACTTTATCCTGTCAATATGGATTTTTATGTAATATATATAAAAGACTCTCTAAAGTGCACCAGTATATATATGTGTATATAATTAAGAAATGTGCCTTGCTTCTCTCCCCCATTTTTCTATATTAGTGTAGAAGTTACAGAGGTCATGATAAGGTAAATATCACAGGTCTTTCCTATAATATAAAACCATAGCAGAAAGAATATTGAACTTACAGGTGGAAAATTTGAATTTAGTGCCAACCCTCCAACTTGTTTGATTGGGATACCTGGATATGTTGTTAATTCTCCGTTTCTTGTATATATTGACTTAGATACATAGATATTACATATATACAGATATTCCTCGATCAATATTGGTAAGGAGTTTTTGTTTGTTTGTATTGCATCGTAGAAATGTGTTAAAATCTCCAACTGTGATTAGATATTTAGCTGCTTCTCCTTTTGGCGCCCACTTTTTGGCTTTATACACATAATTAGCTGCATTTAAATCGATAACTGGTATATCTCTTGGTGTGCTGGTAAATGTTCAACAGCCAGTTTTCCAAGAGAGAAGAAAGACACAATCTCTGATCTGTGGTATTTTCCCATTTCCATGGTGTAAATGCACATCCCATGGCCAATTTCAAGCTACAGATGTGTTATTACTGAACATAGAAACAGGAAGAGGTGCACACAGTGGCTCTAATGGGCTGCTTCAAGTTGGCTCCAGCGTACCCCTGGTTATATCATCCTGTTATTGATTACCTTATCATTATGGAAGATTCCATTTTTCTCTAGAACTGCTTATTGTCTTAATGTCTTATTGTCTATTATTAACATACCACTTTCTTTTGGTTAGTGTCTTCATGGTATCTCTGTGCATCTTTTTATTCTTAACCTGTCTTCATGCTTTTATTTAGTCACATCCCTTGTAAGCAGCATGTGGTTGTACTTTTATTTATTTATATTTTTTGAGACAGAGTCTCACTCTATCACCCAAGCTAGAGTGCTGTAGCATCAGAGCTCACGGCAACCTCAAATTCTTGGGTTCAAGCCATCTCTTGCCTCAGTTTCTTTAGTAGCAGGGACTACAGGTATGTGCCACCATGCCCAGCTAATTTTCCTATTTTTTTTTTTCATTTTTTTGCAGTTTTTGGCCAGGGCTGGGTTTGAACCCTCCACCTCTGGTATATGGGACTGGCGCCCTACTCCTTGAGCCACAGACGTCACCCATAATTTTCCTATTTTTAGTAGAGACAGAATCTCACTCTTGTGCAGGCTGGCCTCAAACTCCTGAGCTCAAACAATCCACCCACTTCAGCCTCCCAGAGTGTTAGGATTACAGGTGTGAGCCACCACACCTGGCCCTGTGCTTTTATTTTTAATTCATTTTGACCCTTTGATCCAATTTTAGACCTTTAATTATCTAACCTGTTTACATTGAATGTAATTACTTCTATATTTGCATTCAAACCCATCTTACCATTATTTTGTGTTTGTCCCTAATTTGTTTCCTTTTCCCCCTTTCATGCTGTCCTCTGGATTGTTGAAATATTTTTGTTATTCCATTTATCCTCTTTTAGCTATTATACATTATTTTTATTTTCTTTTAGAGGCTATACTAGAGACAACATTAAGCATCCTTGACTTTGTAGAGGTTATGTAAATTAGGACTCTTCCACTTTTTAGAAAATGCAAGGATGTGCGTTACTTAAATTCCACTTATCTCTCTTGATATTTGGGGGCTTTATTCATATGTATTTTTATTGGCATATATGTAATACCCTCTAGGGTATTATCATATTATTTATTAATATTTTAAACTGACAATGTTCATTTAGTTTTCTATACCTATTTGTGCTTGTGTGTACCTAAAATTTTTAATATATTTTATTGATAAATAATAGTTGTACATATGTTGGGGGTACATGTAATATTCTGATACATGTATACAATGTGTAATGGTAAAATCAGGTAATTGGGATATCTATCAAGTATTTATCTTTTCTTTGTATTAGGAACATTACAACTCTTCTACCCATTTTGAAATCTACAAAAAATTATTAAGTATACTTTTCTACTGTACAATTGCCCATGTTTTAATCAGATTACTGTTTTTTAGATTCATAGTTATAGAGTTGAGTCCTTTTGTTATTCTAATTATTAATTCTTTCTTTCTTGAATGGATCATTGGCAAATATTTTCTCCCACTCTGTGCATTGTCTCTTTGCTTTGTTGTTTGTTTCCTTTGCTATAAGTAGCTTTTTAGCTTGATAAATTTCCATTTGTCTATTTTTTGCTTTTGTTGCCTATAGTTTGGGTGTCTTTAACCCCCCCCCCCATCTATGCTTTTCTTTCTTGATTATGTACATGTATAATGCTTTCATCTGGTCTAAACTGCCTTCTGCTGGGGAATCCCTTTAAATACTTTTAATGTGGACCTTCCAGTGAAAGGTCTGATCTCAATTTTGTTTGTCTGAAAATTCTTCCCTTTATAGGACATTGTCACTGGATATAGTATTGCTGGTTGTCATTTATTTTCTTTTAAAGGTGTTATTCTGTTGTCCTCTAATTTTCATAATTTCTGTAGAAATATCAACTTTACAATTTATTTTTGCTCATTTGAGGGTATTAGGCCTTCTTTCTTTGAAGATTTGTTTCTGATTTTTAATAGTTTTACCACTATGTGCTTAGGGTAGATTTCTATGTAATTATTTGCTTGGGATTCAAAGAGCTTTTTGAATCTATGACTTAATCTCTTAGGTACACTTCATAAAATTTTGGCCCAGAGTTTCTTCCAATATTATTAGTGCCAACTCTGTTGTTCTCTGCCTCCAGGATGTCTATGCGTGTACTTTGGACATATGGCTTTGCCGCAGACCCCTGTGATGTTCTTCTCTGTACTTTTCATGTTTGGGCTCTTTATGCTTTAGTTTACCTTTTTGTTTTTGTTACTGATTTATCTTTCAGTTCACTAACTCTATTTTTGCTATGTCTATTATGCTGCTAACCCCACTTTTGAGTTCTTAATTTTAGAAATTGTAATTTTTCAATTCTGATGTTTTCATGTCATCTTTTATGGAAATCTTCCATCTTACTTATCACTTGCCAAGCATAATGATCACAGCTGACTAAAAGTCTGTATCTCGGCTTGGTGCCTGTGGCTCAAGTGGCTAAGGCACCAGCCACATACACCTAAGGTGGCAGGTTCGAATCTAGCCCGGGCTTGCCAAACAACAATGACAGCTGCAACAACAACAACAAAAAAAATTGCCAGGCGTTGTGGCGGGCACCTGTGGTCCCAGCTACTTGGGAAGCTGAGGCAGGAGACTCGCTTGAGCCCAGGAGTTGGAGGTTGCTGTGAGCTGTGATGCCACGGCACCCTACCCAGGGGGACAGCTTGAGGCTCTGTCTCAAAAAAATAAAATAAAATAAAAATAAAAGTCTGTATCTCAGCATTGCAATGTCTACATGTCCTAAAGCTTATTTATATTGTCCATTTTGTAGAGTTTTAGTTTCCAGTCATTTGATGGTTGTCTCCTAACATATTTAACAAATTTTAAATAAATATGAGATATTATATGGAAAAAATTGCAGAAACTCTGAGTGATACTCCTTCCCAAGAGGATTTAATCTCCTTTTGGCAAGTAGTTGGAGCCAATAAATTATTGAGATGGTTCAAGAGTAGACTTTAGGCCAGCAGTTCTCAATCTGTGGGTCATGACCCCTTTGTAACAATGAAAATACATGGCAGCATTAGGAAGGTTGAGAACCACTGCTTTAGGCTTTTAGGGGACCTGATGTAGTTCTATTTTTCCATTCCTCTTAGGGAGTAGCCCCTTCAGGTTTCACAACTCGAAGCCGAGGGTGGTTATAGGGATCCTGTATTCCTTTGTTCCCCTTGAACTCCACATGCCATTGCTGTCCTCTCCCCATTCCCTCACCTCTCCGCCTGTCTTAAAGACAGCCAAAAGCTCTCGGACTCTTTCTGCTCAGCAATTTCCCCCAGGGAAAAAGTGCTGGAGCAGGTCCAGTTTACTTCAACGTATTTCTTCCTTCTTTACTAATCTTCTAGCCCTGGTTGCTTTGGATCATCCTTGATGCTGTCAAACAGCTATTTTTTATATTTGTCCAGATGTTATAGTTGTTTTTAGCAAGTGGTTCAATCTGATATGAGCGTCATCATCAAAACTAGAAGCAGAAATTTCCTGACCTGTAAAAAGGGGGAATGATATCTGCCCTTTATGTCATTTTGTAGTGAATACTATTGATGTTACAATAGCTCTAATTTATCACGATCTACCCAGAGCTAATACTGAATTACGTCAGGTAGAATAGTGTACTTGAACCTCATGTCTTGCAACAGTCTACTTCCACCTAATCCCCCCATTCTTTGTGCTGCTGTTGTCATATAGAGTCTATCTGTATATATTATAAATCCTACAATACAGGGTTATTTTGGCTTTAAACATGTACATATATTTAATTATGAAGAAAAAAATTTAAGTATATAAATATATTTTTTTCTGTAGGCACAAGTTGCCAGGTGGAGTCATTCCCCTTTATCATTTCTCATAACATAGGTCAGCTGGTGATACATATCCTCTTTCTTGTCTTTATTTCATCTTTATTTTTTGAAGGATATTTTTCTAGCCATAGACTTCTTAGTTGCACTTTTTTAGTAGTTTGGATATGTCAGTTCAATGGCTTCTGGCCTCCATTGTATGTGATGAAAAGTGAGCCATTATTTATATTTTTGCTCTCCCTTTGTAATACATCATTTTTCTCTTGATTCTTTCAAGATTTTTATTTTTTGGGGGGGCTTCCTACGATTTGTCTGTGATATCCCTCTGTGTTCATATTTATCCTGTCTGGGGTTTGTTGAGCTCAGGTCTAAAAGGCTCTCTGTTTCTATACCCTCCCAGTCCAACATTTTTTTACCTATGGTTTCTTGTGTTATATTAATTCTCATATGATAACAGCACAAATATCCAAGCCCAAACACTTATTATACACATAGACAGGTACGCATTCATCAAAAGTACAATGTGTAGGCCAGGCGCAGTGGCTCACGCCTATAATCCCAGCACTCTGGGAGACCAGGGTGGGTAGATTGCCTGAGCTCACAAGTTTGAGATCAGCCTGAGTCAGAGCTAGACCTCGTCTTTAAAAATAGCTGGGCATTGTGGCAGGCGACTGTAGTCCCAGCCACTTGGGGGGTTGAGGTAAGAGAATTGCTTGAGCCCAAGAGTTTGAGGTTACTATGAGCTGTGACACCATGGCACTCTACCCAGGGTGACAAAATGAGACTCTGTCTCAAACAAAAAAAAAGTACAATGTGTAAATTCACAAATTACACTGTAAAAAGCTGCACACATTAAAATCTAAAAGGCACAGCAAATTTAAAAATCACATCAAATATGCTTTATAATTATTTTTCTCTACCTCACATTGGATGAATAAGACTCGTCTTGGGCCACACATTAAATACACGAATATCAATGAAACCCGATTAGCAAAATAAGGTCCATGCATACTTTCATGATATCTGACCCCACAGATAAGCAAAAAAAGCCCTCACAAAATCAATATGCAGCAAGCAGCTGGAAATTGCATATCCCTGCTTTAGATAGAGGCAGAGTTACTGTGAAGATAATACATTTAATGAGCTTTAGGGCCCTGAAGTGGCCTTCACAATGCATTCACATGGGCATCTATGTTTGTAAAGTTTGCAGAAGTACAATAACTTTTAGTTCTTTTTATACAGAAGACCCTGAATAGTATGAGCTTCAGGCTTCACAAAACCTAGATCTGCCCCTCTTCATGCTTTAAACAAAACACAAACATGGTTCTTTCCATAGGAAGCAAAAAGGTTTTATTTGTTTGCTTGTTGGATGACTTTGCAATACACAAAGACAAGGAATGCTGCTAGGAGCCCAGGAACCACCTGAGCAGAGGGAATGCGGTGTCCGGCAGCAAGCACTTGGCCAGACCTCACGTCACAACCAAAATGTGGACGTTTGGCCTTTCCGCCCAGGACCAGCAGTTTTTATAGTGTCAAAAATAAGTGTGGACTAAGCTTTCAGTGTATACTGCTCTGCCTTGTTACAGTGTCACTTTTTCCTCGTGACCTACATAGTTAATTGGCTCTGATAGGCATGGTGAAGTCGTTGTCACCTCAGCCTGGGTACACAATTATGCAATCTGTGTGCTTTGGATTCAGAGGCCTGGAAAGGTTTCAAGCCAAGTTGGAGAAGCAGCTGATGGGGAATCTGAGCTATCATCTTGGCTGTCCCTAGCAATACAATTCTAGGACTGTGCACAAATACCAAAAATAATTTCACTAACAACCCATTAAACATAATTTTATTAGGTAGCTAGTTCAGGACAAACTTGTAGTTGGAATGCAAGAGAACTTCTAACTTCTTGAAGCAAACCGTGGAAACCCAGTTTTATGAAAAAGACATTCTTCGTGACAGGATAAGGATCTCTCTCAACTATGAGGAAATAAAAACTTTATTTGGACTTTTTATTTACCTTAAGTAAAACAATGAACTTTATTGATATCATACTTAATTTTTTCACTTGAACATTTTTAACTTATAAAACAGGTTAAGTCATTTAACTCATAACAAAAATGCCAAGATCCTATATGAAATATTCAGTTAAAATAATTCATGTAGCCAAATACTTCCTACAACATTAAATATACCACAGAAAAATAATATATGTCTTTTTCTTTTAAGTCTTCCTATAATTAAAAAAAAAAAAAAAAAACAAAAAAACTTTGGGCAGGAAACGGTGGTTCACACCTGTATTCCTAGCACTTTGGGAGGCTGAGGAGAGTGGATTGCTTGAGCTCAGGAGTTTGGGAACAGCCTAAGCAGTAGTGAGATCCTGTTGCTACTAAAAATAGATAAGACTAGCTGAGTGGGGGGTGGGCTCCTGTGTCCCAGCGGCTCAGGAGGCTCAGGCAAGAGGATTGCTTAAGCCCAAGAATTTGAGGTTGCTGTGAACTATGATGATGCCATGGCACTCTACTCAGGATGACAGAGTGAGAATCTGTCTTAAAAAAAAAAAAAGAAGAAGAAGAATACCTTTATACAAATGCAAGCTTCTGTTCAAGACCTATGAGACTTTGAGGATCCGTCTTTGCTCATCTGTCAACCTTTCTCCCTCTTTTCTCATCAGACTTAATCGACTCCAGCTGTACTTAATTAGCCTAGTCCATTTCTGTTGCCCAGAAGTTTGCATTCATTTCCTGAGCTTGGGTTCTAAGGTTGATGCACAGAAATAAGAAATCGGGGAATAAACCACATGTTGGTTCTGGGTATGAATAAACATGAAATTTCTTGTTAAACTTGGCAAGAGTTAGAGTGAAATTATTCCAAGTTTATGCAGCTAATGCCATGAAGAAAATGGCAGTGTACAAATGAATGAAATGTGTCCTGAGGGGAGCCAAAGTGTCACTGGTGAACAGAGGTCAGGGCAGCTGGTAGTGAACAAAGCTGACAAAAACATGGCAAAAAGTTTATCAAATTGTTCATCAAAATCATTGGTTGGCCATGAGAAGCATAGCAGACCAAGTAAACATCGATAGAAAAACAGGAAAATATACAAATAGTCATGAGCTCATGAAAAGATGCTGAACATCATTAGTCCTTAAGGTAATGCAAATTAAATTCACAATGACAAATCACCCACACTTACAATCCCAAACCGGACATTACCACGTACTGGCAGCGAAGTAGAGAAACTGGAACTCTTGACCAGGGGAATGTAAAATGTCATAGCAAAACACTTTTGCCATTTCTTAAAAATTAAACATAAACCTACCATACTACACAGCAATTTCACCCCTACGGATCTACTCAAGGTAAATGAAAATGCGTCCACAAGAAGGATTATACATGAATGTGGAAGCAGAATGATTCTTATCAGGCCAACCTGAAAACAATTCAAATGCCCCTCGACTGGTACTTGAATGAACGAATTGTTATATCCATGTGACGGAATATTATTAAGCAATAAAAAGGAACAACCTATTGATATAAAAAGGAACAAACAACATGGATTCTTTCTGTCATTTAGCCCCTTTTCCTACTGTAAAAGTCCACTACTTAAAGATCCAGTCAGGTTCTGGTGATTCCTGGGACAACGAGCACCTCTAATCACCTCCAAAAGAGATTGTCCATATGATTCTTTAGGAAGCTACCTGCTTACAACCCATAAGTGGAGTCTACTTCTCTCCAAACTTACTTCAGTGTTCCTTTCAGCATTGTTCAGTCTAAGTGCCTCTTCCTCACTATGTTCACCCATTTAAAATTCCCATTCCCAGGCCAATATGTGAATGAGTGACAGCTGAATTCCCTGCAAGCTAACAGCCTCTAAGTTGACATAAAGTAACCCTCCCTAAGAAGCCATTTCTTTGAAGTCTTCTCAGACAGCAAAGGAAATATATATCTCACAAGACGTTATGTGAAGATTAAGTAAGTGTTTAATGCCCAGCATATAACAATAATAATTTCTTTCTTTCTTTCTTTCTTTTTTTGAGACAAAGTCACCCTCTGTTGCTCAGGCTAGAGTGCTGTGGCATCAGCCTACCTTACAGCAACCTCAAACTCTGGGTTCAAGTGATCCTCCTGCCTTAGCCTCCCAAATAGCTGGGAATATAGGCACCCTCCACAACTACAGTGTCTGGCTTATTTATTTATTTATTTATTTATTTTTGTGAGAGATGGGGTCTTGATCTTGCTCAGACTGGTCTCCTAAGCTCAAGCACTCCTCCTGCCTTGGCTGGAGTGCTAGGATTACGGCATGAGTCCCCATGCTTGGCCAGTAATAATTTTAAAAGTAGCTGAAACAGATGCAAGGGTAATTTTGGTTTTTGTTTGAGTGTATGTGTGCGTATGTGTGTGTGCAAGTGTTTAGATCCATTCCTAGGATTGACTTTTGGCCAAGTCCTTAAACAGGGGACTAAATATAGACATATAATATTTACTAATATAGTATATTAGTAAAAATAAATCCTAAGCCCGCCAACCAATTAAACAGTCTGCCTTTTGGCCAAGGGCACCCTAAAGAAACCTTAAAAACTGCCCTCTCAGCCACAATGGGAGGGAGGCTGGGCTCACCTCACACCTTCTCCTTCCTGCAGTTCAGACACAATTGACCAGCATTAATATTAAAATAGAAATCATGAGACTTGCAGAAGAGACTCTTGTGGCAATAAAGTACCTAAGCCCATGAGGGCAAGAGGTAGGTCATGCAACTCTACACAAGAATAAACTGTATTCTTACTGCCACAAGGCTTTTCTTTTTCTCTAGCACAGTGGTTCTTCAATCTTCCTAATGCCGCAAACCTTTAATACAGTCCAAAGGGGTCACAACCCACAGGTTGAGAACTGCTGCTCTAGCAGCTAAAGAAGCACTAGCATCAAGATAAGCAATATTAAAACAATTGCAGCTCACCCACTGATGGAGGCTGACTATCTGACCCTAGTCTAACAACAGCTTTGATTGGACAAGAGACTGGCTTCTCAAAACTTTCTTCTCATAAGAAGAACCACTGATCATGGACTGGTTCTGGCTTGTTTTACAGAGGCTGCCTGCTTGAGTGCCCCATATGCCTGCTTCACCTTTTGACTTAATAGGGCCTAATTATAATACATTTAAATGTTCATTCTCCACCCCAAAGTGAACATGGGTCATGAGTAACATGCATATTTGCTTATCACACATGTCTGTCTCCCTTTCATGAAAAATCATAGATCTTCCTATGGCCCATTGAATAGGCCAATTTGTTCGGCATAAATTCCTGTTCCACCCCCTTTTCCTTCAAGGAAACTGTTTGCCAGCTAGGGCAGAGGATATGCTTCTAAATCAGTCAAAATGGCCACCTTGCAAGCTATAACCTGTAAGAAATAAAAGTTCCTTTCTAGGTTTGTAAATTGTGTGTTTTTTTTATTAAATCATATCTGTGTACATTAACACTATCATGGGGTAGAGAGTGCTGATGCTATATACAATTTGAAATACTTTCATCCAACCGGTTAACATAGCCTTCATGACTATATATAAAACGTCCTCTTGAAAAGTCGTGTGGCATATTGAGAATGGAGAACAGGCTGATGCAGTCTCTTACTGACAAAAGAGTTGAAAGAATATAACTTAACGCCCTCTTTCCTGCCTGAAACCTATCATGATTCCGGGTAATAATAAGCCACCCTGTATTAAGTTTGCATCAGCTGCTGCTAGTTGAGTCCCACGCATGATTTCCGGTCATCTTCATAATAACACTACATTTGTAATACCATCATCCCTAGTTTAAAAAAGCTGAAGCTTTGGGGAGGTGTGTCCTCCATTTTCATACAAGATTAGATTTAATTGTTAATTTGTTAATACAGCTCAGAGTGGGTAGTCCCATTTCAAGAGTGTAGGGTTCTGCTTCTCTTCCCTGGGCAGGGCTCCTGCAGTCTCTACAGGGCGTAGAGCGTGGAGGGCAGCCCAGGGCGCTGCAGAGGACGAGTCCCCTAAGAAAAAGGGGCGAAACCCCTCCCAAGGGCGCAGGCTGCAGTGGGCGTGGCCTAACGCAAGTCCTCTCCGGGTCTGGGCGGGACCGCCGCAAGAGCCGTAAAGAGCACTGCAAGTCGTGAAGTGGCGAGCCGTGAAATCGTTGCTTTACGGCGATCCGGGCGACAGTGCCTGGCAGGAGTTCGGGGCTTAACCTTTCTCGCCTTCACACGTGGGCTGCTGTTGCTGTTCTGGCCAGTAATTCTTCCTGTAGGCGTGGATCAGCCACGCTGAAAAATTGAAGTGGGAGCAGAGGTCAAGGGTGGTGAGTTGATGGAGTTTGCTGCTGAAAGTGAAGGGACGTCAGGGGGTAGTTTCCAGAGTGTAGCTGAGGGGGCGCGGTTACATCCTAAGTCGGGTGGGGAGGGGGACTGGGACTTAGGGATGGAGGAGGCCAAGGCCGGAGAGGAGGGGGATGGCCTGGCAGGGTTAGGAAGTGGACAAAACGTAGAGATGGGAGTGGACTTAACGGTTGTGAAGCAAGAAGTTATGGACTGGCCGGAAATAGAAGACACGTTGGATGGCCAGTGGGTAAAGCAGGAGGTAGAGGATAGGCCTGAGGTGAAGGAAGAGAAGGCAGGCATATTGGAGGTGAAGCAGGAGATGGAGAGTAGTTTGGTGGTAAAAGAAGAGAAGCTGGATGAACCTGACGTAAAGGAAGAGAAGGTGAAGGTGAAGGAAGAGGTAATGGACTGGCTAGAAGTGAAGGAGGAGCAGGAGGATAACTTGAAAATAGAACAGGAAGAGATGTTCCTTGGTCAGAGCATTAAAAAAGAGGAGATGATGGATGGAATGTTTGTAAAAGAAGAGAAAGATTACTTAAAGGAGGAAGTGATGGATGATACAAAGGTGAAAGAAGAGCCTCAGATAAATCACCCAGTGGGCTGCAAGCGAAAACTGGCCATGTCAAGGTAAGACAGGGAGAAATCCAGTTGGCGGAATAAAACTGTGATGTCCTCCTGTCTAAAGTGAAGGAAACAACACTGTCAGCAGAAAGGGGAATAATGAAAAATAAGCATAAGTTTGGGTTTCTGGAGTCCGAATGGTGGTGGTTGGCAGGGTTGGGAAGGGGAAGGTGTTGTTAGGTGGTGACAAATGACTGTGAAAATACATGAAGTTTATGGTGTGCAATGGGTAATGGTCAAGTTAGGAAAGCAAAGTTTCTGGGGACCATAATGTCCTTTGGAACATGATCTGGCTTGACTTTTGACTCAGTATTCCTTTGAGAGAGGTTAGAGACAAGAAAAAGTCTAACAAAACCAACAATGACAAAGCCAATTAGAAACATACTTCACATTTCTAAATTATCTAGCTTCTGTATGGGTACTATGAATATTTATTGCTTTTGATTTAATTTCCTTAGTGTGTGATCAATCATGTGACAACAAAGGAAATAAAAAGTGGTGAGATTCTTGGGAATACTACTGAACAGTGAGCCAAATAGATATAGCTATAGTCTGGTTGTTCCAAATCCTAGAAGAACGTTTGAAGACAGATGGATAAAAGCATTTCTAGACAGATGGATAAAAGCATTTCTGGATTAAAAAACCTATTCCAGATTAGGTGTGGAGTTGATGGTAAAAGGTGCTACTGCTAGTCTTTAAATTTGATTGGATCTTATATTCTGTTTTCTGGTGTATATACACACTTTTAAAATATCTAAACATAACTCATGGATTGGGCAACACATACAATCACACAGTCATTACCAAATTGCCAGGAATTACAAGTTAAAATATCAGTGAATAACCTCGTTCTCTGATTATAGTAGAAAAAGAAGTTAAAAGTGAGAAGAGTCTTTTAAAATTTAGTACATGTTTTCTTCAGTTACATACCAGTAACACCATTATAAATGTAGTTGTTATTTGGAGACAGTTTCCCAAAGAAGAATTTTCAAATGATGTTTGACATCTGCCAAATACTTTATCAGTTATTTACATATTCTTAAAAAAAAAAAAACTTAGCTTTTGCCAAAGATGCCATCTTCTAGTAATTGACCAAAATGATGAACTCAACGGGAGAGAGGAGAGTCGCTTGATATACATCTTCTCTAGGCCTTTTAGAAAACATGGAGTTGTTCCTTTGGCCACATAAATGCAAGTCTACAAGAAAGGTGATATAGACATCAAAGGAATGGGTATTGTTCAAAAAGGCATGCCACATAGATGTGACCATGGCAAAACCGAAAGAATCAACAGTGTTACCCAGCATGTTGTTGGCATTGTTGTAACAAACAAGTTAAGGGCAAGATTTGCCAAGAGGATTAATGTTTGTAATTGAGCATATTAAGCACTCCAAGTAGCCAGGGTAGCTTTTTGTAATGTGTGAAGGAAAATGATCAGAAAAAGAAGGAAGTCAAAGAGAAAGGTACCTGGGTTCAAGTGAAGCCCCAGCCTGCTCCACCCAGAGAAGCCCACTTTGAAGCCCACTTTGTGAGAGCCAATGGGAAGGGGCTTGAGGTGCTGGATCCTATTCCCCATGGCATAATAGGTGTAACACACATTGTGAGGGTCAGTGGAAAGTACACTGAGCTGCTGGAACCTATTCTCTGTGAATTCATGGCATAATGCATGTAAAAAATAAAAGGCTGTTGTCTTTTTTGAATAGAATGTGTTGTCTCCTTCCTCAAAGAAATACTTAATCCCATCCACTGTATAATTGTGTATATTTTATTCCCTATGACTGTTTATAAATCGTGACAAGTAATTGAATCAGTATTCAGAGTTAATAAACAGATGAGTAGAATTAATATTTGATAACATGATAAATCGTAAATGGGCTTTTGTAGGTGTGAAACTTGTGGCACAGAAGAAGCCAAGTACAGATGTCCACGTTGCATGCGATATTCCTGCAGGTATGTATGTCACCTCCTGCCTTATTACCTATATCTGTACCTTTTTAACCATAAAACATACAAGCGCTTCCTTTTTATTCCTTTAGTTTGCCTTGTGTCAAGAAACACAAAACAGAACTGACATGTAATGGAGTCCGAGATAAAACTGCCTATGTTTCCATTCATCAGTTTACTGAAATGAATCTCCTGAGTGGTAAGCCATTTTATGCATAGCAGATTGATGCTTCCTGGCCATTGTATATGTCATTATAATGTTTATTTTGTTATTTTGAAATTTTTAGATTATAGATTTTTGGAAGATGTGGCAAGAACAGCAGACCATATTTCTAGAGATGCTTTCTTGAAAAGACCAATGAGCAATAAACATGTAAGTATTTTTTTCCCTAACCCCTCACAATTAGAATTCCTTTCAATCAGTAAGATTCATGCTACCATAATACTGGCTATTTCGGTTACTAGGAATATGGCAGTGATCAAAACAAAGTCTTTTGCCTCATGGAGCTTGTATTAGTGTGAGAGACAGGAAATGAGATACTATTGTAATTTCAAATAGAATTAAGTGCATGTAGGAAATAAAGAAGGCTCAGGAGAGTAACAGGAATGAAAATGGTGTTTGTTGGAAGGAGGTTATTAGGGTACTATTTTCAATAACAATGGTCAGGAGAAGCTTCTCTTAGAGGTGATATTTAAACAGTGACCTGAATGATAGGAAGGAGGTTGTCGTGGGAACATTTGGAGGAAGATTATTCCAGTAGAGGAAAGACCTGAGTGAGGAACAAGGTGAGTATGTGTCAGGAATTAAAAGAGGGACAGAGTGACTGAAGAGACTTGATGTTCTAATGTGCTTAATTTTCATACTCTGCATCCATTATCATTCCTTAAGCACACTATACAAAATTAAAGCTTACCTATTTGAAATAGTTTGCAATTGGCATTGTTCAGTAATAGTATCATATTACGTGGAATTATGTTCCTTTTACAAAGACCATTTTAGTATTGGAATTGCAAGATTTTAATATCTTTTAAACCTTTCATTTTATTGATATTTCTGGCATAGACATGATATTACACATACTTGGAAGAATATTATCATGTATCAACTTATTTTTCCTCTAGCTTAATTAAGCATAATTAAAATCTACTTAAAGATAAATTACTTTTAAAATGTTTTAAATTGTGAAATAATAGCATGCATATTAAAAATCATAAAGGGGGGTGGTGCCTGTGGCTCGGTGGGTAGGGCACTGGCCCCATATACTGAGGGTGGCAGGTTTGAACCTGGCCCCAGCCAAACTGCAAGAAAAAAATAGCTGGGTGTTGTGGCAGGTACCTGTAGTCCCAGCTACTTGAAAGGCTGAGGCAAGAGACTCACCTAAGCCCGAGAGCTGGAAGCTGTGAGCTGTGATACCACGGTACTCTACTGAGGGCTACAAAGTAAGACGCTGTCTCTAAAGAAAAAAAAAAAAGTGTGTGTGTGTGTGTATATATATATATAAACAAAATCATAAAGTAGAAATACTGTATATTAATTTGTGGGGATTTTTTTTGTTAGATGTACTTTATGAAAAATCGTGCACGAAGGCAAGGTATTAACTTAAAACTTCTACCTAATGGATTCACAAAGAGGAAAGAGAATTCAACATTTTTCGATAAGAAGTAAGTTGCAAACTTCTTTTTAATATTTTGTGTTCTCATTTGATCAGGTACATCTTTTAAGGGGTGGTTTGCTATGGAGCATTGCTACCCAAAGTGTGATACGTGAACTATCTGTTATTGGTGCATGACAAGCTAACTGCAGTAGTTATGTCATGTGACTCTAATAAAACTTTGGGCTTGAAGTGTATGTGTGTGAGAGAGAGAGAGAGAGATATCGAGATTAATCCTTTGAGAAGCTTCTCAAACATTAATGTGTATATGAATCATCTAGAGGTCTTGTTAAATGTGTTTGCTTTGATTTTTCAGTAGGTCTGGGTTGGAGTTTGATATTGTGCCTTTCTAACAAGCTCCCCAGTGGTGCTGATTATTTCTGAAGCATATTTTCAGTAGCAATGCCCTAGTACCACTCTCATACTTTGGAAATAAACTGTTTCTTTGAGACTTAAGAAACCATGAAAGTATTTCAGGGGCTTTAAGGACAAAACAATGAGTCAAAAAAGTAGGAGCCTTCTACTGTTTTAATTAGAGCAGCTCTTTTATAATTCTTTCTACATTGAGATTGCAAATACTATTTCCTTTAAAATCTGGCAATGAGGAAGAAGGGGACTTAGAAATCATTTACTCTAATGGTGAATGTTTGAGTGTTGATAGGACAAGATTAATTTGCGCTTCTCTGAAAGTGTTGAAAAGGCCCCTAGAACAGAGGAAATCAGGGTCCAAAAGTAATTTAAGTAGCCAGCTAAATTATTGGACTCTGTCTTTTAGAGGTCAAGATTTTGGATGTAGAGTAAAAAACCTGAGAAAGTCCTTCCCTCTTCACCTCTTTTTCTCTGGGCCTCATCTGTGTGGTGTGGAAGTTGAGGTGGGCAGATTCTGAGGTTCTTTCCAGTTTTACTATTTCACATAAATTGAAAAGACAGAGCCATTATAATTGTCTATCATTATTCTAATAAAACTTTTCACCTTTTTGAGACTGTTACATAATTTTGTTTCAAGACGAATATTTATAAAAATGATTTTCTTTCTTCCTGATTGACTTCCAAAAGTAATGTCTTGCATTTATCAAATATGAGATGATTCCTTTGTGCATTTGTAGACGTTTGTAGAAATTGAAATAATTTGTTTGAAGTTTAGGATGACTAATAGTTTGTACCTTCTCAGATATAAAATGTGTTCCTTTTTGTATGATGAAATCATTCAGAATGATCGTCATCAGAGGTTAGTTCTTTGTACTATAAAACATATAGCCTCAAGTCTAACATTTTTGTGCCTCTGGGTATGTGAATGTATGTGTATTTTTTTCAAGAATATTATACTCAATGTGCTCTAGGTTTAGTAATTAAATGTATATTTTCTGTTACTTTGAAACGCCCCAGGTCTCTGAAATATCAAATCAGACTCGTCTTGTATTAGCTTTTTACTCATGAACATATAGAGATTTGGAGTTGATTTTCTTATATTTTTAGTGTTTTTCCACAAGGAAATTAGCAACATATTACATAGTAGGCGTTAGAGTCAATATCTTAGTGTCTTTCACATCTGTAAAATGGAGCTGATGATAGTTATCATATAAAGTTGTGGGCTTTAGTGTTATTAATTCACTTGGGCAGTAACTGGCATGTAGGAAAGAGTTATTTTATAGTAGCTATTGTAAAAATAATACATCCACATCATAAAAAGTTTTAAAGGAGACATAGCACCAATAATTCTACGATCTAGAGATGACCTGTGATAACATTTCATGTGTCCTTCTAATTCTGTTTGTTCTTTCTTTCATTTAATAAAGTAAAATAATATTAAATACTTAAAACTATAAAAAGTAACATTCTCTCCCCAAGTTAAATATTACTAATTTTTTGTGAATATATGTACATAATTTTTTCTTGCACCTAGATTTTCCATTTAGCATTATATTTTGACCTTCTTTTCTTGTTAATGGAAAGCTACTTCATTATTTTTAAATAGTATATTCCAACTTTGACTAATTTAACTATCCCCATATTCTGGTTTATCCTGTTTCTAATCTTTAGTTATTACAAATAATGCCATAACAAATATCATTGAACAAATGGTTTTGTGTGCTTATGTGACTTTTTCCATGAAATCAATTCCTAGAAAGTGAAGTTACTGCATTAAAGAGTACATGCATTTAAACTTTCAAGAGAAACTCCCAGATTGTCCTTCTCAAAACAATACTACTTGTCTCTTTAATTATTAGAGGCTGAGTTGTTAGATTTTTTTCATTTCTTGTTTAGACATTGCCAGATGTCCACTGGAAGAAGCCAAATTACTCCTCTTTGAGAACCACTGATTTAGATAAATACAGAAGACATACTTACTGAATTTATAGTTCCAATCTTTTCTCAGTAATGTATGATACAAGCAGGATTCTGATGTCCTGTGCTTCCTCTTTAGGGGGAAAAAAAGAAAAAAAGACATTTAAAAGTACCTTATTCAGGATACTTATTTTATTAGTCATTCACATGAAAATGACGAAAGTTTTAGATGATTACAATATTTTCTGGACAGAAGGAAGAAGGGGATATGAAATTTTTTGAGCTACCATGCCCCCAGTATTCCATTTCTGAGAGACTA
This sequence comes from Otolemur garnettii, assembly GCF_000181295.1. Lineage (NCBI taxonomy): Eukaryota > Metazoa > Chordata > Mammalia > Primates > Galagidae > Otolemur > Otolemur garnettii. The sequence goes on from NW_003852405.1 coordinate 22,290,805, forward strand.
GTTTTCAGTACTTTTTTCAGCTAACTTTCAAAAGTTGGTTAAAGCTTTGACTCAGGTAAACTTGAATTTCCTTATTGCCTCCCATTTGACACACAGATGACCTTGAGCAAGATCTAACTTACTGGGTTATTGAGAGAATTTAATGAAATAATAACTGAACAATAGTACTGGGACATAGTAAATAAAAAACAATGACATTCCATTGATTAAAATTCTTAGCAATATGCTATGCATACTGTGTTTTACATTCACCCCTCCTGGGTCTGGGACAGCTCTGCAAAATCAAACAATAATGCTACTTCTGCAGAGAAACCTGTACATGTTCACATTATAATGGATACATTGTGACTGTAAACTGGCCCAGTCTGGTTTTGCCACCACAGGAATTAAGAAAAATCTTGTCGTTTTGGAGACTTAGGGATTTTGGAATTATTGATAAGCGATTTTGATCTTGTACTGAGGTTATTATTAATACCCCGCAGGTATTAAATTGATCCTTTGCTTATTTAAGTAGCTTGAGCTACAATATAGTCAAAAATTCAGTTCAAAGCTATTTGAAATTTAAATGTGTTAATGGTAACTTTTGAGGAATCTGAGTCAAGAATTTTTTACACTGTTTTTGTAACTTTCCTATGAAAGTCTGAAACTGTTTCCCCTCAAAGTTTTAAATTTAAATGTCTCCCACTGAAGTGTGACTTATGTGCTACTGTGACAGCTGGAATTATCACTGTAGAACTCTCAGCAGGTAACTATAGCAGCAGATGAAATCAATACCTTAGAGGAACAATTTCATTCTAGCCCAGGCAGCCTTTATGGGAGGAACTTTTGACCAGTATGACTGCAAATCTGCTAAAATTATATGCAAAATGATGTGTGAATTTTTCTAAGAAAAAAACTATAATTTTCGCTGATAGTCAGATGTCATAGTTAGGTATAACATTAATCAGTCTATGAAGTCAAAATGTATTAAATCAGTGGTTCTCAACCTTCCTAATCCTGCGAACCTTTAGTATAGTTCTCTGGGTCGCGACAGGAACAGATTGAGAACCGCTGTATTAAATGAAGATGAATTTTAGAGGACTGGTGAATTTGTAAGAACATCATAATGGACAGCTTTCATGAACGAAGAGAAGTTCAGGGATGCATATGTTAAGAATAAGTTAAGCCAAAGTAAGATTGACATTCTCTATTAAAAATAGAGGAGCTTAATAAAGAAATGTAGGCTTGCCTACTTACTTTAGAACAGATCCCAAACTACTTTAAGATAGTGGCTCTTTCACCAGTAAAGTAACTTCTTTACCTAATCTCTTTATGGGGTTTATAACTTTATGTTCACTTTCATCTAGTGCTAATAAAAAACTATTGAAAGAAATATGAAAGATCTATATGAAGAAAACTTAAACTATACTGAATGACTTGAAAGATTTGATAAGTGGAAACAAATGCCTTGTTCTTCAGGGACTCAGTACTATAGAAATAACATTTCTTAAATGACCTTTAAATCTCATATGATCCTAATTAAAATATCAAGGGGATTTTGGTTTTTTTGTTATTCACTCATTTATTTATTGAGAAGGAAGAGAGTTCATGACAAAATGACTGAAGTTCATTTTGAAGAACGTGGGAGAAGTGCCAGGAAAAACCTGAAAAAGAAGAGTAATAAGGCTGGACTCATTAAAATTTATGAAATTGTAGTAAAGTTTTATGGTGTTCGCATAGAAATCTATAATTCACTTAGGTTACAGAAAGTAAACACAGTACGTATGGTTCACCAGTGTAGGATTGGTGGCATTTAAAATTAATACAAATAATTACTTTTTCAATAAATGGGATTGAGACAGCTTGCCATTTGGGGGAGAAAGCTGGATCTTTTACTAGGAAACATCCAGGTAGATCAAAAGCTTAAAAATGAAATAAAAAGTACTAGAATATTTTCATAATCTTGAAGAGAAGAAATATCCCATCCAGGAGCCATAAAGGAAAAAAAAAAAACAGTAAATCTACATAACATTTTAAAAATAAGGCCATAAGAAACTCAAAAGACAAACTGGACCTCAAAATCTTTAACATATATGACAAAGACTGGTTATGCATTAATAAGAAAAAAGACTAGCAACTAATTAGAAAAAGGGGTAAAGGGTAAAAGTAGGTGGTCTTAAAAAGATATTTTTACCTATATGATGTATGACTGATACGCGTGTATTAATAGAATCTAATTATATTCTATATAATTCTATATTATAGAACCTAATATAATTAAGGTAAAAGTTAACTGGTCCATTGTTCTGTTTCATTGTTTTTGAAAGTTAAATTGGTATAGTCATTTTAGATGACAGTTTCACAATATTTCTTAAAATATTTTGTTATATAAAACATATATTTCTCAAAATGTTATACATCTTAAAATGTTACAGATAAATACTCAAGAAATGTAACCTACAGACATCTTAATAAAAGTTGAATGAAGTATGTGTGCATGTGTATCTATTATAGCATTATTTTTAAGTATAAAAACAACCTAAAGTATCCTTCAGTATGGACTGAGTTGAAGGAATGATGATACCTTCATATAGTGGGATTTTGTGCAGCCACAAACAAAACCAGTAGATGTAGAAGTATTGTCTCGGAATGCTATTTGTGATATGTTGAGTGGGAAAAAAAATTGTTGGCATTTAAACAGTTGGTTGAAAGAGGTAAAGCTTACTTTAATTCAGTGTTTTTCTTTGGATCTGAAACCCTTTGAGAACTTAAGTATGAGTCTTATTGCCAGAAAAAATGTCCATACATAAAATATTTTATATTTGTGTCTCTGTGTTAGATAAGAAAAATCATATACATGAATCCCATTGTTTCTTGTTGTAATAGAATTTGGATTGAAGCCATTGGCCTGTATTGAGGACATTCTAAGATAATTCTTGGTATCTTCTTCCTGAACTTGAAGGACATTATATATTACTCTCCACAGTAGTCTCCATGCATGTAACTGTGGGAGAAATGGCTCTGGTCCCTGTCCTAATCAACTGGGCTTATTTTGTTTTTGTTTTTTTGGAATCAAAATACAATGGTTTTAAATCCCATCTCTGCTGTTTACTAGCTCTTAACACTCTATATCTGTTCCTTATTTTTGTCATCAAGAAAATATACATAATCTACCTACACATTTTTGTTCACCTTGAAAAAAATTCCAGACCTCCCTCTTTAAGATCATTTTATCCTCCCTCTTTTTAAAGTTTCTTTATTGAGGGTTTTATAAAGATTTTTGTTGTTTAGTTTTTCGTCTGAAAATGTCTTTATTTCATCTTTCTAAAAAGAATTTAATGGCAATGCAATACATATCCAAAGGTACACAAATCATTAATGTGTATAATTAATGATCAAAAAAAAGAACATCACTAACACCTCATGGGAGTACCTTCTACTGCCTCCTTTCAAGTTAACTCTGACTTCCAATCTTATAGATTAGTTTTGCCTACTTAAAGTTTTCACTAATATTTTATTATGAAAGATTTGAAACAGAAGGCAAAGTTGAAAGAATTTTGCAGTGAATGCCCCATATTCCCACCACTTCGATTCTGTCACTAGCATGTTACTGCAATTACTTTATCACATGTCTATCCATCCATTAACTCATCTTATATTTTATTTGGTGCCTTTCAGAGTAAATACAGATAATCCCTCTACTAGCCCCTGAATATTTAAGCATCATTAATTATAGTTCAATATTTATTTGCATTTTAATGTAAAGTTTACAGGCAATGAAATGCACAAATCTTATACCCTTGCTGAGTTTTGACAAATACATACACCTGTGTAATTCAGTGCCTGTGACTATATAGAACATTACCATCACCCCAGAAAGGTTTTTCCTAGTTAACTCCTCTCTTCCATAGAGACTTGCTTTATTTTTCCCCCAACACGTGTTTTGCTTGCTCAGAGTGTGACATATGGAATCATATGGCTCACCCTTACCTTGGAATGGTAGTTTATCTACGTGTGAAGTATCCTAAGCCGACATTTTAGTGCTCCACTCATTTATTCCACTGTCATCTTGCTGCTTTTGCCACTCTTGAAAACAGTGTTGTTTATAGTCTTTTTTGTCTTCAGTTGCTTTTAAAAATCTTCACTTATGGCTTTATTGTTCTGCAGTTTCATCATGATGTGTCACTTGGTATGACTTCTTTTTATTTATCTTCCTTGGGATTTCTTGTGCTAAATATGACAGTTCTGGAAAATTCTAATGAATTATCTTGATCTCTTCTTTGTCTTTGCTACATTCTGACTCAAGTTATTTTTATCTTCCTTAGTTGTATCTAATCAATCTGATGTTTAGCCTGTGTAGTATTTTTTAATTATTTTTTATTAAATCATAACTTTGTACATTGATGCATTTATGGGGTTCAATGTACTGCTTTGATATACAATGTGAAATGCTTACACTGAGGCTTGGCACCTGTGGCTCAAGAGGCTAAGACGCCAGCCACATACAAGTTAGCTGGTGGGTTCGAATCCAGCCCGGGCCGCCAAACAACAATGACGGCTGCAACCAAAAAATAGCCTGGCGTTGTGGCAGGTGCCTGTAGTCCCAGCTACTTGGGAGGCAGAGGGAGGAGAATCACTTGAGCCCAGGAGTTGGAGGTTGCTGTGAGCTGTGATGCTACCACCCTCTACCCAAGTCGATAGCTTGAGGCTCTGTCTCCAAAAAAAAAAAGAGAAAGAAATGTATACATTGAACTAAGTAACACATCAATCACAATTATACTGATTACTTTATAGTTTTGAAATGTGTCATTGTGTGCAGTATTTTTTGGTTTGTTTTTAGTTACCTCCTCTTTCTGCTGACTCTTGATTATGATGGTTTATTTCATGTTTTATTTCCTAGTATGTAGTTATGAACTCAAGTTCATGTGAGCTCTATATAAAAAAGGGCTGTGCATTTGTTTATGTCAGATACACCAATCAATGACCCTCTCTCAGTCTATACTAGTGGTAATAATTTAAACCCCAAACCCATTTGAAGAAGCCTTAACTTCCTCCATTCTCCACCCCTTCACTTCTGTCTCCCTAGAGCACCATGCTGAGGTGACAGGTTTCCTTGTTATTCCCCTTTACTAGTAGACAGGATTTTTCTGATTCATCATGTTACCTGTTGTTTGCAATGATCTCAGTTTGCCATCTCCTGCTTATAATATACTCAATACCTTGTTTCATGTCTCTCTGTGGTTATTGGAACTAAAGCTTCCTTGTTACTACAATTTTCAGAGGCCTCCAGAGTAGGTTTAACTTCAGCTTTTCATTATGATTTTTAGTTCCTGCTTTTTTTTGGCTCCTAGAGATTTCTCTTATTTGCAGCTAAGCTCAATATGTTTGTTAAATTTCTCCAGATTTCTTAATGTATACCTTTCGTAAGGTTTCAGGTTATTCTCTCTACCCTGTTGCTCTAATAGTTTAAAATAAGCATTCGCTTATTGCTACCATTGCATCTACAAATAAAATTTACATACATACAGGCTTATATTATAAGCTAGTAACTGTGGTTACCTTCAGGGAGAGAAATTATGTGGAAGAGAGACAGGGATGGTAATCGTGTGCCCCTCTAGTACCTTTTCAAATTTTAGACCGTGTGTGTTGTTTTGAAGAATAAATAAGTGAATTTTTAAAAAATAATTCTAAAAACATATTGATAGATCTGGGCAAGACCATTGCGCATTTAGGGTGGTAAATTTAATCTTTGAAAAGCATTCTGATACTATCATATAAAATTCTATGCTTTTATCCGAAGCTCCCACTTTTTCAGTTGAGTTTTAGTGGTTTGCTGTAGGAAGAAGGAAGGGTGTCAAACCTGGCGACCATGTTGGTTGTGCTTGGAAAACATATTTCATGTGGTTGTTTGACTCCTTTATTTTATTTTCCTGGCAGTTTTGGTCAGAGGTCAAGTGCAGGGGGAATGCACTTTGACTTGTCAGTTGGAAGAATGAATTGGCCTGAGGGATCCCCTCCCAGTGGCGTCTTTAGTTTCCACACTTGGACCCTTTTGCGTAGGCTAACCACCTGTTCCTCAGATGAGGACCCAATTTTAACTTTCTTACCCTCCCAGTTCGTCTCCACATAGCTTGGACTCTTGGTTCCAGGCAATTCAGTCTTTCTGTTTACCATTCTTCTACCACTGTCAACTTAGAGCTGTGAGTCCTTAACTTTTCAATCCATCCTTTTGACATAGAGTTCTTTAGTTCTCTGTGTATCTCTCTCTCTCTCGCACTTACAGTGTTAATGGAGGTGTGTCCATTATTAAACAATGAGAATTAATATTTAAGAGGTCCGGGCCTGTTTTAGAAGTTGCCACTAGGTGTCCCTCTTGTAAAGAAATAACAAACCTTTTACAAATTCAAAAATTGTACTTTTTGTTCTTTGAATAAAATCATAGCATTCTAATTATAGTGCTGTGATATACCCGTCCACCCTTGTTTAATGTTAGTATCACGTTTTTCCTTAAACATTTATGCTATAACACGTATTGAAGCATGGGACTTTTTTTTTAACACGATATGTTATAAATATAAGTAGTATAGCTTTATACTTTGCTGCAAACGGACTTTTGAAAAAAGGAAAGTTAAGAGATGGGTTTAGCAGTTGTGGTCATGGCGGGGAGTGGATTTTGCAGTGAGTGGGGGATTACATAATAGGTACTTGGTAGAAACTTGTTGACTATTTGAAATGTTGAGCTCTGTGGTTTCTCTGCTGTGACAGCTTTGATATAATTTGATGGAAGAATTTTAGTGCAAGAGAAAGGCTTAGAAAAACAGTGTTAAAGAATAGAGGCCTGACAGTTCCCCAGTTAGGCCTTTGCTTACTGGGACCATGCAGACAGTGGTGAGGGAGTTCCTGTGACTAAGTGTCACAGAGAGGGTACCTCTCTATACCTTCACCTCCTCACCTCCCCACTCTTACACACTGCTGCTAGATAGACCATTGTAAAACATGCTTTTACCATGATGCTCACCTGCTCAGAATCCTCTAACGCATCTGTGCTCCCCAGGAGTCATTCAGAGATACCTCTGTTGGTCAAAGGTAGCATTGCCAATAGCTGAAATGTGTCATCTCATCTCCCAGTTTTGTACTGTCTGAAACTCTCAAATGCTGTACCCTATTCTGTAGCCTGAAATTTACTCCCTTTTCTTATTGCCCTCTCATTTGATATTGCTACCTTCAGGCAGTTAGAAATACAGTTTGTTTCAAGTATTCTCATTAAGCAAAATAATGTGAAATCCTCTTCAGTGTATTTTCTTTCATTTTATTTATTTATTTATTTTGAGACAAGCCTCAAGCTGTCGCCCTGGGTAGAGTACTGTGGCATCACAGCTCACAGTAACCTCCAACTCCTGGGCTCAAACGATTCTCCCAAGTAGCTGGGACTACAGGCACCTACCACAACACCCAGCCATTTTTTGGTTGTAGTTGTGATTGTTGTTTGGCAGGCCTGGCTAGATTCGATCCCATCAGCTCTGGTGTATGTGGCTAGCACCTTAGCCGCTTGAGGTACAGGCGCTGAGCCTGTATTTTCTTTTTCAAAGAGAAATAATAATATAGTTAGTATTTCTCAAATGCTTCGTTTGTAGTAAACATAGAAAATTAAATTTGATCTTTATGTGTAAGGGAGATGGAGATAGCAATAATGCTGGTTTTGTGTACAGTCATTTTCGATTCAGAGTGCATGTCAGAATTAACTACGGGGCAGTTTCAAAATGCAGATACCTAGGCTTGATCAGCAGAACTGCTGAGATGCTGTAGATGGTGTGGCTGAGGGGGCTAGGTTGAGTCATACTTTGAGCTGATGTCTTCTGTCCCTATGAGAGATCCATATGCAAATACGGATCTTTATAGTCTGTCCTCACCTAATTTCCTAATGAATTTAATTACAGTGGAACCTCTGTAAGTTCACCCAAAGAACTGTAATGAGCTGGTCAATATACAGAGGTGGTCAACATAAGGAACTAGGCCTGCTGTACTGATAAGTATGAGTGGTACATGTCTGATCTATGAACATTAGTCAACTTAAGGAGATGGTCAGCTACAGAGGTTCTACCGTGTATGTCCCCAGGCTGGTCACTGTTCTAAATCCTAGAATGTCGTTTTTCATATTTCCTAGCCATCTTTGAAAGTATATGTGATAGTTCATCTTCTCCACTGTGACTCTGTAGCCTAAGTTCCTATAGTACCTATCTCCTCCACAGCTAATATGAAACACATGCCAGCATTTAATGCTGGTATTCATTTTTGGTATGCATATATCTGCTCTGCTTTATACTTTCTAGCATTTCTGAGTAGGGACTCTGCTGGCATTTGGCATGGGACAACTTTTCGTTGTGTGGGACTTCCCCAGGCATTATAGGAAGGCTTGTGTTCCTTGCCTCCATCACTGAAAGCCTCGAGTGCTCCCGAGTCTGGGAACAGCCAAAACCACCCAGCCATTTCCAGATGACCCCACGCACCCCACTCACCCCTAGTTGAAAACTACTTTATTAAGTAGTCAATTATTCATCAGTTATTAGAAATAAAAATATTTTTTCATTTGAATCTTCACCTGCTACATCCATTTTCTTAATACACTGTCTACAAAGACCAATACCACATAGTTAACCTGTTTCCTATTATTATTATGCAGTGGTGGTACTGATTTTTTAGAGGAAAAAATGTAATATATAACTGTTACTTTTTAAAGTATTTATATAATGATGTGAGACATAAAATTATGGTTTTCATTCTCCCAAATTCTAGTTATTTCGATCCATACTAAGTAACTAAGCAGATCCTTTGTATTCATGCTTCCAAAAACACTTACCGTGGCACCAATCCTAATCAAATAGATTATTTTTATAAGGAAGTTTGTGTTTATTTTTCAAAGTTTAAATTTTCACTTGAAATATATTTTGAAAGATTAAATGCCCGTGAGTGAAGGATTGATTATGTAGATATTTTGTACATTTAGTTTTTCCTTGAAGGGTTTTAAATTTGGTAGATAGACACTCTTTCAGCGTTAAATTAAGGTTTTATAGCTGACAGTGGAACAACTTTTTTTTTCCTGAAATTCCATCAGGTATCCTGTGCTGCTTCCAAGCGTAATAACAGTTGACAATTTTGGTCTCTCTTCCTTTTCTATCTGTTGCTTATAAGTAAAAGAGGAAACTTAGAAAAGGAAAACTTGACTTCTTGTATCAGTTAGAATGCTTTATGTGGCAGGAAGTAGAATACCCACTTCAGACTGATTTGAGCTACGTGAAAAGGGCATTTGGGCTCTCACAACTGAATGTCCAGAGGTAAAGTGGAATGACTTGGTTATATCATCAAGAACCCACTTTATTTCTGATTCTCTGTTGTATCCTCTATGGTCAGCTTAATTCTCATGATTATAGGATGCTGCTAACAGCAGGGTTATTGTCAATATCCAAATGGAATGCTTGTCTCCCTCATTACTGAACAGGAAACCTCAAATTCAGCATAATTAAGCCATCCAGGTAAACTACCCAATCTTGAGCTCTTGTGTCCAAGAAAATATAATATATTGATTTTTCTTAGCCAAAACAGGTGCACACCCCTGGAGGCTAAGCATGGGGTTCATTTTATCAAAGTGTGCTATGGATTAGGAAGGATGGTAGTGAGTGGTAGGGAATGGTTGCCAAGTAGATAATCAAAATGTCAACTATACCACTTAAAAACAATTTTAAAATACGGAGGCAGATATTCAAAATACAAAATAACTGAGATACATTTGAATTCACAGTATTGAAAAATAATGGTTTATTATTTAACTTCTTATTCAAAAGCTCATAGTGGCATAGTAGATTAAGGACTGTAGAGTTCCAGTATGTTACTGCCTGTGTTCAAACCCAACTCTGTTACTTTCCAGCTGAATATTGACCTTGGGGGAGCGATTTTCTTCCTTCTACTTTAGTGTTTTTATTTGTCAAATGAAATAATATTTACTTCATAGAGTTATGAGGGTTAAATGAATTAATAGATATAAAGCATTTAGAACCATGCCTGATCTAGTAAACTATTGTTACTTACTATTGTTACTTTTAGTTTTCTCTAATAAAAGGATCTACTAGTGGTTTTAATAACCTGTAGATGTTCCTAATTTAATCACCAATAACTATATCTAATACTAAATCTGAAAATCAGCTGTATGGGAAGTCAAGCTTTTAGCTTACCTCATGGAGTTAGTCACCTATGTTTAAGAATCAGAAGTTTCTTAAAAAAATTTTAAGCCTATTTGAACTGACATGATATGTCAATATAATTCTCAAAAGTAGTTGAAAATGCTCTTAATAACTGCTCTTAAGGGCTGAATTCATATGTCCTGAATATACTATAAAACACATCTTAGAACAGTTAAGTAGTAGAATGATGGATCTCCCTGTAAGCCCTTCATTTTCCTCTTCTTTAAAAACCTTAGTTGTTGGTGCATTAATTACAGGATAGAATACATTGCTTAGCAGAGCATTCAGAGCCCTTTACAATCTAGTATTAATAATGTACATGTCTAGTTTCATCTTTAGCCACTAATCTAAGCTATTTCTAATCTAATTTCCACTAATCTATTTCTAATCTAAGCTTCATAATTCAGGACATTTCCAATTGTAACAGTGATAATAACAGGAACATTTTTGAGTGCTGTGTTCTAAACTTTTGATGTATTGTTTATTCATTTAAATCTAGGATACAAATTCTATTGCCATCCCATTTACTTTGAGAAGGCTAAGGCACAGAAAGATTAAGTCTCTTGTTCAAGTATACCTTAAATAATAAATGATTAGAGTGGGATTTTAAACACAAGATCTACTAATCCTCTTCTGTCCTACCTCTGGACATTACAATATATTGAGTATTCTTAGTGTGTAACAGTGTCAGTAACAAACGAAGCTTTTATATGTAAATTGTGAAATAGAGGGAAAAATGTAGTGTCCAATGTGGGTGATTGTCTCATTGCCTAAAAAGAACTTTGTCTTGGGTTCATCCCCTTCTCAGTCTCCATGTTCTTATTTTATTTTTTTAGTTTTTAGTTTTTATTTATTTTTTTGCAGTTTTTTTTTTTTTTTTTGTTTGGCTGGGGCTGGGTTTGAACCCTCTGGCATATGGGGCCGCCCT
>NW_003852405.1:22302455-22366457 GCF_000181295.1 Otolemur garnettii
AAAAAAAAAAAAAGAAAGAACTTTGAGACTATCAAATGAATAGATAAGTAACCCTAGTTCTGGTTGGTATAATAATTTCTAAGATAAAAAAGAGGTATCTTAAATGAATATTTCTAATAATTAAATATTTTTTAAGTTAAGAAGAATGTTAAAATTATTCCTGTCCTTTCTATCAATTCTATCTGTGACTTTGCTGATTATAAGAAATAACAAATCATTATGTTAAAGATTTATTTGATACAAACATAATTTTAAGTAAGAATTGAGTTTTTTTAATGATGTCAAGCTAACCATAATTAATAATTTGGGGCATGTCCTGTATATTGTAAGTGTATGTATGAATCTGTATTTTAAATACAAATGCTGTCCTTCAGTATGTACATTTTTCTATAGCAGTACATGTAGTTCTGCCTCTTTTTTTCCTCCGCTAAGGAGAGGGTCTTTCTCTGTCTCCCAGGCTAGAGGGCAGTGGCATCATCATAGCTCACTGCAACCTCAAATTCCTGGGGCTCAAGTGATCCTCCTGCTTCAGCATCTCAAGTAGCTGGGACTACAGTCATAAGCCACTGTATCCAGCTGATTTTATATATTTCTTTAGAGATGGAGTCTTGCCATGTTGCTCAGGCTGGTATCAAACTCCTGGGCTCAGGTGATCCTCCCACCTCTTCTGCCTCCAAAAATGCTAGGTTATAGTCATGAGCCACCGTGCCTGACCTAGTTCTGCCTCTTTTATGACTACTTAAAATTCATTATATAAAAAAATAAAATTTATTATGTACATCGTTCATGGTTTATTTAATCAATTTTCTGATGATGTATATTTATTTCTAATTTTTTTTTCCTATTACGTAAAGTGGTGCAGTGGACATTTTGTGTACATCATTACATGCACAATTATTTCTTTGGGATGAATTCCTAGCAATAAAACTATTGAAGCAAAAATATGTACTAGGTCAGTCATAAATTTTTATTTGTGTCTTTTATGAAATTGAACTACCAGAAGCTTACACCAGTTTATACTGCTGTCAACAACAGAGTGTCCATTTTGCTGCAATTCCCTAAAATTTCTAATTTTAAAAACATCTTTACTAACCTGACAGGTAAAATATTTCATTTCTACATACATTTTTTGGTGGGGTTATTGATGAATTTGGACATATTACAACAACATAAGAGCAGTGCCATTTCACAGGAGCTGATGACATGGATATAGAGCCCTTTGCCTCATGTGTGTTTCTTTGTCCATGTATTAATTTCCTGAAACTATGGGAGAGAAGGATCCTTCATGTTTCTAATAAGCAAGAGTTGTATATAAGTGCCCTATACTGATTCACCAAAAACAAATACAAAATAATGTTTATTTCCTTCATTAATACATATACCATTTAAGTGTTTCTGAATCTCTTTTTTTCTTTAATGTCCCCCAAGGAGGCTTTTAAGATATTTTTCCCTAATTTTCTTTCCCGTGATATTTTGATACCATAGATACACTGTACATTTATTTATGTACAGTGGCTCTTTGGAAGGCCACAAATATTATAATGTCTAAGTTTTTATTGGTCCCTCAAAGAACCTTCAGGTAATACTGCCCCCCATTGATAATGTATGGTCTGTGTGTGTGTGTGTTTTGATATATGGTGTGGGGGTGGGGGTGGCTATCCATGAATAGTTACTTGGGTTTCGTGGGACTCAAAGAAGTCCATATTTCTGCTACTTTGTCGGGTTGTCCAAAAGGAAACATAAGGTTCAATAATTGCCCTATTACTTCACCGGTTTTAACCATCACACTCTAAGTATAGTATGCAGATTCTCCCGTAGTATAGAATTATCTGGTTCAAAATGGTAGCACTGCTAAGTTTGAGAAACCCTGCCCTATTCTAGTGATTGTACATCTTGGAATCTTCCTTTAGAAAATGCTCCAAGTGATCCTGGTAATGTTACTGGGATTTTAGTCCGTGTATTTTTTAAGTGAGACATATGTTAGTATATGTAATTGTGAAAAATGGACAACAAACTTAACTCTTTGAGTCTTATGAAGAGATTTGATTTCAAAGAGATTTGAAATTACATGAATTTCAGGAAAACTAAAGAATTGGAACTTCTTTAGAATAAATAATGTGCCCATTTCACAGCAATTCTTTATATAACACCCTTCAACTTTTCTTTGCCCATCTTGGATCAAAGTAGTAAAAAACAATCCCAGGTATGGCCATTCACATTTGTGATCCTAGCACTCTGGGAGGATTGCTCACTGCTAGGAGTGTGAGACCAGCCTGGGCAACATAGTGAGACCCCATCTCTACAAAGGGTCATCAACTATATCAATAGCTCTTTAGTTCTTAGAAGAAAAAAAAAATCTTAAAAAATATGTCACTGTGTAAGTGGGTTAAATCTGAGGGTGGGTATAATGAATGTTTTTATATTATTCTCTTTTTCTTTGTCTTTGTAATACTACAAGATCGATCATATTTGTAAAGTAAATGTACTTTTAAAATTTGTTCATATTTGAACTGAGGCCAAATATAGAAAGACTTTCGTAATAGTCAAAATTTAGCAGCATGTATATAATGAAATAGAAGTGAATGACTGTTATAACTACAACTAGTTAACTACAGAAAATAAAATTACTTCTAAGGGCTTTTCTCTCTGTGTTTGGAATATTAGGTACTTTCAGAAGGCATTCAGGGTCTACTGAATGTTTTTTAAAGCCAGTGGTTCTTGTCATTACTTAAGCAATGATTGGGGTGATTGAGTATGATTTGTAATTCTACAAGATGACAAGTTAGGGATCCTTTCCATCCCCCACACCCTGTAAGCCAACGTGGAAAAACAAGCATCCTTAAAAAGAAGCCATATTTTGTATTCAGATTAACAAAATCCATTTATTCTTACTTAGAAATGTATTACTATGTCAGCCACTTGAAAAGGATATTTGCCTATTTCACAAATAATGAACATTGTAAGGTGTTTCATTTTGGAAGAATTATTTAAGACTAGTTAATGTTGCATTTGCATTGAAAATTTTTCTTTAAGATTTTTTTCTTTGAGATTTTAGACAACTGGGCTTTAGATTAGTAAAGGGTACTTTTTGACTTTGTTGTATCAAAAAAAAAATTTAACATGAACATTTCTTGTATGTTAAGTGGCACTACCAGCATAAGCCTAATTAAGCATATCTTTCTCTAGCTTGTGCCAGCAACTATCTTGTTATTTTTAAAAACTGCCATATGCACATCTGTTACAATTTACCCTAATAGAAGGAATTTTACTTGAGTTGATGGAATTGTCTTCTGACAAAAAATTGACTAGTTCATATAACTGCTAGATACTCTGTTAGATTATATTACAAGAAAATTATTTGAGATTTTGAGACCCTACTACTGAAGAGGACATTTCAAGGAGATGCTGGTCATTGCTTGGAAGAGATGCTGCCAGCTGTTAACTTGCCAAGGGGGTTGTTAGAAATTTATTTTAAGTAAGGAAAACATTGTGTAAAACCATCATGCAGTTAGGACATTTAAATTTCTTTAATTGATTCAATCTTTGGAAGATTAGATTTTTTAAAAAGGAATGGTGCCTAGTGTCACTAAATTTAGATTATGTTAAATAGGACATAAGGTCATTTTTCTGAAGTTGGGCGTTTAGTGAATTGTTACTGTTGATTCTATATTAAACCAAAGTTTCGGCCTGAAAGAAAAGGGACTCAGCTCAGAGTGCATTCTGCTTAGCAACCAGCTTGTTGTCTACTGTTTTGCTACTGAATGCACGTCCTCATGCTTCAGAAGTGTGTCTTCAGCCAGCTGGACTCAACCGGACAATACTTCATTCACCTAATTTCCAGACTAGTCAGGCAAAGACATTGTGTTTAGTCATGAGGAAATGTATTTGTAAACTTAAAGTAGTAGCACACTGACCTTAAAAGCCCCTGAACTATGAGAAATTGCCTTCTGGTTCAGGAATGTAAAGTCCTTGAAATTCAGAACTGATTACTTTTTTTTCTCTTTTAACACTTCCAAGTACACATATTCTTTAAAAAATATAGCTTCTAAAATCCTAGATGTGTTGAATTCTAATGATAAATTTAGGATTATCTTAAAATGAAAATTCACAAAAGCTTATTTGCATTCAAACTTTTATTGACTATCTTGATCTTCACATGATTATTTTCTCTCTTAGAAGACAACAGTTTTGTTGGCATGTGAAGCTCCGATTTCCTCAAAGTCAAGCTGAGTACACAGAAAAAAGGTACTATATTGCTACTAATCTATTAAGCAATAGATAGTATTGTATTTGTATTTACTTTAAATACAAAGTAAAGTATTTTGTATTTTAAATAAAGTTATTTATTTATAAGTTTATTTAAAATGAACTGTTAATGAAATGTATGTTAATAGAATGGATAGCTGAGTTGTGGTATATTCATACGTTGATGTGCTAAGTAACACTAATAGTGAATGAACTGTTAGTTCATGCACATCAACATGGATGGATCTCTGAAATAATGAGTGAGAACAGCAAGTTAAGGAAGACTTCATAGAGTATGATTCTGCTTGAAAATCTGAAAAAAAACTCAGAAAACTAAATAGTGTACTTTTTATGAATACCTACAACGTTGGTGGAGCTGACGCTAAGGAAAATTAACAAAGAAATCCTGATGGTGATCGCTTTAGCTATGCAGCAGATTTTAAGGAGAGGCATGAAAGGAGAATCAAGAGGGCTGAAAATTTTCTGTTTCCTAAGCTGGGTGGTTTGTATAAGAAATGAAAAATGACCCAAAATTTTACTATGCAAGGATTACTACTATTACTGTTACAGTGTATCACTCAGAGAATAAATTATTTTAGAAATTACGTATGTATACTCATGATTGGAATTAATTTGTATAGTGTTTTGTTCTACTTTTTTCATATTATTAACATTTTCAAGTGTCATCTAAAAATGTTAATGGTTGTGAATACTATTTGATTCCCTGGGTTATGAAAATTTTAAGTTGCTGTTTAAGTAGTATATTTAGTATATGTTCACATTATACATAAATGTCCTGTCTTTATCACATGGATTTTAGTGAAGTACTTTGTTATTTGAAGTTGTATAACTGACTAATGACGGGGAAAGGACTAACTTTACATATAGGGATATGTAGCCAGTGGTATAAATGAAAATGTATAAATGGTTGAGGAAAGTTCCTATTTTAAAAGTGTTTTAATTTTGTTTATACAGCTTTACATAAGTTTAAAACAGTTGTACATATATAAAAGAAAGTTGGAAAACTTAAAATGTTTTGTTTCCAAGAAAGTTGGTATCAATTGTTTAACCTGGTCTTATGATTTAGAATAAATAAACATTGACTGGAATTAACATCATCTGAAAAACTTTTCATATGTTTTATTTCTGCTAGTCTCAAATGTATTTCATCCTGACTTCTTTCTTTTTACATTTGAGAACAGGTGTGTATTAAAGGAAGCTTCATATTTTTACAATTGATTTATAAGAAGCTTCTCAAAATGTTATTTTTTAAGATCTTGTTAAGTATGTCCAAGAAGTCTTTTAGAGCTTTTTTTCCTAAGTAATTTTTGCTAAGAGGATGTTTTATTTTGCCAAGAGTAAAATAAAAAGTCTTTCTTCAGTTATTTAAATGAAGAAGTTGACAACATTTGGTAATTCTGATTTAACATTTTCAGCAGAAAATTATAAATAATAATGTAGCTATTTGTTTTTTCTTTGTTGGAAAGAGTACCAGATGATAAAATTATTAATGAAATCCTAAAACCTTACATTGATCCTGAAAAGTCTGATCCTGTAATTCGTCAAAGGTATGTGTTAAGAATCTTCTAATTTTATGAAGTAATTATAAATGATGAAGTACTTGTTATGTGCATATTTATTAAGTCAGTCATAAGTATAAGAATGTGTTATGTTGGTGTAATTTACTTTTTGTCCCACTTCACTGGTGTTTAGTAAAAGTCAGCGAGTAGAGGTGACAATAGTGCCTCCCACTCACTGTTCCCTGTGTTCCACACAGCCTTCAGGGTAATAATAATAATACAGGTGTTAATTCACTTAACCCTCACGATAACTTCATAAGGGAGATCGCTGTTGTTAATACGCATTTTAAAGATGGGAAACTGATCCTTAAAGTAGTTAAGTAACTTTTATATAGCTAATAAACAGGAAAGCAGAGATAAACACAAGCAGTCTAGAGTCAAAGTCTGTACTTTTAACCTTTAAACTAAAGTGCCTTTCAAGTTGAACCAAAAACTCTGAAAATTAAGTTTCTAAGTAATTGTTAAAGACAGGAAATCCTGTTTCAGCCAAATCTTCATGGAACTAAGTAAGGTACGCTCCACCTCTTATTCAGAAATGTAGCATGGACAAAAATAGTTAACGTAGCATAGTGGAAACATTCTGTCATGGGTATCTGGGTGAGAATAGCTGGTTCTGCCCCTTCTTAGCTGTGTGATTAAGAACAAGTTACTTAATTTCCAGGCCTTCATTTTTCCCATCAGTGAAATGAGAATGACAATGCCTCCTAGATAGAGTTGTTACAAAACTTAAAAGAAATAGCATATATTAAGTTCTTAGTGCAGGATCTCGCGTATAGTAGGCATTACTCAAAAAGAGGAAACTATTATTAGAGTGTGAGTTATTGGTGTTCCTGGGCAGAAACCCAGTTGACTTTATTTTCACCAGATGGTACTCGCTTGGAACATGAATGAATGCTTGCTTTGGTTCCAGAGAAACCTGGTGTTTAAAATTTAGAATGGGTGGATCTAAAACATCTGATCCACTTCTAATTAAATCTCATTCTTTCACTTTGGATGAAAAGCAGTCTCCTGACTGAACCAGGCCCATGTCGTATATCAGGCAGTGTCTTCAGGACAGTTAAGCAAGTTGAGTTTCTTTCCTTCTTCTAAGTAATAATATACTTATCATTAGTCATATACTTACCAGTTAGACAAAGCATGTCGTTACATTGCATACATTTTTAAAATAAATACGTAATATAGCGAGATTAATTTACTGAAACATATCTTTTAATTTAAGATGCTTCATTGAACAAAGAAGAAAGGTTATTTCTTTCCCCCAGATCTTTGTTAGAAAACATTTTTACGGCTCGGTGCCTATAGCTCAACCGGCTAAGGCGCCAGCCACGTACACCTAAGGTGGCAGGTTCAAATCCCCAGCCCGGACCCGCCAAAAACAACAATGACGGCTGCAACCAAAAAATAGCCGGGCGTTGTGGCGCGCGCCTGTGGTCCCAGCTACTTGGGAGGCAGAGGCAGGAGACTCGCTTGAGCCCAGGAGTTGGAGGTTGCTGTGAGCTGTAATGCCATGGCACTCTACCCAGGGGGACAGCTTGAGGCTCTGTCTCAAAAAAAGAAAAAAAAAAAGAAAGAAAACATTTTTACTTCCTTTTCTATATTTGAGTAGATGAACTTTAAGCATTATTAGCTAATCATAAATGTTTAGTCTTCTTTAGATTATCCTGAAATAATACTAAAAATCAGATTTGCTTTCTTCAATATGACGCTTTTATTTCAGATTGAAAGCCTACATTCGCTCTCAGACTGGAGTCCAAGTTTTAATGAAGGTCGAATATACACAGCAAAATTTAGTAAGGTAAAACTGTTTCCCTCCTGGTTTTTTAAAGTATTTTCTAATTATATAATTTAGGTTGATTGGCTTAAGTAGCAAGTTGTTAAATTAATTATCTGGCTATCACTATAACCTATGATTTTAAATATATTCTCAAGTCAAAATAATCACACTTCCAGGATAAATTAAGTTGAAAAATTACCTGGTTATGGCTTGGCGCCTGTATCTCAGCGGCTGGGGCACTGGCCACATACACCAGGGCTGCCGGGTTCAAAACAGGCCCAGGCCTGCTAAAACAACAGTGACAACTACTACAACAGCAAAAATAGCCGGGCACTGTGGCAGGCACCGGTAATCCCAACTACTTGGGAGGCTGATGCAAAAGAATCACTTAAGCCCAAGGGTTTTGAGGTTGCTGTGAGCTGTGAGACCACGACACTCTACTGAGGGCAACATAGTAAGACTCTGCCTCAAAAAAAAAAAAAATTACCTGGTTAGACTATTTTAAAATACGGGCATACATTGTTTTACTGTACATTACTGTGTTGCGCTTCACAGACATTGCATTCTTTACAGTTGATTATTTTTGGCAACCCTACCCCAAGCAAATCTATTGCACCATTTTTCCAACATGTGCTTGCTTTAGGTCTCTGTGTCACATTTTGGTGATTCTCACAATGTTTTAAACTTTTTCATTAGTATTTTATCTGTTGTGCTGATCTGTGATACATTAGTACCATGTGGTACTCCATGAACTGTGCTTAATAAGATGGTGACCTTAATTGATAAATGTATTCTGACTGCCTCACTGACCTGTCTGTCTCCCTCTTCTCAGACCTCCCTATTCCCCAAAACACAGTGATACTGAAGTTAAAGTAAACAGTAGCCGTTCGTGAGCAGCGCCTATAGCTCAGTGGGTAGGGTGCCAGCCCCATATACTGAGGGTGGCGGGTTCAAACCTGGCCCCCAGCCAAACTGCAACAACAACAACAAAAAAAATAGCTGGGCATTGTGGCAGGCACTTGTAGTCCCAGCTACTCAGAAGGCTGAGGCAAGAGAATCGCCTAAGCCCAGGAGGTGGAGGTTGCTGTGAGTTGTGACACCATGGCTCTGTACCGAGGGCAATAAAGTGAGCTCTGTCTCTACAAAAAAGAAAAGAATAGCCATTCGAGTGGAAGGAAGAGTTACACATCTCTTAACTTTAAATCAAAGCTAGAAAGGATTAAGCTCAGAGAGTAAAGCGTGTCCAGAGTTGAGGTAGGCTGAAAGCTAGGCCCCTTCTGCCAAACAGATAGCCACATTGTCATTGAAGAGGGCGAGTCTTGAAGGAAATTCAAGTCCACTCCAGCAAATAACACTTATTGTTTATTGCTAATAAGGAGAAAGTTTTAGTGGTCCGGATAGGTCAAATCAGCCACAACATTTTCTTAAGCCAAAACCGAATGCAGCTCATGGCCCTAACTCTGTTCAATTGTATGAAGGCTAAGAGAGGTGAGGAAGCTGCAGAAGAAAAGTTTGAAGCAAACAGTTGTTGGTTCATGAGATTTAAAGAAAGAAGCCATCTCCATAACCTAAAAGTACAAGGCAAAGGAGCAAATGCTGATGTAAAAGCTGCAGCAAATTATCAGGGAGATGCAGCTAGGATAATTGATTGAAGGTGGGTACGCCCAACCACAAAGAAGATGCCATTCAGGACTTCCATAGCTAGAGAGAAGTCAGTGCATAGTGCAGAGCTTCCAAGGCCAGGCCGACTCTCTTCTTAAGGCTAATGCAGTTAGTTGGTAACTGTTTAAGTTGAAGCCATTGAGTTAATCTTCATTTACCATTCCAAAAATCGTAAAGCCCTTAAGAACCATGCTAATTATACTTAGCCTGTGCTGTATAAATGGAATAACAAGGCCTGGATGACCCCACATCTGTTTATTTTCAGCCCACCATTGAGACCTACTGCTCACTCAGAAAAAAATATTTCTTTCAAAATATTACTGCTCAGTGACAATGTTGGAGAGTTCTGATGGAGATATGCAAGAAGGTTAATATTGGTTTCATGCCTACTAACACAGCATTAATTCTGTAGCCCATAAGTCAAGGAGTAATTTCAACTTTGTAGTCTTACTATTTGAGAAATATGTTTCGTAAGGCTATAGTTGCCGTAGACAGTGATTCCTCTGATGGATCCAGGCAGAGTAAATTGAAAATCTTCTAGAAAGGATTTACTATTCTAGATGCATTTAAAAACAATTGTGATTCATGGGAAGATGTCAGATTATCAACTTTAACAGAAGTTTAAAAGAAGTCAGTTCCAACCCTCATACATAACTCTCAGGGGTTTAGACTTCAGTAGAGGAAGTTATTACACAAGTGGTTGACATAGCAAGAGAACTAAAGTTAGAAGTGTGTGCATGTCCTTATATTTCTGATCATTAAGTCAACCAGAGTAGGTATCCTAATTTCTAATGAACTTTCCAGTTTTATTAGTATTTTCTAATTATGAATAATGAAACTATACTATGGAGATATATTTAGGCATAGATTTTTATTTATTTTTTAATAAGATTTTAAATCACAATATTCTCCATAGAATACATTCATGTTTAGGCTAAGATGAACATTTACACTTGATTGCATACATAATTACAGTTACATCATTAAAGTACATCCAGAGAACATCTAAGGAAGATTATTACAGGTTATAAAATGTTAGGCTCTAATTTAAGATAAGCATTCTAAATGGGAGGATTTTATTATTTCCTGGAAAGTGCTTAGAAGGCAGAAACATCTAGTTTCCTTGTAGTGGTTTGATTTTAAATGTGTCCTATGGTTTAGAGCATTTCAGTAACTTCAGAGTAAAGTCTTACCAGATACTTGGTGTTGCCAGTTTCCCCTGATTTTGTTTTCCATTCTTGGAGGGTTTATGGCAGTTGTCTTACATATCTGATGAGCTAGAGCAAGCTTAAATTTTTCTTAAATTTGAGCTATTTCTTACTTGACTTTTACTTTTAAATTATGACCATAGAATGTATGTCTAGCTAACTCTAAGGAATTTGCTCCTGAAATATTTGGGAGTTTTCTTTCCAGAATACATAGGGTTTGAATTTGTCTCTTCTTATAAAAACTTATATAGCTTTTTAAATGAATTCGTTTATTCATTCATCAGACATCTAGTATGTACCCACTGAGGTCTGGATACTATTCTAGACACTGGGGCTGTGGGAATAAATAAAAGTGTTCCTTCCCCTGTGGACCCTGTATTCCCAGTGGAGAAAATCATTCACATCAGATACTTGTGTTGGTAAAACTACCCTTGCCCTCTTGCCACATTTTCTTACCAACTTTCAGAATGTAACTGTGTGCTTAGAAACGTTCTCAGAAAGTAAATGAGTGCTTTTGAACCAGAAAAGCCTCTGTTGCTAATGCCAAGTACCGTCAGAGGGCAGCTTTTGTATTGTTACTTATGCTATTGACTGAAGAATTTATAAAACTGCAAACTTTGATTCTGTTCATTTAAGTATAATTTTCCAAATAAGTTTAAATTTTTTAAGTCTAAATGTTACTTTTACTAATTAATAGAATTATTTACCATAAAGAAGTTCAGATGTATTTTCTCTTCTTTACATTTACTTTGCTGCTTTGATGTTCATAAACAATCGTGGTTTTGGTGATTTAAGCAGATGTAGGATGATTCTTTCCGACTTCTTCTGTAAATGACCGTATAGTAAATATTTTTGGCTGTGTGGGTCATATGTTCACAATTAATCAATTTTGTCATTGTAGTTGGTGAGCAGCTATGGACCACATAGGTGAATGGGCATGACTGGAATGTGTTACAGTAAAACTTTATTTATGGAAACAGACATTGAGCTGGATCTAAAGAATATTTTTTTCCTGCTTTAAAGAATTTTTTCATCGGTCATTTCTAATTTTATATCATTTAACCAGTTGGGGTCTTCAACCCTCTAAATATATAAAAATGACAGATAGATTGTTAACAGGGCCCAGTAAAATTTAAAGTCACTTCACATAAACTAGCACCTGCTCAGAGGTCAGGCTTTTTGACACATGAACTCAGCCTGGAGTATCAGTCAGTTAAGATTGATCAAATCTGTATACTATATATTTCATTTATTCAGTTAATATTCCTTGAGCTCCTTTCATATGGCAGCACAGTATCAAACCCTAAGAATACATAGACACCTAAAAGACTAGCCCTCAGAGAGCTCACAGTCTCAGTAGGGAGATGGATATGTGGTAAATACCACAGGAGGTATGTATTAAAATGTAAGGCATAAAAGGTACCCAGTGGAGGGCATGGACTTCTTCATGAACACTTCTCTCTGAACACTTCAGACATGTTTTGTTTTGTTTTGTTTTGTTTTTGAGACAGAGCCTCAAGCTGTCCCCCTGGGTAGAGCGCTGTGGCATCACAGCTCACAGCAACCTCCAACTCCTGGGCTCAAGTGAGTCTCCTGCCTCTGCCTCCCAAGTAGCTGGGACCACAGGCACCCGCCACAACACCCGGCTATTTTTCGGTTGCAGCCATCGTTGTTTGGCGGGCCCGGGCTGGATTCGAACCCGCCACCTTAGGTGTATGTGGCTGGCACCTTAGCCACTTGAGCCACAGGCGCTGAGCCTGACATACCATGTTTTGATGGAAGGATAAACCAATTGCCTTCATGCTGCTTCCAAAAATTGGCATACAAAGCCAGGCGCTTAGATATAAACCAAAACCAAAATTAAAGCAGTATCTAGGCTTTGATTTCATGAGTATCACAGAAAATTATCACCCTCATGAAGCACACTACTTTATTGTACTTGCACAGACTCTATTGGTCGTTTCCTGCTATGCTTGTTTCAGTGAATAATTTTGGAACACTTTTTGTTTGAAAAGCAACAGCAAAATTATGAGCTATTTCTCTTGGATGATTTTATTTCCATGCTGAGAGGATGTTTTTAAATAAAAAAAAAACTAAAGTTACTTTACTTTTTTTGGATCTTGATGGATTTTTAATGTGAAATATTTTAAAATCATTTTCAGTGAAGTTAAGAAGTAATCTACTTTTTCCTCTGCCCTGTTAGAGAACTTGATTTTGCCTGTGTAAAGGTCTGACTAACACCTACTCACCACCAAAGATCCTCTTCTCCCTTAAAGCAGAGCTGCCCTCCCAGCACATGTTTCCTACTCAGACTCTGCTGCCTTCTCTGTCTGCAAAGACACAAGCTCTCGCGTGTCTCCCCACATGATCCTCCTTAGATCCTCCTTTGCTTGCCATCTTGCCTGTGAGCCTCTACTGGCCGATTATTCTCCTTTTCTGTGTCTTCCCAGCTGAACATATAATCTGTATTTCTACTTTCTCAGCAGCACTGGCTTCTCAGATTTTGGTGTCCATCATAATCATCTACCAGGCCTATCCAACCCTTTTTGGGCTACCCTTTGGAAGAATAAGACTTATCTTGGGAAATACACAAACACTGAGAAAAGCTGATTAGCCAAAAAAAAAAAAGGTCTGTGCGTACTTTTGGTGATGTCTGACACCACAGATAAGCATAAAAAGATCTCACAAAATGAGCATGAGTTGGGTACCCCCCTTGCCTAGGACCTTTGTTGAAAATGTAGAGTTCCAGGCTAGAGGTTCTGGTTTTGTAAATCTAATTGGCCTCAACTTTTCAAATTCTCTGCCTTCCAAGGAAGGAAGGTGAGGGGTAGGGGTTGAAGCTGATATAATATATTCCTAGGACCACATTTTGACATTTTGAGGCGACTGGCCATAGTGTTAAACTCCTTGAGGACATTTTTGCTTCCCATATAGTGTCTAATAAGTTGTTAAGGCAGGTTTTTGGTCGATGTTTATTCATTTGAGTTGCTAAAGTTTATTATATAAAGAAATATGTCAATTGGTATTAGAATGGATTTTTAAAGCCTTTTATTGAGCACCTTCTTAATATTTAGGTACCTTATTAAGCACTTTTATGCATATGGTAATTATAGCATATTATACATATACATTATAAATATACTATAATTGCATGTAGAGTCCTGCTTAGAGCTGTATAACCACTAAATGGTGGAACCTAGAGTCTAGATGCAAACCTAGGCTGGCCTGCCTCTGGCCTTATGCTCTTTGCATTATAGCACATGCCTCTCAGGTCCATAGATGGTCATAATGCAAGTACTTGGATTATAAGGACCTGGCCACAGTTGTTTGTTATACCGTGTTGGAATTGTTGATTATTTTTCATAGTCATCATGGTCAGGACAAGTATGTTCTGAGAATGGCATTAACCTTTACCACATTTTGGATCTAAGTACTAGAACAAAGGAAGCAGGTTATCATTTAAGGATTAGAAAATGTGAAAGTAAACCTGAACAATGTTCACACACATAAAGGAACTGCGTAGAGCAGAGAATTAAACATTTTTATCTTCTCGGAGATGACACTCTTGCAGTGGTGGGATGGGCTTCCCATGGGGCACTCTTCTTAAAGAGGTTTTAAGATAAGAATTACAAACTTAGCTCTAAGGAAGCTTAAGCTCATTTGGCACAGCAGGGTGAAAGTTATAACAGGACAGATGCAAATTCAACTCTTAAAGACTTAGTAGCTTTGAACTTCAGAGCATTAGTTTGAGAGACTGTTTTGAAGAGTAGATCCAAAGTGATATGATGGTCATATTCTTAGCAGGTTGCAAGCCTATAATTTCCATAGTGGTCACATTTTAAATATATGCTGTTTTCATTATTGGTCAAGGGAATTATGTGAAATATACATGAGAGTTTTCCCTAAAAACTTAAGAAATATCTTAATCTCAGCTTAATGTTAATCTACTAAATTTATCCATCCTAATTATGTTATAGAATATTTTATAGCCAATTTAAATTTTCTTCAGAAGGAATAGTGACATGAGTGAAATGTCTAAGTGGTTCCAGTATTCATTTGAGCTAAAGCCAAATAGTTTTAATCTCCTCTCTAACCAGACCTTGTACTGTAATTTATTAAAAGTACCAAACTATCTGAATTCTGTGTATTCCCATATCGACTCACTACTCATTGTTATATACCCAGCTTATTTCTGTCTCTATGTCAGATATAGAGACATTGTATATATGTCAGTATACTTTTTTCCTAGAAAGCCTTTGTCCTTTCACCTCTAGTCCATACCTTATAGTACACTTTTGTATTGTCAGGGCCAAGACCTATGTCTGGAACATGGTAGACTCTCCATGAATATGTGTTGAGTGAGGAATGAATGAATAAATAAGCAAACAGTCAACTGAAGAGACTCACAAGATCTGCCCTGCAGTCCCAACTCCGCATTTCTTTGAGTGGCCCTGAGTAAAATGCTTGTCAGGGCTTTAGTATCCTCAACTCGGAAGAGAAGAAATCCAGGCTTATCTTCCTGCTAACTCTAAAATAATATAATTCTATAATGTAGTTAATTCATGGACTATTGAATCAGCTTTTAAGCTGAAGTTTCTCTGAGTAGCCTGATCATATTTTGCAAAGGACTACATCTTAGTAATTGGAAATATAAGAGTCTGTACTGATCAGACTTTTCTGTTCAGTTTAGCTACAAAGGAAATTATGTTTTGTCAACAAGAGCAGGACTGGCTGGGCGCCTGTGGCTCAAGTGGCTAAGGCGCCAGCCACATACACCTAAGGTGGCGGGTTCGAACCCAGCCCAGGCCCGCCAAACAACAATAATGGCTGCAACCGAAAAAAAAATAGCCAGGCGTTGTGGCGGGCGCCTGTGGTCCCAGCAACTTGGGAGACAAAAGCAAGAGACTCGCTTGAGCCCAGGAGTTGGAGGTTGCTGTGAGCTATGCCACGGCACTCTACCCAGGGGGACAGCTTAAGGCTCTGTCTCAAAAAAAAAAAAAGAAAAACAAGAGCAGGACTAATGAAAACTGTCTACATTAATTAAGAGAAAGTACATGGAGGAGGAGGTATTTTAAGAACTAATTAAATAATTAACAGTGCTGTATCATGTACTTCAAATTTGCTAAGAGGGCATACTTTGAGTGTTTTCACCATAAGAAAAAAAATAGAAAACACTGAATATTTGAGAGGATGGGTATAGGAATTTGTTTGTGATGAGCATTGCAGTGTATACATGCACCAAAATACCAACTTGTAGGCCTTAAGCATATACTATTCCTACTGGTCGGCTATATCTCAATAAAATTGGTGGGGAGGGGATAAGAACCAGTTAAGGAGAAGGAGGTAGCTAAGGTAAATGAAGTACCTAGATATTAAAGTTACTGGAGAGCCCATAAGAACATTTGAAAGCAGATACAAAACAAGAAACAGTGTTTATTATCTACTTGGCTTTCAATTTCTCTTGTGCCAATGAAATATGAAGTTTAATTATCTGGCACCCCCAATAAAGTGTGGGGTTTATTTCTGTGAACATCTGTGTCTAGCAGACTACTTGTACATGGTGACAATAAATAAATATTGGAAGAATCAGTTGATGAATTAATATAGGCACGTATTTCACATACATTAATTCTAATAAAGTGTGGACTGTATCTCTGCTTTACAAGATTGGCATCGTAGGCTCTGAGAAACTGACCTATCCAAAGAAACCAAGTCATAGTTTACAGGGGCAGGATTTTGACTCAGGTCTGTTTGTCAACAAAGTTCAGTTCATGCTTTTCTTACTACCTAGTGTCATCATAGATTATAAACACAATTCCAGGTAAGAATGTCATTTCCCTGCTAGGGGGGCCAAATTGCTTCAGGAGTATGTCTTACTACTGATACTAGCTTAGCTAGTTACACTTTAGAAACATTTTCATCTATTAATCTTTACAGACTAGCCCAGTAATATTAATTGATATCTTACCTACCATTACACTCATGTGGAAAACCAAATCTCTCTGAGGGCTCATAGCTCAAAATGACCTGTGATAAGACTGGAACCCAAGCCTTCTGGATTTAAAATTAATTGAACTTAACACTGAGAATCAGAAAAGACTCTGAAGAAATAACATCTAGAACAAGTCAAAGCTCAGCCCCTCTTTAAAGCAGGTTTTGAAATGTATAATTGGTCATTTTATTTCACTATATCCATGGTTTTCATATGTAGTATCATAGTTAGACTAAGATAGTTGATCAGTGTACTTCTAAACTGTTGAACTTTTCTTTCTTTCTTTCTTTCTTTCTTTCTTTCTTTCTTTCTTTCTTTCCCTTCCTTCCTTCCTTCCTTTTTCCCTCCCTCCCTCGCTTTCTTCCTTATTGTGGATTAACATGAGGGTACATACAATTAGGTTACATTAGTTGTGTTTGTAAGGTTAAGTCAAGGTCTGAGTTGTACTACAGAGCTTTCTGGATTGAGACATGTGTGTACAACACAACTCATGATCTGTGCTCTCCATTCAAGCCTGTGTAGTCCTCATTTACATGGATATATAAAAGTGCCAAAACAAAGTACAACAAAGCACTAATTCAATTACTGTAACTTTTTTTAAATAGGAAAACTAAGATTGGGTAAGAAAAAGATTAACTTCAACAAGATCTTTTTCTATGTCACTTGCGTATTCTGAGTTGCAAAAATTGTCACACCGGAGTAATATTTAAAGAATTTTAAGTATTATCTTTTTTAAATTAAAGAACATAATTAAAACCATTTGACTTGTACTTTGTTTTGTTCTGTGTTTCATTTGAGTTTATGTATCTTTTTTTCTCCTTTTATTCTGAGTCTTCATTAACAATATGATTCCTTTTCATTTAGATTTCGAAGGTCAATTTTTTCACTTAACTCTCTTTCTACTCTATTAAAATAAGTCTAATACTTTTTCTGATAAGCATGAATCTAAAATATTTATAATTTATTCAGGCACTTTACTGAATTCTATTATGCTAAGATAGAATACTTTAAGAACATTTAGCTATCAATTTATAATGAACTGATTTATACTAAGGTTTTTTTTTTTAAGTAAGAAGTTCAGTTTTATAATTTTAGAATCAGTTAGTTGTACTTTTAACCCAGAAACCTAGATTGAGAAATAAATACAAGTATACGTGAATATAGGTTAATACTTGTCCACAGTAAATATTGAACTTATTTTAGAGTTTTAGAGCAGGGGTGATCTCCATCATCACCTCATTAAGTGACCTTATTTTAGTAGAAAAATACTATGGCCCAGAGACTCCTATAAGATTGTTAAATTTGGAGAAATTCAGACTTAGTTTTAGCATTTTTAAGGAGGTAGAAGGGATATGAACCCTGGGGGGTATGTGATCACAAAGGAAATAAAGTAATTTGCAACTCCCTTTTTCAAAAAACTGTTTCTTTTTGAGCTATGAGAAGGAAAAAAGCACCCTAATATGCTAGTGAAGTATAGAAAAAGTTGTTCAAGAACTTGGCCAGTTTCTTTGAAGGTTAGCAACAGAGCCAAGATGAAAAGCACACCCCTGAGTATCAAGGCAAGTTTTATTTATATAATGTCACTGTAGCACCTGTTTAGCCATGGAGCTATACTGCCCTGTAGTGCCCCTGTGAAGTCGCCCCGAGCAGGGTCAGCTAGTGAACCTGTGAGGTTGAGCAAGTGAAATAACAAGAGGAAATGTCTGAGAAGGGCCCCAGAGGGTAAGAGGAAAGACAAATGTTGGTATCTTAATTCTTCCAAACCTAAGTTGTTTGTCTTACTGTAGCAGAGCCATTATACCAAAGAGAAATACCAGAGTTGGTAACAATTTCAAAAAGATAAAGCTGTCCCTTAGGATTCAGTGACCTAATGACTTGCAAAGGAGCGAAAGCCTAAATGTTTTAGGCAGTGCAAAGCCGGCCTCTTAAAACTTGCCTCCAGATAATGGAAATAGAAACATTACAAAGTACTTTTAGCCTGTTAGAAGTAAATGTAATTTTGAAATAATGGTTTAAAGGTTATACTGAAAGTTGTAAGGCTACACTTAAAAAGCAAAGTGTATATGAAGGCAGAATTGTGCTTCAGTGCTTATCATAAGTGACATTTTTTGTTATTAAAGAGATCCCATGACTTTGTTCTGAACTAAATTGTCTATAAGAATTTGTCGTTATATTTTAGGTAAAAACAAATGTAAAACTGATATGCTCATGGCTTTTTAAAAAATGAGTTAGCAGTTTCCATGTTTTACCATTCAGCCCTCATGATAACTCTGAAGTGGGATTATTATTAACCCTAGTGTTGAGCTTCTGGAGATTAGAGGAGTACTTTGTACAGGAACCCAGGCCAGTGAATAATGGAGCTAGGACTTTAAGTCAGCGTTAGACTACAAACCCAAGTAACCACTAGAAGTTAACTGTTTCATTTAACAGTTAATATGGAATTCCAAGTCCATAAAATGTTACCCATTTTCATAGTCTTTGTTTATGAATGCTTTACACAATTTACTTTTAAATTATGGGTAAATACTAATGGTAGACTAGGAGTAACCACTAATAATAGAAAAATCTAAGAAATTCAGAATTTCAGCTGTCATATTACTTAGTGAACTCAGATCTCTTCAGGTAACAGACTGGAAAGCTGCAGCCGAGAAACTCACTGAGACTCACTAGCAGCATTGCCATGATGAGAAGCTCACAACATTTTAGGGGAAATACTGAATAAAATCCAGAATCACTGGATTTCTTAGATTTTTACACAAACCAGATGTTCATTGCATTTGAATAAAATCTTTTTAAAATAAAGGGAAAAAAAGAAAAAAAATCTTTTTAAAGTAATTCATTAGTTGACAAATATCTTATAAAGCTGCATCCTGAGTGCTTTGCACAGTGTATGCTTGGCATATGTAATAGGGACCAAGTTTTTTTGAGTTAACAAGTGCAGTTATTACAGTTTCAGGATTAGAAGCATATATAACTTCTTCTATGGTAATTTTTGTATATATCTGAACGTTCCTCTGGCAGAAACAAGTTATGTATCAGCAATAATACTAAGCTCTGATTCCCATGTGGCCTTTGAAAAACATTTTTTGTTGTTGTTGTCATTTCTTGACCATTTCAGCTTTGGAAATCCAGAGAAACCCAGTAAAGTTTTAATGGTACGAAAGAAATAAAATACCTAAAACATTAAGTATGCACTGAAAATTATTTACCAAAAACTGAAGTAAATGAAAAACATTCCTTTTGGGAACAGTTTCTTATAGTAGAAGGCTTACAATGCAGTTAAAATGCGCAGAAGAGTAGTTATCACAGGGGCTTTATAAGGTACTACTTGAAAATTTCCTGTTTGAAGATCGAGCTCTGGTTTTCTCCTAAGAAAAATTTAATTATGCTCATTTTATATTTTACTTTGTAAGTTAAGCTTCTGCTTGGTAGCTAATGATCTCATTTTCCTCTTTTGGATAGTCATTGCTAACTCTTAGAAAATACTGTTTATTTCAAAGGGAAATAATGTTGAAAGGATGTGAAACATTTAATCTTTGAATGCTAGAACCACTTTTAAAGGATTATAAGCACATCTATATTTTATCACACAGGAAAAAGAATGTATGAATTCAGGGTAGCTCATTTAGAACAACTGAGTATTTTGCATTTCAAGTTTCTCCTCAAAATACAGAATATTCTGTGATTCTTAAAATGAATAATTTAATTCCGGGGTGGGGCATGTGGTCAGGGAAGCAAAAGTGAAGTTTTGGTTTTACAGTTGTGCTCTCACTTTATCACCTACTGCTTAAAAAGAAATCAGTTTTTATAGTGGGCTTGGCTTTGCATTTTGTGAAACACTTTTATTTTCCCTGATTTGAAAGCTGTTGCATGGGGCAAACTTAGAACCTGATGAAATTACTACACCAGACTTCTTGAGCTGGAAGTCTCATTCAGCTGTGAGTTATGTCCCAGATAATTTAATTAGGAAATTAACTAATACACTAAAAAATACCAAAGTTTGTGAATGATACATTCTTAACATGACAGCAAATTCCAGTACACCCTGATGGTAACCTCACTTTGAATCACTTGTAGCAGGAGGGAAGAGGATGGAATTACAGCTGGGGGCTGAGGGCGGAATGCTCTGGGCTGTGCGTTTTGCATGTGAATATCATCTGTCATTAGTGAAGATGGGAGAAAAAGCTGGAGACCTTCTGCACTGCCCTGGTGGATGTATTCTCAATTTTTTCCTCTTTGACCTGAAATGATATTCACTTGCCCGCATATTCCCTAAATGCTGTCGCTAGTGAGCTAGCTAAAGTTTTCCACCCCTTTTTCTCTCACCTCAAAAAACAAGCAAAAGAGAATGTTCTGAGGATGCATCCGTAGTCAGCTCTTTCTGGAAACTATTGCTTCTCGGCCTTTTGGCTAAGATCAAGTGTGCAAATTTCTGGAAACTAGTTGTAATTAGAATTGACTTTTTACACAAGTATTTTGTAGCCAGTTATTTTTCTGCTTTATGTTACTACGAATTATTCACTATAGCATGTTTTGTTTTTCTTTTAAGGCTCAAGGTAAATATATTTGAGAAATTTGAATTTTCAGCTAGCCATTCTTTTTTTCTAGCCTTTCTTTTATCTAAGAAGAATAAGCCTCTTTGTCTACTTGCCCTGCAATGGAAACCCACTCGCTGGCTGTGGCTAACGTATCTTGCTCTTACTCAGTAAACCTACCTTTTTATTCCACAATAAACTTTGTTCCATGCTGACCTTAAAAAAAAAAAGAAAGAAAGAAAAATAACACATTAAATCAAGATCTTATGTAAAAGTGTTTTTTGGTTTTTTTGAGGCAAGGACTTACTATATTATAGTCTAGGCTAGTCTCGAATTCCTGGGCTCAAGTGACTGTCCTGCCTCGGCCTTCCATGTAGTTTGGAGTATAGGCATGCATCACCTGGCCCTATATGAAAATGTTACCTGCTCTATAAGTGCACAAGATATTTGAACAGAAACTTCTCCGAGGATGACAGACAGATGGCCAATAATCACATAAAAAAATGCTCATTGTCTTTAAGCATTAGAGAAATGTAAATCAAAACCACTCTAAGATTTCATCTAACCCCAGCAAGATTAGCCCACATGGCAGAGTCCCAAAACACTAGATGCTGGCATGGATGTGGAGAGAAGGGAACACTTCTGCACTGCTGGTGGGATTGCAAACTAATGTAGCCTTTTTGGAGAGAAGTATGGACAATCCTCAAAGATCTAAAAGTAAACTTTCCATTTGACCCTGCAATCCCATTACTAGGTATCTACCTAAAATAACAAAAATCATTTTATCACAAAGACATTTGCACTAGAATGTTTATTGCAGCTCAATTTTTTTTTTTTTTTTTTTTTTGGTATATAAAACCACACAGCTATGATTTAATAAAAAAAAGAAAGAGAGTAGGGGAAAGGACATTTGCCTCCGGGGAAGGGGCAGTGCCACTGCTCTTGGTAGATACAGAGCTCTCACGAGAGGCTCCACCCTCTCACAGTGCTATAAAGGCGGCCGTGATTCGATTCATTGCAACTATGGCCGCGCTGGCGAACTTGGCTCAATGCTGAAGCGGCTGCTGAAAGAGGAAGACATGACCAAGGTGGAATTCGAAACCAGTGAGGAGGTTTTGAAAAGCCCTCAGCAATCCAACAGCGAGTTATCCAGCAAGGGAGGGACAGCATCGCATAGCATCTGCGCAGCCTTCCCAGACACTCTTCTGGAGGAGGGACTTCTGAGCAGTTCAGTAATTATCTTACTGTAACCAGCTGCCGGGTGGAAGGCCTACGTTCTCCGTGTAAACAGCAATCTTACAATCGACAGCCAGCCCGGAACCACAAGTGAGAGCTCCGCATTTTCGACAATCACTTCTGCCCTGGGGTTGGAATACTCGAGGCCCTTTGACAACGAACAAGACAGACAATTCTGGGGAGCCTGCTTCCGGTCCTGAGAATGGAGCACGGCCTACGCCCCGGGAGCTATCACTATATGGATTGAAATCGAGTCCACGGATGTGATTCGTCTTATCATGCCGTACCTGGGGAAGTTAGCATTGTGCCTCCATCTGGTCTCATGGTGTTGCTGTGACAGGCACTGAAGTGGCAGCCGCACCAGAAGTTGCTTCCTCCTGGTATGACTATAGATTTGTTTCAAGGTAAAGCAGTTGTCAAAGATGTGGAAGAGAAAAAGTTTCCTACACAGCTGAGCAGACATACTAAGTTTGGTCAGAAATCACATGTGGAGTGTGCTTGATCTTCTCCAGATGGTCAATATCTGGTCATTGGGTCTGTTGATGGATTCACTGAAGTGTGGAACTTTACAACTGGAAAAATCAGGAAGTATGTTAAGTACCAGGCCCAGGATAACTTCATGATGATGGATGATGCTGTCTTCTGTCTAAGCTTTTCTAAGGATAGCAGTCAGATCCTTAGTGCTTCTTTTGACCAGACAATTAGACTTCATCGTTTAAAATCTGGAAAAACCCTGAAGGAATTTTGTGGCCATTCATCTTTTGTTAACGAAGCGACATTTACACAAGATGGACATTATATCATTAGTGCATCTTCTGATGGCACTGTGAAGATAGTCCTTGGGGCTGGGCAGTCCAAAGTCAAGGGGCTGTGTCTGGTGAGGACATTTTTGTTAGTTGCAGCTCAATTCATAATTGCCAAGTTATGGAAGCAACCTAAGTGCCCATCAACCAATGAATGGATCAACAAACTGTGGTATATGGACACCGTGGAATATTATTCAGCCATCAAAAACAACGGAGACTTTACATCTTTTATGTTTACCTGGACGGAGTTGAAATACATAATCTTAGTAAAGTATCACAAGAATGGGAAAATAAATATCCAGTGTACTCCATCCTAAAATGAAATCAATATATAAACAATTACATGCTCATAAGAATAATCAGACACTAATATAGTCCAGTTTGGGGGTAGAGGTGAGCAGGCGGTGGGGGAGGGGGGACGACCACGACATTTGGCAGAAGGAGGGAAGGCCTGAGGTGGGATCTCACCTGCTGTGCACATTGTGAGGGTTATAACATGCCCTGAGGGGCCCTTTCACAAATGGAACTTTTACCCTAGAAGTGAGAACAATGTAACCTAAAAATTGTACCACCATTTATTTGAAAAAATAAAAAAAAATCCCCCCCCCCCCAAATAAAGAGACACCACTTCACACTCACAAGGAGCCAAGGATCTGGAGAAATGAAAATGCCACATTCTCCCAGTGGACGGTAAAGTGATGTGGTTGCTTTGGAATCTGACAGTTCTTCAAACAATTGAGTGTAGAATTACCATATGACCCAGCATTTCAACTCGTAGGCATATTAGCAAGAAAAATGAAAGTAGAGGTCTATACAAAAACTTCTACATGTAGAATTATTATAGCAGCATTATTCATAATAGCCCTAAAATGGGAATAACCCAAATTGTCATCAGCTGACAAATGGATAAACAAAATATGGCACGTAAATACAATAAAATATTGCTTGGCCATTAAAAGGAAGGAAATACTGACAGTACACTACAACACTGATGAACCTTGAATCGTTATACTAAGTGAAATAGGCTAGTCACAAAAGTTCACACACTGCTTCCGCTCATGTGAAATTTTGGAACAGGGAAATCTATGGAGACAGAAAGTAACTGCTTGGGATTCAGGTTGCTTGAAGTTAGGGTATAAGGGGAAAAGGAGGTGATAACTAAAGGGTAGGAGGTTTCTTTTTAGTGTGAAAACAATGTTCTGGAATTGACTGCAGTAACGGTTACGTGTATCTGTAAATAAGAGAAAGCATTCAAACTAGACTTTGTAAATGGGTGATGCACATCCCAATAAAACTATTTAAAAAGTTAAAAAAAAAGTTTAACTATTTCTTACTTGATATGAAAACTGGTAACTTGTTCTAGAGCTCTCTTAATATCAAAATATTTTATATACTTTTGATTTAGTTTTGAAGGGACTATCTCTTACCTGTTTTTTTAGGTATTAAACTTATTGCAAGGAAATAACTACTGAAATACTGTCACCTTAAAATCATTTTTAATGTCAGGGACTCACATTTTTTTTTACTTAAGAGTAATTTTGAATATTGACTGTTTTTGTATTTTCTTTGTTTTGCTTTTTTGTTAACAAGATATTATGAACTAGATCCTGATAAAAGTCTCCTAGACAATTTGAGGAACAAAGTAATCATTGAGTACCCAACATTACATGTGGTCTTGAAAGGGTCTAGTAATGACTTGAAAGTTCTTCCCCAAGGTAAGTGTAAATTTCTTCCTACAATGCTTAGAGCAACTCTAGAGAAAGTGAAGCAAAATGTCATGACTCTAATTCATTATGTACATGTTTTCCTGCTATATTTACATGCTGGCAGAATTACCTATAGCTACAGTTAATGTCAAGAACCAAATGAGCTGCTGCTTCTACTCTGTTTGAGAGCTTGTAAGCTTATAAAACAATCAAATTAAATGGCTATAAAATCCTACTTTTTCATGTGGGATTCTGGGTATTTTTGTCTATTTCTTTCTGTGGGAAAATTAATACAGTGCATTTTTTTTTTTTCAAAATGGCCAAAACTTTGTCACTGCCAGAACTTAAGACTAGGTTTTAATTAGCAAGCATGAAGTTTCTAATAATAAATTATGAGCTTTTAAATCCTGTTCTTGTTCTTGACTTGGTGTTTTTCACTGTTTGAAAATATTTGATTTTGTTTTTTTAAAATAGGAATTTTAGTTTCAAATGTCCATTTTCACTTTTTTAAAGCTAGTAATACCTTACATTTCTCTTCAGTTCACACATTGCTCTAACGTTGGTTTCAGGGAAAGCTGTTTAGTAATGTGGGTTACCAGCGAGAGCCACCACTGGCTGTGTAGATAAACAAGCACACAGCTCTGCTTCACCTTGCTTAGGAATGCACGTGCAGGAAAGGCGTCCTGTAATGAAGCAGTAAGAAGAGACTACTTTGGCAGTTTACTTGGAACTTTATTAAGTAAAATTTGCTACATTTTTGGTTGGTATGTGGTATTTGACTTATTTACAGGAACACAGGGCTCATGCTTTTAGTACAGAGGATTATTTAGACCTGCTTCAGCAAAGAACTGAAGAGGATAAGACAAGATTTTAAGAACTGTACCAGTGCTGTCATATTATAAGGACACACACTTTCAAAATAATGCCAGGACCTCCTGTTCACGGATTTCTTTCTGTGAGCACGTGCTGATGGCTGCTTTGTACGTTCTCACAGCACGGGACATTCTGCAGGGTAGGCCTTTGACGAGGAGGGGGGAATTAGACAAGAGCGGGGCATTTGCTTTGGAAAGCTTTTAAAATTCCATCTTCAGAGGCAAAAAAGTTGGCTTTTGCTCCTGAGTCCAGTACAAGGTGTCTCTTTTCTAGTTTGGGGGTAAATGTGTTTCTGGGCTGAGATTCAGTAGTTTCCACACTTGGTGGTTGTTGTAATGTTTATTATGATTGAAGATTGCCATAATTTATTTTTTCAAAAGTCTGCTTTTATTAATCAGCAATAGACAAGATTTTTTGCTTTGCTTTTTTTTTTTTTTTTTTTTTTTTAAGGAATAAAAAGTAGTTGACTGTGAAAGGGTAAGGAGTTAAGATTGATTAGAGATGAAGCTCTTGGCAGGTGCTCAGAATGGTATAACTTGCTTCACAGACTCTTATTAGTCATATGTGGATGAGCATATTTATTTAAATGATTTGTTGAATGCAAGCTGCATTTCAGTCTAAGGAAAAGAATGGATCCCTATTCAAAGAAGAAAACTAGGTACCTTCAGTAGGCAAAGAAAGGGGAAAGTGTTCCCTACACTGCTATAAAGCCCCATTTATTTAAAAATAACAGCCAAATATATTTCTCTGATATTCTTAGTCAAGGTTGGAAGATGCCTGTCTTTATAGAAGGAATTCAACCCAAAACAGTTACTTGAATTAGTGAAAATAGCTGACATAGCAGCTACTCATATATCAGTCTCTTGATGGGACAGTAAATCTTTTCATCCACTCTTCCTTGCTTTCCTTTCCTCATTCCTCCTTACTCTCTTTTCTTCCCTTCCCTTTGCTCAGGAGACTAGAGGAAGGAGAGGAATCTCAGGCACAAGAACACACATGTGAACCTTACTGTACAATACATGCTACAATAGAATTTGCCTGCAGTGCAGAGGAAGCTGGAGGAGAAAACAGCTTTGTCATGGTGCCCTTGAAGGATTCTGCTAGAGTTAATAAAATTTCACAAGGATGGGGGTCTGTATCTTGGGTGGAACTTATTTCAGTGCCTTACTTATAAAAGGACTCAGCCATTTTGGTTGCTGGGACAGTGTGAAATCTAGGTATGTTAGCAAACCCTAGTGAACTTGCCAGCTGGAATATGAGGCAGAGGGTCCAGGTTTATGGTTCTAGCATCAGCTTTTATAAGCTGTG
This sequence comes from Otolemur garnettii, assembly GCF_000181295.1. Taxonomy (NCBI): domain Eukaryota; kingdom Metazoa; phylum Chordata; class Mammalia; order Primates; family Galagidae; genus Otolemur; species Otolemur garnettii. Next base: position 22,329,381 of record NW_003852405.1, read on the forward strand.
GGAACTTGAGCATTCACTCTGTCTCTCTGAACTTTATTGTCCTTATCTACCTAATGGAGATAACTATTAGGTCATTAAATCTGAAATGTCCAATTTCAAAACAAAAGTTTAGTCTGCTGTATCTAAAACAAGAAGCAGTATAATTAGTCATCGTATGTGCCTAATCTAGTTTTGCCATCTTAACAGTAACTTGTGTGTGCCAGTAGTGAAGAAGCCTGAAGAGCAACTGGCAAGGAATTCGTGAGAGGCAATTTTCCACAGCTTTTTGAGAGTTGAATATTTTTCCTTGCAAGAAGTGATCAAAAGCCTGAAAGAAGTGGTAGTCAGTTGGTGCAAGGTTTAGTGAATATGGTGGATGACAGACAGTTTTCTAAGGCTAACTTCTGTAATTTGAGCAGCGTTGTTTGTGCGACAATGTTGTCTTGCAGGAGGATTGGCCTGTCTCTGTTGACCATTCTTGGCTGCTTAATTGCAAGCATTCCTATCATTTCATCCACTGGGTTGCAGTAGACATCTGCTTAATGGATTGAGCAGGTTTTATGAAGCTGTAGTGCACAATATTGGCACTGGACCACCAGACAGACACTATCAGCTTTTTTTGATGAATATTTGGTTTTGGACTATGTTTAGGCACCTCATCTTTATCCAACCAGAGTTTGCAATCGTCAAAAAGAATCCATTTTTTTATCACATAAAACAAGATGGTGTAGAAATGGTTTGCCTTTGTATTATGATAACAAAGAAAAGTGTCGAGATTTCTACTCTGACACTTGTTTAATTCATATGGAACCTACCTATCCAACTTCTTTACCTTGCTGATTTTTTTCAAAATGATCCAATTCTGTTGAAATAGTCATCTTGCTGCTGATTCACAACGTAGGTTGAGATGGATTCTTTTCCAGTTTAGCTTTCAGCTCATCATAATCCAGCTTAGTCTCAGGTCGCATTCATTTTTAAGATTGAAGTCACCAGAATGGAAATTCTCAAGCATCATGTTCATGCATTCACCGCATCCTTCCCAGACACTTTGAGATATTTTGAGCTGTCTGCACTGTGTGGTTCTATAATGGAACTCAGATTAAAAAATACACGATTTTTTTACTTACCCATGATTTCACAAAAATTGCTGTAAAAAAATTTGAAGGATAATCACAAGCCAAAATAATGCATTTGAAAGAATGAGGCTGTACCTTCACCAAAAAAAAAAAAAAGTGTCCAAGTGAAACATTAGAGATACCAACTTTCAAACTAAGGAAATTAGACACTTCATACTTAATAACCTCTTATAAGCCTCAAGCAAATTAACCTATATTTAACCTATATTTGAACAATAATAATTATCAATAATAATCAAAGTGTTATTATCTATTAGTTCCTTTGAGCTTTACAATAAGTAAAATAAATTGAGTACTTACTCTTAGCAAATATGCATTACACTGTGGAGATAGATAGGAGGAGGAAAGGTCCAGTTTCTGTACTCAAGGGACTCTCAGTTTAGCAAGGGAATAGTAAGTAGTATTGCTCTCTCTAAGCAACGCAGGAGCATCAAAGGAACTCCATTTCTACTCTGAGTCTTCTTTCCTATTCAAGGAAGGAAATGGCAGTTACCTAGTCTTCCTTTAGCCCATATTAACTGAACTAGACTGAGCCTCAATTTTTTTTTTTTAAAAATCTTGGAAAAATTTATCCCAAGCAAATGTGGGTAGCCTGTGTGATAATAAGTGACCTGATATTCAGTGGCATGAGTATGGGTTCATAACCACACTGAAGTGACCATTCTCAAGTCTTCCACAGAGTTATCTCACTAAATATAATTGCTGCTTTCAGACATCATTTCTTTATTTATTGTGGCTGGAATTGTATATCTCAGCTGCCTGGGACATGATACAGTTTGTCTGTCCCTGTGAGCAGTGCCGTTGCTATGCATCAGAGAAGAAAAGAGGGGAAAACAGAAACAGTGTAAACACTTGACTATATGTTTACTTTTTTATTTTTCTAGTGAAAAGTGAATCTACCAAGAACCTTGGCGATGAAAATTGAGCACTTTTTCTGGAAGAAAGTAAAAGTTTCCAGACAGTCGCAAATGACTGTACCATTGATGGCTTGTTGGATGATGAGGGTATTGTCAACAGGTGGTTGGAATGCTTTATTTGTCTAAAAAGTAATTAAACAATCTAAACTTGTAAAAAATGTATTTTATAGGCTGTTGAATTAATTGACTTTTGTAAGACAAAGGCCCCTTACTCATGTTAGGAACTCTGGTGGAGTGCTTCCTAGGCCCTGGCTTTCACTGTGCTTCATTCCGTAGGCTGCCAACTTTGTCATTTTGAGGTAAGGCCAAACCTGAGGATCACCTGTGTCAACCACAAAGTTGGCATTCTGTGTAGCAGACCTCACTAAACAGAGAGGCCATGCAGTGTACTGTCAAGCCACAGGAGAACTCATCTTTCATCAGTTGCCCATTCTTGGCTTTGAGGTTTATATGTAACTTACCCCTTTTGAGACAACTTTGATACTTGGGAAGTTCCCAGTACAACATCTTGTACTGGGAGGGTGAATAAATATTATTAGCAACTGTTTTCTTATATTCAGCTCAGAAAATCAGTGACTGCACATTGTTTGAACCTTCAGTCTAAGGAATTTGGATCTACTTTACCATACAGTAAATGACGTCTTATGAATCCTGTGCCTTTCATCACATTCCCAGTCCATTTTTATCATTACCACACGGGGATGTGTGATGACCAGTTTTATACTGTGTTTTGATATGTCTAGCAATAACTAAAGAACAAAAATCTTGAAACTCTTCAGTGTGTTATTGACACGTATATGTATGTATTCGTGTGTATACGTGGCTTAATTTATACTTTATGGCAGCTCTGTATACATTATGATCTCATATAGTAAAGTTTCTTAATTATATTAGGATTTATATCATGAAAGTGCAATATAAAAGAGTAAAAAATTATTACATCCATATTGCATGTGTGTATTTAATGGTTAAAAACAATGATAAAACTGGATATTAATGAAATTATTTTTAGTGTGCAATTGCAATAAGTTTTAGAACAAAAAGAAAACAGAGACATCAGTTAAGAAATTAGAAAGATTAGAAAATACGAAAAGAGATTCAGATGATAAGCATAAGAGAAACTTGTAGATATAAGTAAATATAACTTCAGGTAGAAATTGGAGAAGAAAATCCAAAAACACTGATGCCAAAAAACTTGTTGGCATGAAAGTACGAGTAAGAAATGTGAGACATAGAAAATAAGGCCCTACAAGTTGGAATAAAAGAAAAAGCTTACACACATTACATAGGGTGCCAAAAATATGTATACCTATATCAAAAACGGAAAAATCAATTAAAATTGTATTACTGAAGTCATATCTGACTTCTGTAATTACAAGAGGTGCTCAAACATAACCTGTATTCATCTTTATTATCAGTATATATTGACTGTTCCAATTTTAACACAGGTTTTTCTTTCTTAAATTGTGCATACTTTGTTTTGGCACCCTCTGAATACATTATATGTGCACATACACTGCACATCCAAAAGCAACTTCAGGAATCTTCTCTGTTATGGGGAAGAATTAGTATAGAATTATCTTGTTTACAGTAGTAGAGAAGCAACTAAATGGAGTTTCAGGAAATTCAGTTTTAATCTACCAGTGAAGTGTCTCTTAAAACAGGAAAGAAAGACAATGAATTGAGTCAAAGATGTCATGGAATTGTTATTGGGAAAAGTGGAAAGCACCCAAAAAGTACATGTGATCTGAATATTAGAATGAAGAGGAATTTCCTCACAGTGAAATCTGTTATGATGTAGTCTTATTTCCAAGAAAAGTGTTGAGTTCCATCCCTCCTGGAATTTAAATTGAAAATGAGACTAAAACCAAACCATTTATCCTGTACTTATCCCTGCCCAGGAGAAAAAAGAAAGAAAAAAAAATCTACATGATCTAATGCATCTTTGCCATCTTTATTTTCTAGAATTCTATTAGATTTTTCAGTTTTAGGCTACTTCCCAAGAAAGAATGTAACAAAGTATAACCTAAATATAACCATCAGCTCATTTGATTAATGTGCACGTTTATACTCACAGGATTTATAGTAAACATGTGTTTTAGTGAATACCCATGTCAAAGGCGTGGAGGAGGTGAGATTGGAATAATTCACTGAGAGCCCTAGAAGTCTGTAGCATTAAGGCCCAGTTTCCTTTTAGAGGACCTCTCCATTTTGGATTCTTAACAAATTCTGATGAGTAAACCAATTCTTTTAAGAGAGTGACTATAATGAATATTTAGGATTCCAAACTGTAGCTGAGCCAGTTTGTTTTCCTGTAGCAAGTAGTGGGATTCAGGTTTCATGAGGCAAAATAAAAATGTTAAACACATAACTATAATGCCAACCATTTCCTTTATGTATTTTGTTTAAGTGGGTTGACGCATAATGTGTTTTGTATCTGATTGGCTATTATTGAACTCATATTACATCGTGTTGTACCTGATTTCATATTGCTAAATTTTACATAAAGGTGCTGATCTTCTTTTATGTAATCATATGCTAGCGGTTTGGATGTGTTTTGCCCCTACCAAAACTCAGTGTGGCAGTCTGGGGAAGAGGGGCCTAATGAGAGATGTTTGGGTCATGGGGGCAGATCTTGCATGAAGAGATTAATACTTCCCCACTAGGGTGAATGAATTCTTGCTCTCATGGGAATGCATTCGTTTCCTGGATAGTCTGGAGTCCTTGATTTTCTCTGTCTTGTCATGTGATGTCTTTGCACACTCCTGTTCCCCTTTTGCTTTCTGCCATAAGTAGAAGCAGCATGAGACCCCCACCAGATCCAGCTGCCCAAATTTGAACCTTCAAGCCACCAGAATTGTGAGCCAAGTAAGCCTCTCTGTACAAAATAACCACACTCAATTGCTCTGTTACGGTAACATAAAAGGGCATAAACTCCCAGCCCATTGTGTCTCTGTTGATTGAAGGCTGGCCCCTTCTCTATTCTTTCTTTCGCCTTTGACAAGCTACTACATTTCTCTGTTTCCAGTTTCATTTTCTTGCTGAGTGAAGTGCTAAAACTCCTTAGCCTGATACTTGGTGTCATCCATAACTTGGTCCTAGCCTATTTTATAGCTTGCCTACTTGCTCTGTCTTCTTTTCCCTTTTCTTCCATAACACAAAACAGCACAAAGGACCAATTTCATTCTTCTGAATGTGGATATCTAGTTTTCCCAGCAGTAATTAGTGAAGAAACTGTCCTTTCCTTATTGTGTCTCAGTAGCCTTGTTAAAGATAGTTGTCCATGTATGTGTGGGTTTATTTCTCAGCTACATTCTGTTCTATTGATGTGTGTTTGTTTTTATAGAATACAATGCTGTTTTGATTACTATAGCTTTTTAATATAGTTTGAAATCAAGAAGTGTGATGCTTCCACCTTTGTGCATTTTTCTCTAGATTGTTTAGACTATTTGGGATCTTTTGTGGTTCTATATGAATTTTAGAGTTGTTTTTTCTATTTCTGTGTAAAATGCAACTGGAATTTTGAAAGGGATTGCATTGAATCTGTAGCTTCCTTTGGGTAGGATGGTAATTTTAAAAATATTAATTCTAAGTATTTTACTGTTTTCAATGCTATTATATATGAATTATTTCTTTTTCAAATAGTTTATTTTTAGTGTATAGAAACAACTAATTTTTGTATGTTGATTTTGTATCTTGTAACTTTCCTGAATTGATTTTAATTTTAATAGTTTAATTGATCTTAATTTTAATAGTTTTGGGGTGGAGTCTTTGGGGGTACTTTTTTACTTCTTCCTTTCTGATTTGAATACATTTTTATTTTTTTCCCAAGTTGTTATGTTGAGCAGAATTGGTGAGAGTGGGCACCCTTGTCTTGCTTCCTTCTGAAAGCAGATTTCAGCTTTCCACTGTTGAGTATGATGTTACCTTTAGGCTTATCACATATGGCCTTAATTGTGTGGAGACATGTTTATTGTATACTTAATTTGTTGACAGTTTTTATCATGAAAGCATATTAAATTTTATCAGGTGCTTTTTCTGCACTTATGAGATGACTGTATGATTTTATCCTTCATTTTGTTAATGTGGTGCATCACATTCATTGCTTTGTTCATGTTGCACTGTCCTTGCATTCCAGGGCTAAATCCCCCTTGATAATGGTGTGTGATCCTTTTAATGTGCTGTTAAAGTCACTTTACTAGTATTTTATTGAGAATTTCTGCATAGAAGCTCAACAGGGATGTTGGCCTTTAATTTTCTTTTAGTGTTCTTAGCTAGCTTTGCTATCAGCATAATATCCTTCTTGTAAAATAAGCTTGGAAGTGTTTCCCTCTTTGGTTTTTTTGGAAGAGTTGTAGAAGAATTGGCATTAATTCTGTAAGTGTTTGGTAGAATTATCCTGTGAAGCCATCTGGTCCTGGGATTTTCTTTGTTGGAAAGTTTTTGATTATTGTTTCAGTCTCTTTAACTCGCAAAGGTCTGTTTATATTTTCTATTTTTTCATGATTCAGTCTCAATGGGTTAAGTTTCTAGAAATTTATCTATTCTAAGTTTTACAATTGTTCATAATTATTTTCATATGAACCTTTTTATTTCCGTGGTATTAGTTGTCATGTATTCTCTTTCATTTATAATTTTTGAGTCCTCTTTTATTCTTGGTTAGTCTAACTAAAGCTTTGTCAGTGTGTTTGTCTTATCAAAAAATAAAAAATAAAAACAACTTAGCTTTTTTGATTTTTTTTTCTCTTCTGTTTTCTGCTTTATTTCTGCTCTAATCCTTATTATTTCCTTCCATCTGCTAACTTTAGGCTGATTTTGTTCTTTTTCTAGTCCCCCAAGGTGTAAAGTTAAGTTGTTTGAGATCTTTTTCTTAACTGTAGGTGTTAATCAGGCTCAGCACCTGTAGCTCAGCCGCTAGGGTGCCAGCCACATACACCAGAGCTGGAGGGTTCAAACCCAGCCCTGGCCTGCCAAACAATGACAACTGCAACAACAACAGCAACAAAAATAGCCAGGTGCTGTGGCAGGCGCCTGTAGTCCCACCTACTTGGGAGGCTGAGGCAAGAGAATCGCTTAAGCCCAGGAGTCTGAGGTTGCTGTGAGGTGTGACGCCACACCAGTCTACTGAGGACAGCCACATAGTGAGACTCTGTCTCAAAAAAAAAAAAAAAAAAAAGTGTAGATGTTAATCACAATAAAGTTTTTTCTTAGAACTGATTTTCCTGCATCTCATAAATATTGGTATGTTGTGTTTACATTTTCCTTTTTCTCAAGATATTTCTTGTTTCCCCTTTTGATTTCTTCTTTGACCCACTGTCTCAGCAATGTTGTTTAATTTACATATATTTGTGAATTTTCTGATTTTCATCCTTTTAACTGACTTCTAGTTCCACACCATTAAAGTTAGAAAAGATACTTAATATGATTTTAGTCTTCTTGAATTTGTTGAAACTTGCTTTGTGACCAAACATATGATTTATCCTAGAGAATATTTCGTATGCTCTGGAGAAGAATATGTGTGCTGCTGCTGTTGGACTGAATGTTCTGTGCACGTCTGTTAGGTCCACAGTGCTGTTCATGTCTGTGGTTTTCTTCCTGATTATCTGTCTGGATGATCTATCCGTTGTTGAGAGTGGGCTGTTAAAAGTATCCTATTATTGTTGTACTTGTTCTTTATTTCTCTTTTCATTTCTGTTAATATTTGCTTTATATAATTAGGTACTTTAATGTTACAAGTAGAAATACTTACAGTTGTTGTATTTTCTTGATAACTTGACACCTTTATTATTATACAGGGTATCCATAATTTACAATTGTTCATAATTATTTTCATATGAACCTTTTTATTTCCATGGTATCAGTTGTCGTGTATTCTCTTTCATTTATAATTTTGATAAAATTGTCTTGTTTTATCATTCAGCCACTCTGTCCATAAAGTTATCTGTTTTAAATTGCATGCAAACTTTATGGACACCCTGTATAAATGACTTTCTTTGTCTCTTGTGACAGATTTTGACTTAAAATTTATTTTGTCTCATATAATTATGATGACCTCTGTTCCCTTTTGGTTACCATTTGCATGGAATGTTATTTCCCGTCCCTTCACTTTCAGCCTCTGTGTATCTTTAAAGCTAAAGTCTCTTGTAAGCAGCATTTACAGTAGAACCTCTATAGTTGACCATCCACGTAAGCTGACCTCATTTTCATAGAGCAAACATGCACCACATAACAGTACAGGAGGCCTTGTTCTTTTTTTTTTTTGAGACAAAGTCTCACTATGTCACCCTTGGTAAAGTGCTGTGGCATCACAGCTCACAGCAACCTCAAACTCTTGGGCTTAAGTGATTCTCTTACCTCAGCCTCCCGAGTAGCTGGGACTATAGGTGCCCGCCACAATGCCGGGTTGTTTTTTGGTTGATGGTGTTATTGCTGTTTGGCAGGCCCAGGCTGGATTTGTACCCGCCAGCTCCCATGTATGTGGCTGACGTTTTGCGCCCTAGCTGTTGAGTTATAGGCGCTGAGCCAGGAGGCCTGGTTCTTCATGTTACCCACCTCAATTTGTTGACCAGTTCATTACAGTCTCTTGGGAGGTCAACTTACAGAGAGGTTCTACTACAGTTGGATCTTGTTTTATTATTCAGCCACTCTGTCTTTTGATTGGAGAATTTAATCCATTTCTGTCTAAAGTAATTATTGATAGGTAAGAACTTAATATTTTGCCATTTTAATTATTTTCTGACTGGTGATGTCTTCCTTCCTTTTTGCTGTCTTTGTGACTTGATGACTTTCTTTGGTAGTATATTTTGATTACTTTCTCTTAGTCTTTCCTATATTTACTCAAAGTTTTTTTCCTTTGTGATTACCATGAAGCTCACATAAAATATCTTGTAGTTACAGCAACCTATTTTAGTTGATAATAACTTTAATTGCGTACAAAAACTCAATACTTCTACCCGCCATGTTAGCTTATCAGTGTTATAGTTTATATCTTTTTTATATTTGGTATCCACTAACAAATTGTTGTAGTTATAATTTTTAACCTCGGACTTTGTGAAACTTCTTAGCAGCTTTGATGGACAGCAGGCTATTTCTTCTAGCATGATTAGCTCCTGTCCTGAGTCTTTTATTCATGTTACTCATGTATTTCCTTGGTTTGGGCATCAAAACTCCAGTCACTTCAAGTAGTTTGAAACCAACTGCTAATGCTAAGCTAGTTTCTTTCAGTGGGTTCTAAGTTATTAGCATCAGTTCTATTTAATTGTCCATTGTGAATTATACACTGCTGAATTGAGCACTGTTCCAAGATATTGCAGCAGACCTCAACTATCATGGCTATTCAGGACTTCCCAGTGAGAAGGTCTGTGTGGAAAAGAAAGAAGAATGCAGTGACATCTATTAATGACACATGGATATGTTGAGCTGTGGGAGGAATGCGTGCTTGGCATGCTGGTAAATCCGACTATAGATGTGAGGCGTTGCCTCTGTACAGGACAGACTTGGAAGGACAGGCTGTAGCTGGGAGTTAGGGTAACCACATGAGAGGAGTATAATTTCAGGAGCTGTTGGAAATTTTGGGAATGGCTTCAGAATTAGAAATGGGATGGCTGGAGAAAATCCATGAAAAGACCAGAGCAGATAACTGAAAGGCCTTGAAAAATGTGAGTCTTAATTTCACAGGGTGGAAGCAAGTGTTCGTACTCTGAACTCTACAACCAAGGAGAAGTAAGCTGAGCCATGGGTTTGGTTTTTTTCTTTTTTAAGGAAAGTTCCCTATCGCCCTTAGGTAGGGAACCATTAAATAATGGTTTCACTTTTTATTTCAAGGTTATTAAGAAAACTTTGCTTCTCCCAGGTTTCTGTTAAGGACTCTGGGTTATTTTTACTGTGAGAAGACATTGTCCTATCCCACCTTTTAGTATCATGATATCTTTTGGCTCCTTGAACAGTTGATTCTAGTTTAAGTCCATATGGTATAAATCTGTGGTGCAAAGACAGTCCCTGAAGCCCAATAACTTATTTTCCTGGAGCTCTGTGGTCCTACCATTGACTGTGCTGCTCTTTGTTCCTAAAGAAAAACAGTAGAATCCAAACTCTGTGTTTTGAAGTATCAGTGGTTGGTTAACCAGATGCTGTGATGCTGTGCGTTTAGGGTTTTTGCCAACCTAAAAGAGACAGCAACTTTTTCCATGTTCCTAACAGATTGAAGGTGTTGTTTTCAAGTTCTCTGCTTCAGAACTTTCTCTGGAAAGATTGGTCGGTTGTTCAGCCAACTTCCTTGGCCTCTGGAGCTAGTGCAGTTTGGAAGCCTGTAATTTGTTTCTGCCATATTTGGACCTTCACAAACAAAACTTCTAAGCATTGGAAATGGAAAACCTGAGGTGGTGAGGAGAGCCGAGTGGGAGCAGGCGTCCAGGCTTTCAGGTAATGGACTCTGTAAGAAGGAAGCTACTGTTTGTGGCTAACCTGTGTGTGAACAGCTGACGAGAGAAAATGGTCCAGGTGTTTTTTTCCCTCATTTTCCTAGGTGGCAAGGAGAGCAGTTGTGAGGTTTGGCTTTTTTTTTTTTTTTAAGCAAATTCTCCTTTCCCCTGACCAGTGTGTATGCTCCTTAGAAATGAAAGGGAAAACAAGTTAATTCTCTGCTCCTTTATGCAATCAAGAAGTACTTTATTGGCAATGCCCGTACTCAGTGGGTAGGGCACTGGCCACATACACTGAGGCTGGTGGGTTCAAACCTGGCCCAGGCCAGCTAAAACAACAATGACAACTGCAACAACAGCACCCAAAAAAATAGCGAGGCGTTGTGGTGGGCATCTGTAGTCCCAGCTACTTGGGAGGCTGAGGCAAGAGAATTGCTTGAGCCCAAGAGTTTGAGGTTGCCGTGAGCTGTGATACCACAGCTCTCTACCCAGGATGACAGCTTAAGACTGTCTCAAAAAAAAAAATAAAGAAGTACTTTATTTAAAATCCTGTAAGTTAACCCACCCAAAAGAACTTTTTTTTTTAGACAGTGTCTTACTTTGTCACCCTCAGTAGAATGCCGTGATGTCATAGCTCACAGCAACCTCAAATTGTTGGGCTCAAATTATTCTCTTGCCTCAGCCTCCCAAGTAATTGGGGTTATCGGTGCCTGCCACAACTCCCAGCTATTTTTAAAAACTGGGTCTTGGTCTTGCTCAGGCTGGTCTCAAACTTCTGAGCTCAGGCAATCCACCTACCTCAGCTCCCAGAGTGCTAGATTACAGGTGTGAGCCAGTGCCCCAGGCTAAAAAGAACTTTATAATATGTGTAATCTCTTATAATTCTATTTAGCATTTCTCCAGAGCAGTGTTTTTTAACTTTTTTATCTCCCAGCACACTTGAACCTATAGTTAAACTTCCATGGCATGCTCAAATTATGTTGATTTAAAAAAAAAAAAAGAATATACTTACTGTGCTTTGAACTTCTTCTGAAAATAATTTAATTAATGATCTTTAAAATTTTCACAGCATACCAGTTGAAAATCACTGCTCCAGAGAGTGGTATTGAATCTATAAAGGGTAGGCCAAGTGATGATACAAAATCTAAATCATAATAAAGGATGTGGTAAAAAGCATTTGTTACCCAACATGCCTCCCCGTTCTTTCTGGTAATGATACCTTGAGTTCCTTCCCCTTGTTCTCATCCATCTAGGTTGGATACTTTTGAGCCTAACTCCAGCTCCTACGGGGATTTTCATCAGCCTAAACTGATCAGAGTATCCCACTCCTGTCTGTGAAATGTGTTTGGTTCAAAACTATACAGGTAACCTGAGCTGATGGAATCTGAGGGAACCACAAAAATGTGGAGAACAGTGAGGGCACAGACTGTGCTCTGCTATAAAGATGTAAAGCTAAGAGTGGGTTAGCTTATTTTTACTAGTGTGAGGGGAGTCAGCCTAAGTCTGTGACAGCTCTGGAAGGTAATGGGTGTGGATTAAGCCAAGCCATCTATCCCTATAGAGTGTTTAGTTAATTAGACAATGTATTTCTCTTTTTTCCCTCCAATTTGGGTAAGTTGGTTTTTTGATTATTTGGTTTTGGTTTTTGTCAACTGTATCAGAATTTAAAACTAGGAAGTTAGGTGTGGCAAGTGACAGCTTCTAGATTATAGAATTGGCCAGATCAAGAGAACTTCTATATCCTAGGCTATATTATTAGTAAGAATTAAATTGATCTGTAAAAGGAATATAATCATAACTATCCCTTTAAGAAAATGTTCTGGATTCGAATCCAGCCTGGGCCCACCAAAACAACAATGATGCCTGCAACCAAAAAATAGCCAGGCATTGTGGCGGGTGCCTGTGGTCCCAGCTACTTAGGAGGCTAAGGCAGGAGACTCGCTTGAGCCCAGGAGTTGGAGGCTGCTGTGAGCTGTGATGCCACAGCACTCTACCCAGGGGGATAGCTTGAGGCTCGATCTCAAAAATAAGTAAATAAAAGAACATTTTCTGGACTGTTGTACATAGCACTCTTTACATCATATTTGCAGAACTTGGCCATTGGCAATTTATACTTGGCAGTAGTGTGATAGTTGGTTGTTCTATTATGTAATATATATTGGTACCTCCTAGACTGCAGTATTAAGGGACTTGGACAAAAAGTTCAGGCTGCAGGAACATATTTGTTATAGGTTGAAGACTTTGTAAATCTTTCAAGAAAGAGACTGATTTACTTTGCAACTGAAGCCTTTGAAAACTGGGAAGGAACTAAATAGACTTTTATTCTGGAAAACACTTTCTGCCTATGACCTGCAATCCAAGTCAACTGAGAACAGTAATCTGGATCTTTGACTTCATGGAAAAGCCACGTTCCTTCTGTAAGGTTAAATTGGTTTCAATAGAAAGAGGGAAAATGGAAAGGTATAATAAGGGAAGATGGGGGCCTGGGTTAATGTGACTTCCCCCAGTCTCTTTTGTAGTCCTCTTTTTACACCCTTCCAGCTTGGCAGAAGGAACCTCCAGGCCTCTGGAAAGACATAGCTGATGTGCAGCCTTCCTCCATAGGATTCCTCTCCTCCCCAGGTCATTGCTCTGTGTTTTCCCCAAACAGAGGTTAATATGGCGTCATTAATTGCCCCAAACCTATATTCTAAAAATAACTATGAATGAACTAGATTTCTAACTTCTATTACCCATGAAATTGACCAGTCAGGGTTCTCCACATAAACAGAGCCAAGAGGATGCATTATATGGAGAAAAAGAGATTTATTATGAGGAATTGGCTTGTACAGTTAGGGAGCATGAAAAGGGGCCCAGGATCATGGTCCCCAGTTAGGGACCCAGGATCACGGTTTATTACCAAGCTGCAGACCTACAAGAGCCAATGTTATCAGTCAGAACCAGAAAGGCAGCAGAACAGTCCCCTGTTTGAAGGCTGTGAAGAAGGAAGGCAAAATGGCCAACATTTTTATTATTCTATACAGGCCTTCCACTGATTGGATGAGTTCCACCCATATTAGGCTGGGCAATCTGTTTACTCAGTCTTCCAATTTAAATGTTAATCTCATCCAAAAATAGTCTCAGAAAAACCCAACAATAATGCTTAACCAAATATCTGGGCACCCTGTGGCCTAGTCAAGTTGAAACATATACCAGAACCACATAGATGGGAGCCAACTAAAGGTATAAAGGATTTCTATGACAGAAAGCCTCCCAACTCTGACAACAATACTGCATGATTGCCTAATCCCTAAATTTTCCAAGTCCCATCCCCCATCATATATACAACGCCATTCACCCCAATAAGCAGTGGGCTCCTAAAGCCACACAATCCTCTGAAGAGGCAGGCAAGGGAGATCCTCTTGGAGAGTGAAACTGAGACTGCCCCAGACCTTCAGTTCACTGTAAAATAGCAAGTCTTTGTTATTTATGTCCAAAAAGACTGTAATATGTATAAGGACTGATGGCTACTAGATGTTTCTCATTCTCCTCTTTGGCAATTAAGAATTTTTGTTGCAGTTCTCTTTTCTCTTTCATCATATATAGGGCACAGTTGAAATTATTTACCCACATGTCACTGAACCATGAAGACTCACTTGATATGGTTCACACATTGACATGAAATACTGGACTTGGATCTAGCTTGAGTAATCAGATATCTCCTTTGGGGGAAGGAATGTGACTATTATATATTTGGAAGGTGTAGGCTGATGTCAGCCTGAGGCTGGACTGTCCAACATTGCTTAGTCCTTCTATCTGATACTCAAATTTCCTTAGGGAACCATGTCCCGTCATTCTCAACCATAGTGTTTCATTGGATTGATGTCCCCCTCTTCATCTTATCTTGGTAAGATGAAATAATTGGTTCATAGTAATTGATTCAAGAATGGGCATGTAAATCCACACTAAAGTGAGCTTCTGGGTTTTTGCTAAGAATGCTAGAACCTTTTTTTCCTTGTTGGGCTTATGTCAGGATGTGAGCTTTAGAACTGGCATAATCATTTTTGGTGCCATAGGGGGTGCTAGCCTGAGAATCAGCTTCTAAGCAGAACTGAAAAGTAGATCCTAGTAATGATATTTTGCTTTCATTTTTAGTCATTGTAGAGGGTTTTCTCTCATTTGCAACAACAACGTAGTTTGCCAGGTGATATGATTGAAGTTATATGATTGAAATCTGTAGAACCAGAGAACCTTAGAATTAGAAGACCCATACATGTAACCTGGTCCAAGGACTGTCAGTGTGCCTCAGAGGGTAAGCAAGGTGATTGTTAGGTGCTTCATGAAAATTTTTTATTTTAATAAATATTATAAATCCTAGAAAAATATTACTAGTATTTTCACATCAAACTTGTGATTTCACAGGTAGGATGTAATTCTTTTACTGAAAGGGATGTTGACATGTGGAGGGAAATGGCTCTGTTAGGGATTGCCCAATTGGTGAATGAAGGGTGAGAGATGTTAAATGTGGAGACCTTAGGGATCATAAAGTCACCTCCCCATCCTTACTCATCTTCAAAGTCAAAATTCTCTCCAAAGCATCTCGCACAAGTGGTCATCCAGACTCTACTTAAATAGCTCCAAGGATAGGAAACTTACCATCATTTGAGGGAGTACATTCCATTTTGGCAGTTCTGATAGTTAGAAAAGTCTCCCCTATATGAGCCAAAGTCAGCCCCTTGAGAGTACTTTACATTTTGGTTTCAGATCTTCCTGCTGAAGTCACTCCCCACTTTGAAATGTTTCAAGACAGTTACTCTGCTCCCTCCACGTTTCACTACACACATACACAAGTCTATTTTCATTGACTGTAGTTTTTAATCACTTTCATTATTTTCTCATCATTCTTCTTTTATTTAATATTCAAATGCCCTTGTGCTTATTAAAGCTTTGTAGCTAGAGCAGGACTTAATATACTTAAAGTGTAAATAAAATTAGAGCTATCTGCCTGTTGTTCTGGACCTTCTGTTTCCATGAAGGAAGCCTGACATCACCATATCCCATGGTTGACCATTGAGTGGCAGCATCCATCTTTTTTACCTTCATCACATCGATCAGCTGATTAACTCAAATAGCTATTCCTAATTGCTAATCCTAATTTATTCTTACTCATTTTGTTCTGTCATTCCATTCTGTTGGGATTTGGTTTAGTTTTGTTTGGGTTTGGTTTGGTTTTTTTGATCTTGATCCCATTAGCCAATTTATTAAATCTGGCAGTGGTAGAGTTTGGGGGCTTCCCTACAATCTTAAGTGATTTTAAGACACACAAAAATGTAATGAAAGAAGAAAACAAACTTAGGGAACCTAGCAGTCAAGACATTGATACAGACAGAAGTAAGGTTAATGTGGACCAATGAGAGATCAAGAGATATTTAGGAAATTATCCAACTTTTTGAATGCAATGTTCTGACTTTGTTCAGGCAGCACCTTTGCTGGCCAGTATCACAGATACAAGATTAAATTATGCTAGTCAAAGATGTAACTCAACATAGAATTTATTACCAATCTCTCTCTGCTAGAGAAAAAGATTTACTTTTGGCCCTGGGAACTGAGCCAGTATACTGGTTAAAGGGAGTTAAACAGAACTGAGTTCAAATCCTGACTCTATGATTATTAGTTATATATCCTCTCAAAACCTGTCCAGCCTCTCTGAGCCTCAGTTAACACATTAACTGCCATGTGAGTTGTATTTAACTTATGCTAGCTAGCTTTGAGCCCAGGCCCTCATGAAACATGTAACTCACATTATCTCCTGACCTATCTTGACCTAGTAGAATAAAATGATGGCTCCAAGGAAAACAAAATTTTTTTTCTAGTATGGCAGTCAATGTGTAAACCAAGAAAACAACACAGTACCCATCTCATAGGCTTGTTATAAAAATTACACAAGATAATGTACAAAACACTTAGCATATAACAAACAATATACTGTGAATATAATTTGGTAAATCTATTGATACTCAGAAGGATTGGAAAAAATGAAAATAAAATTAGCCTATGAAGGCTAGAGCTGTCCATCATGACCACATATATTTTGATTTGGGCAATTTCTGTCATGCAGTACTTCAGTGGGGATACTCTAATTTGGTGAAGAAAAATCCCAACCCTCCTAGGGCTTTCCATGTTGGAGTGGAAGGGCTATGGGAGGTTCAGAGAGCAGCTTTGATGAAGGAGAAAGCAGAAACCAGCTGGAGATGTTTCCTTCACCAATGGGCTACCACAGAGCTGTCTGGAGGGCAAGGCGCTATCCTTTCCATTAAGATGCTGCTCCCTGTGAGTGTTCGCTCCAGAGGCTGAATCAAAGTCCTTACAGACTCGCGGTCTGAAGGAGTTTGGGGAGATTAAAGGACTTAGGAACAGAGAGAAATGAAGCAGTAGATGAGTTGTTTCTCAATGTGTTTTTTCCCCAACCACTGTGATTTTTCATTCCACCTGAATATGGCTTTTTTAATGTCAAGAACTTGCTGGGTACATGTGTCTGGGCAGGCACAAGTTTCCAAGGATTGTGCTTTCAAACACTGGCTGGGCTTGCCAGAGTTGGGCAAGGTGGCCTTGCCTGATCTAAGGATTATTGTTAGGCAGGAAGGTTTTTTAAATTCAAATCACAGTTTTTTAACATGCAGGAAAACACCTGGCCTTTCTCTCTTTTTTTAATTTTTACATCAAGTACTTTCTTTTTCATCAATTAAAGAACCGCCCATACCTAGATATCTATCTATGAGCCCAAACTGCAGTAACCCCCAGAGGCTCCCAGTTAATACCTCTGGTGACCCAATGATATGCACCAACTCTCCCTCTCCTGTCCCTTTGGCATTCAATGCTGCCCTGCCGAGACAAGAGCACCAACTACAGTTACTTTGTTTACTTAAAGGTTTTGAGGCCCTCTGTAGTCACTCATCTCTACATGTTCAAAGGGCTATGTGTGTGTTTTCTCCTGGGTCGTGTCAGCTGTTGTTGAATTTGCTGGGTTTCTTTTTTTTTTCCGTTTGCACAAGGTTCCATTCAGAGTCCTTCCTCCCTTAGGAGTGGTCATACATTCGTCAGCTTAATCTGCCTCCCATTTCCTCCAGTCGGATCACACGGCCCTTCCTGAGGTATTACCATTTTTCCATTTCTTCTCTGCTCCCTCCTTTCTTTTAATAACTCTGGGAGACAGGGAGGCACCTTGTAAAGTTCATTTCCTCTGAAGCTTTCAAAGCAAAGGCATCTCCCAGCCCAGACACCACCACCCCTCTCCATCCCTTAGGGACAAAGCACACCCCTCCTCGCAGCCTGAGTCACTCTGGGCTATGCCACCACCCAGGACTCACCAGGCCCCAGCTCCATGTCAGGGGCTGTCCAGTGGCTCTTTGGTGTGGGGCAGGGACCCCACATGGGAAGTCTCCTTGTTTATCTGCTTGGTCCCTTCTTCCCCCTTTTCACTTTCAAACTGCTCCCCCTTCATCTTTACTGCTTTCCGCTTCTCTCTGGTACTTTCAGGACTCAGGGGCTGGCCAACTGCCTGTACCAAGGATGGCATTTCCCCTTCAAAGGCCTGTGGCTGCAGCCACCCAGCTCCACCAAGCACACAAACCTTTGGAATTGCTGTGGCTTTGCTACCTCCCTACTTGGAAAGCTTGGGCAGTTTTTTAAACACCCCTTTGGTTTCTTGGGGGAAAGCTTTTCTCAATCCTATTTTATTTATGCGAACATGATCTGTGGCTTTTGAATGTTTGCTTTTGAATGTTTGTGTTAACCGACTAAGCTGAAAGCGTTTCCTCTTACCGGAGAGAGGGCTCTGCACAGCTGGGGGCCAGGCCCCGCTCAGCTCAGCTCAGCTCAGCTCAGCTCAGGCAAAAGCTGTCCCAAGAGGAACAAGTCGCCAGCCAAGGAAGTCTGGAAGCTCAGGGAGGAATTCTTTGAGGCCCTCATGGGCAGCAATGGTCAGACCTCGGATCACAGACTGGGCCATGAAACTCAGCAATTCCTTTGATTAATAGGAAGGGTTGGACTGGAGAATAGATTTTTGCAAATTTTTTATATTTTTAAATTGTACATATATATACCAAAACTCTGAGATTTTCAACAGCTTGGGTGTCAGATCTTTTGCCCCACATTTCTAGCCTTTTGAAGAACTCCTGGCAGTATTAAGAATGCTGGAACTTAATACTTGGTTGATCCTCGTATCATTTGTCCTTAGGTGGTGACCTGCCATTTGAAAGTGTGGCAGAGTTCTAGATCAGCCTATTAATAAGCTCCTGGTGTATTTCTTTCCCATCCACTTTCTTCCTGATACCTAAGAGCACTAAAGATGGAAACCGAAACAGAGCCTCAGAGGATCTGCTAAATGTAGTCTCTCCATATCCAGTGACTGGATAACCTACCCTGGGGTAAGGAAAAGGCAGGAAAGAAGCAAGTGGGAACAGAGAAGGTGATGCGAAGGGAGCAAAGTCCTCAAATCTGCCATCAGGACCAAGGAGAAGGGAAGGACTTAGTTAAGGCTGGGTGATCTTTAAGGGCAAAACCCACCATTCCTTCATCCCCACCCCATAGCCTGTGCTGCTCTGGGTCCAGTGGCCCTGGAAAACTGTATGCTCTTAAACAAAAGGTGGGATATGGTTATGATGAGGAAGACCTCCCCCTCCAAACAAAATGGAAATGAATAGAGCTCATTGGAGATCTTTTTAAGAGCTGGACGAAACAATGAGTGCCCCAGAAGGAATATTGTCAAAGTTCTTAATTGGAGAGACTAGTTGTTGAAGAATATAGAAAACTATAATAGAGGAAAAGAATTGATGTAAGGCTCCAAAGAACACAGAAATTAGTTTTTGAGGCAGAATATTCTAGGGTTCCTTCGTTTAAAATATGTAATATCAATATCTCTGTCTGTTCGATCTGTACTCTCTCTTTGGGGAATGTCTTACGATTCTTTAACTTTGTGCCCCCTGGCACTCCACCTCCTGAATCTCTCTCCTGAACTGCTATGGGAACACTTCACTTGGCCTGAGAATTGCAGATGTGCTCAATGTGAGTCAAAGCTAACCCGTCTTTTCTCCACTTGCCCTCTTGCCAGGTCCTCCTGGCCTCCTACCATTCACTTCGTCACTCATGACAGAAATATCAGAGCTTTCCTTGCCTATCCCACCACCATTTTCCCAGCCCCTCCTTGCTCGTGCTACCTCCAAAATCTCTCTTTATTCTTTCTTCATCTTTTTACCTCTTTGGCCACCAAACTCATCCAGACTGCCATATTTTCTCATCTAGCTACTACTGTGAACTAAAATAAAATCTTAAGCCTCCCCCATCTCAGCAACTGACTGACTAGAACCTTCTTGGCCAAGTAGATCCCTAAAACTGAGTTGCTAGCCATGAGAAAGATCAGACATGCCTAATCATGACCCTTCTCCTTCTTAGAGATGTCCTTTGTGACTCATTGACAGTTCTAAGACTATGCAAAACCTACCTTCAGGTGCTCACTATACTTAAGAAACCACTTGAGTTTGTCTGGTACTTTGTCTCTGATTAATAGAGTCTTTACATTAAGCATTCCTTTTCCCTGATTCCTCATCTTTTAGACAAAGATACTTCTTTCAGCCAATTGTCAGCTAAAAAATCTTTAAACTCACCTATAACCTGTAAGCTCCCCTCCTTCCAGATGTCCAACCTTTTGGGGCCAAACCAATTATGTTTTCCACGTATTGACATATACCTCACTTGTAATTCCTGTCTCCTTAAATGTATAAAACCAAAGTGTAACCCCACCACTACGAGTCCACTTGCTCAAGTCTTCTTGGGTGTAGCTCCAGGTCATGGTCTTCAAATTTGGCTCAAAATAACCTCTTTAAACTATTTCACAGAGGATGGTATCTTTTCCATCAACAACACACTAATCCTCTCATGGTTCTTAGCCCCTTGCTGTCCATTCTTACCTACCTGTTTGCATAATGTGTCTAAAATATAATCTGATTATGTTTCTTGCCTGCCCAAAACCTTTGAATAGCTTTCTATTGCTTTTCAGCTAAGGTGTAAGTCCAAATTCCAGCCCTGCTTACTCTTTCCAGCCCCATCTGCCAGAGACCTTATCTTTCTGCTTCACTGCAGTTCTTGTAGTACCTAGGACAATGGGGTTGGTCTCTATAAATAGTGGCTGCATGGAGGAATGAATGAATACACAGGATTTCTGTGCATTTGAGAATAACTAAGGAAAACAGAGAATGAGTGAAAGTCAATATGAAAACACTCACAATAGTTCTTATTCTAAGTTGTAAATGTTTGGTCCCATGGCTAGCAGAGTAGAACATATTTCAGCAAGCATAGCACAAAATGTGGTCCCTCTTCTCCAGAGAGATGCTTGTTCTTCCCTCAGAGTAGTAAGCCTGGGGAAGAATGCTACTTTGTTCAAGTTATTTTTTTATTCTTTTGGAACTTCCTAAAGCTCCTGTCATGTGGTTCCAAGTTTAACCATAGTCATCTTGGACATGGTTTTGTTTCCACAATGATGTATGTCAGCAACCGCAGAGTGAGCTTCTTGTATTTTTATATCAATCTGATATCCTTTGTTTATTCGTTCCTCGGGTTTCACTTTCGCTTATGTAATGGGCTATGGCATTTTTCAGTTATTACCTCATGCTGGGATCTCCTTTTCCATTGTACCTCCTGATGTGTCATATTCTTGACTCTACTCTCTTGGATCTCTAGGATACAATGCTCTCAGCTGGTGGGCGGGAGTGGGTGGGAGCCAGATTACATGATGGCTTCTCCACCCTTCCCCACACAAGAGCCGCCTGGGTTTGTCACCGACTCATTTTCTGTACTCAGTCTTTTGGCATCCCTCAGAAAGCCCATTAGCTTAAAACTACAGCCGCTAGACAGTCCTGAAGAACCCAGGATCCACTTCTGGTTTGGGCAGGGGGCCAGGTAAGGTATCCTGAATTCAGGAGCTACACTGACCCTTTTCCCAGAGTCTATAGCTGTGGAAGTGGCCAGGCCCTTATGTGTACTCTTGTGCAAGCACATACTATAGGTAGATCTTGAAGGAAACACAAGCCTCAAGCATTCCTTGGCTTGGGGCTCATTTTCCTAAAGTCCTCTAGATTCTCATATTTAGCTGTCTTTTAGGGCATCTAATAGGCACCTCAGCTTAACATGCCAGAACAGAGCTGATTCATATTCCCACCCACCCCCGCAAACAGTTATTCTTCTACTCTTTCTACCTTAGAAAATGGCAACGCTATTTACCTAGTTGCCCGATCCAAAAAACTAGGAATCATACTTGATCCCTGCTTCCTTTTTTTTACTCTTCATTCTCCCTTCAATATGTTATTTCTACTCCTCAGATATATCTAAATCCTTCCACTTTTCTCCATAC
Source organism: Otolemur garnettii (assembly GCF_000181295.1). Classification (NCBI taxonomy): domain Eukaryota; kingdom Metazoa; phylum Chordata; class Mammalia; order Primates; family Galagidae; genus Otolemur; species Otolemur garnettii. The sequence goes on from NW_003852405.1 coordinate 22,351,216, forward strand.
CCATGGCTAACACCCTAGTCCAAGCTGCTGTTGTCTCTTGCCTGGACAACAGAAATCACTAACAAGTCTCCTGGCTTTCATTCTTGCCCCCACTGAGTAGCCAGAGAGTAGCTAGGGTGCATTACTCCTGGGCCTAAAACCCTCCAATGAGTTCCTGCTGCTCTCAGAAAAAAAAAGAAAGAATCCCATTGCTCTCACCCACTTCTCAGACTACATCTCATACTATGCTCCAGACTCATTGGCCTCTTTTCTCTTCCTTAAAAATGACAAGTGATTTCTCACTCAGGGCCTGCCTTTGTACTTGCTGCATATAGTGTCTAAACTTAGAATATTTGCACATGATTTCTCATCATTGAGGTCTCACTTCTTTAGTGAAATCCTATTCCCAATATTGCTATTAAGTAGCCCTTTCATTTCCTTCATAATACTTTTTATAACCCAAAAGTATCGCAAATTTTAAATTCATTTTTTTTGTTATCTTCATCTAGAACACAAGCTCAAATGAAGAACTTTGTTTTGCTCACTGCATTTCTAAAATTTTTAAAAATAAATAAATGTATGAAGAAAAGGACAGGTAAATAATAGAGCATTTGTATCAATCCAACTTAACAAACATTTATTGGTATCTACTATGTATCAGGACTTGTTAGATGCTTTAGATTCAAAGATTAAACTAGTTCTGCTTCTTGTCTGTAATTCTGGAAAAATTTTAGCCATTTTCTTTAAATATTGCCTATCTCACATTCTTTTTCTTTCTGGCCCCTGTAACATCTCATGTTTCTCATTTATTTGTTTCTCCCACCCTTTTTGCATTATCTTGAGTAATTTCTTCAGATTTATCTTCCAGTTCCTCGATTCTCTCTTTACCTGTATCTACTCTATTTTTTACTCACTTACTGTGTTTCTAATTATTATATATACTTTTACTTCTAGAAGTACTATTTGACTTGTAATTCTGCCTGGTCTTTTTAGATGTTATGATTCTCTTTTATGCTTTTGATTATTTTTACTTCTTTAAACATTTAAAGCAATTTACACATGGTAACTGTTATGTAAGATCTAATTCTATTCATTGTGGTTTCTTCTGGCTCACATTCATGATAGTTTGTTTCCTAGTGTGGTTTGTAATTTCAGATTGTGATCTAATGTTCAGTGGGGCTTTCTTTGTTAGACTCCTAAGAGGCTTAGCTGGCTATCCCCCCAGAGAAGACCTGCTTCTGCCAGGTACCCTGGGATTCTACTAACCAGGATCAATTTAAACTAATTTTTCATCCAAGGTTTCCCCAATCATGAAGGTAGAATAGATTCAAACTCTAAACCTATGTGAGGGGAGGTCTGTAATTTTAACACCTATGAATCCAGACCAAGACTGACTGGTTTCTTTGATTTTATTCATTGCAAATAGGCAGGATTTTGTGTTTGTTTGTTTGTTTGTTTTTCCTAGTCTACCATTTCACTGAGTACATAACCCTTTGCAAATCTCACTTTTATGCAGAGGTCTCAGTTACAACTCCCTATTTTTGAAGGCACTAGCCTTATCTCCTATTCTCCATACACCCTTAAAACCAAGTTTCAAAGCTAATGAGATAGATAGACTTCTGCTTCAGTGATAGTTTTAGAGGGATTCCAGTCCCCTGTGTGTGTGTCCCGGTGAAAGTTTCTCTAATTTACCTGAATTGGCTATGCATTTAAAAGTATATTTTTGGCTCAGCACCTGTGGCTCAAGTGGCTAAGGCACCAGCCACATACACCTAAGGTGGCAGGGTCGAATCCAGCCTGGGCTCACCAAACAACAATGATGGCTGCAACCAAAAAATAGCCAGGCGTTGTGGCGGGCACCTGTGGTCCCAGCTACTTGGGAGGCGGAGGCAGGAGACTTGCTTGAGCCCAGGAGTTGGAGGTTGCTGTGAGCTGTGCGCACTCTGTCCAGGGGGACAGCTTGAGGCTCTGTCTCAAAATAAATAAATAAATAAATAAAATAAAAGGATATTTTTATCTATAATATCCAAGTGTTTTGTCTGCCTTATAGCTAGAGTCACAATACTTCCTACCTTGTATGAGCATGTCATTTCATTCTGGGAGATATTCATCCAACCATCACTATTTATTGAGAATCTTTTCTGTGCCAGACACTGATAACCAGGCACACATAAGAATGTAATAGTTGGCATGCCTGCTATGATGTAAGGGTACACAGTTAAAAGAGATCTCCCAATTCTGATGGGAGATCTGAGATGAGTTTGCATATTAAAAAAGGATTAGAGCTGAATAAGAATACCTAGCTTTTGTCTAGTGTTTACCCTGGACAAGCCATTGTGGCCTTACCCTCATAATAAAACATAAAATTGATACTACTCTTTTTTTGTTTTGTTTTTTGTTTTTGAGACATAGTCTCATGCTCTCTCTTGCTCTCACAGCAACCTCAAACTCCTGGGCTCAAGAGATCCTCTTGCCTCAGCCTCCCGAGTAGCTGAGACTATAGTTGCCTACCCAAATGCCCAGCTAGTTTTTCTATTTTCAGTAGAGACAAGGTATCACTCTTGCTCAGGCTGCTCTTGAACTCCTGAGCTCAGGCAATCCACCTGCTTCAGCCTCCTAGAGTGCTAGGATTAAGACGTAAGCCAGGAAAAAAAAAAAAAAAAAGACGTGAGCCAGGCTCGGCGCCTATAGCTCAACTGGCTAAGGCACCAGCCACATACACCTAAGGTGGTGGGTTTGAATCCCCAGCCCGGACCCGCCAAACAACAATGACGGCTGCAACCAAAAAAAAAAAAAAGCCGGGCATTGTGGCGGGCTCCTGTGGTCCCAGCTACTTGGGAGGCAGAGGCAGGAGACTCGCTTGAGCCCAGGAGTTGGAGGTTGCTGTGAGCTGCAATGCCACGGCACTCTACCCAGGGGGACAGCTTGAGGCTCTGTCTCAAAAAAAAAAAAGACGTGAGCCACCTCAACCTCCCAGAGTGCTGGGATTACAGGCAGGAGCTACCTCAGCCTCCCAGAGTGCTGGGATTATAGGCAGGAACTACCGCACCCGGCTTAATAATGACTCCTATTGTCCCAATTTTATAACTGAGACACAGAAATTTGAGTAACATGCCCAGACTCATATCAAAAGTTTGGCAGCGGCTGGATACAAATTCCGTTTAAAGCCTAATCCAAGGCTTTTTTATGCTATTCTGTGCTTGAGCAGACAGGGACTGGGGGAGGGCATTCTCTCTATTCATTGAAGGAGACAATGACTACCTCCTAGATTGTTGTGAGAATTATCACTGTGAGATATTGTAAGGAATAGCAGATTACACAGTAGATACCACATGGTAGGCACTTGATGCATGCCAAATTTCTTGCCTCCTTAACATCGTACCATAAATTGTCCATAAATTCCTCACCCCTACAGAAGCTAGCACTGATTAGTGATTGATCCCTTGACTGATTGATTAATATGTTATTTAGTCACTTTGGTACTTAGATTTATAATGCAGTATGGAGCTCTCAAAGCACTTTTACATCTATTAGCTCAATTTATTAGCATATGAATCCTTAGACCAAGATAGGGCAGGTGTGTAGCTTTAGTAATAAATATGAACTACTGAGGTAGGAATAGATCCGTGCTAGGAAATGGGTTAGTAACAGATATGTGCAACTGGATGAAAAACAACCAGAGAATACTCCAACTGTGGAGTGCTGGGAAGCCTCAGAAAGGAAGTGGTGGCAGGAGACCAAGCTTTTGTTGTTAACTGATCTCTTTTGTTCCAACCCTGTCATCAGCTATCTGAGAGAACTTGGATTGGGTTTTCGGTTTCTCTGAGCCTTAGTTACCTCATCATCGAGCCATCACTCAATGCTTGGATGTGGGTTTTCCCTAACGTGAGGCTCGTCACACTATGGCCTCAGTGTTCCACATTAGACTGCGAGCGCCTTGGAAGCAGATATTTCTCATTCACCTGTCATAACTCCAGCATTTAGCATATATTTGACTTTATAGAAAGTGCTCAGTATAGATTAAATAAATGATGAATGAATTATTCAGATAAAAGGGGGAAGGGAAAGAGGTCAAACATGGCCAATGTCATAGATTCAGATAAGAAAGGAAGCTAGCAGGGAACAAGGAGGCTGAGCCGGAGAGATGGCCCTGTCTGTAATGGCCCTGTCTTTCAATGTGTTGGATATGGTCGTGTTAAATATGAAACATTTTTAGGAGACAAGCGCTCTCCCTGTGGCCTGTCCTTTCCATTTGTTTAGCCCAACTTTATATTCAGAGAGAGCTCATAAATAAACTTTAACTCTGGCTTTGCCCAAAAGGCCATAAATTCCAGGTAAATGAGAGCACTGGATTACTGGATGTGTCAGTGAAGTTTTACATCCATGAGGGCTTGCATGACACTTTGTGGCCCTAATCAGCTTTCACCTGCACAATAAGCCTCCATTCTTTTGGGATTCCCTTCCTCTCACTCTTCATGGACCTTCTTCAAAGGCCTGCCTCTGTAATGGTTAGAACAGTGATGCTCATTTCTGGACTCATCTCTGGGGCAGCTTCCTTTCCTCCTTCCATAACTTCCGTTTCCTTCTGAGAGAATTTCAGTAGAACTTCCATAGACCAAGAAGCCATAGGCTGCTAGAAAATAAGCCTTTCTTTTGTCTGGAGCATAACAACATGGGGTTAGATTTGACCCTCAAGGAAGAATGTGACTAGATCAGCAAATCAATCCACAACTTATAGAAACAAGATGTGCTTACTCTCCATTACAAGGGGATGTTGTAGTTCATTCCACTTTGTTAGGTAACTCTTAGATTAAAACTTTCAGATCCTGGGTGCAGGTGGAATATTTGCGACCAACAGGAAAGAGATCTAAATGCAGGAGAAGCCAGCTACCAGCTGTAGCTTGTCTCACTTCTGAAGTGTCACCTCACCCAACTATGAAAATGACCTAATTGCGTACAGACAACAGCAATTGTACAGGGAAAATAATACAGTAATGCAAATATTCAAACCAAATTGGAAAAGCAAAGCAAGAAGGAGCCAGAAAACATGAGATCATTGGAATTGTAACCTGGCCAAGACAGCATCTGGGCGTGCATCCTCTGTCCAGCTCTGGTTCACATACCATCCCTAATGCCTCTTTGCATTTATAGAATAATGGCTCAGTATTTGCACAAAACCCTTTGTGTGGATGCATCCTAAGGAACAAGCTTTCTCACAGCGGCAGGGACTTCCCCAGAATATTTTACTAGGCTCCTGGGTCGATGAAGGAGTGATGTACCTTTGGCTTGGCTATGTATTGTGTGACCAGGGCAGGTCATGCTCATTTTTATTCCTCACTGGGTCATTTCCACTTTAGTTCTGAAAACAAAAAATAATTTATTAAGGCCAGCACCATTTCTCATGCCTAGAATCTTAACACTCTGGGAGGCCGAGGTGGGTGGACTGCTTGAGCTCAGGAGTTCAAGAGCAAGACTCCCATCTCTACTAAAAATAGAAAAACCAGCCAGGCCTATGACAGGCACCTGTAGTCCCAGCTATTGGGGAGGCTGAAGGAAGAGAATCGCTTAAGCCCAGAGTTTGAGGTTGCTGTGAGCTAGGCTGAGGCCTCAGAACGCTACACAGAGTGACAGAGTAAGACTCCATCTCAAAAAAAAGTTTGGTTCCCCTCTTTGGATTTGAACAAGAAGGAGAGGGATGTTTCCATGCCTCTCCCACTCCGTATCTAGAGTGGGTTCACATCTGCCTGAGAGCCCGAGGAGTAAGGTGATGTCTTCTAGCACAGCCTTAATTCTGTTTCTGCATTGGGCAGCCTCTCCCCCTTCCTTGGGGACATAACTCCTGGACAGGCTCTGGAGTCAGAAGCCCTAAGTGGAACCCTGGTTCTACCACTGGTCTTAGCTTTGGACCTCTCACATGGAAAGCAAGAATACTCTCTGCCCCCTGCATTTGTGAGGGGACATGTTATAAAGAGCTCCCGGCAGTGATAACTGCCCACAGGTAGGTTTTCTGTTATCACCATGGGACTTTCTTCAGTCTCCTCCCACCACCTCAGAATGCTGTGCAGTGAGAAAGCCCCTGTGGGGCTGGGTTCCTGACTGAAACTGAAAATGACATTAACCCAGGGAAATCCCTGCCGCTAGTGACAGCTGGGCCTTCGGCTCCACTCAGGACAGGGAGCAAATCACTGCCAATCACCATGGCCTAGTACTCGAAAATTTCTTCATTTCACTGTGTCTCCATTTGCAAGGCATAGGAAGGTCTGGAAAGCTGGGGCTGTGAGAAAGAGGGGGTATCAGAGGGGGACCTCACACAGACCAGCCTGCCTTTCTCACACTACCCAGGACAGCAGATACCTTCCAAGCAGGGCTCAGGGGCTGCGGGGGAGGGAGCAGTGACTCAGGTCTGGTAAGTGACCCCAGTCACAGGTAAGTTCCACAGTGCCCTGGGAGGAGGGGCCACACGAAGTAAACAAAACTGGGTTTTTTTTGTTGTTTGGTTGGTTTTTGCGGTTTTTGACGGGGGCCAGGTTTGAACCCCCAACTGGTACATGGGGCCCTCCTTGAGCCGCAGGCGCCGCCTATAAACAACACTTTTTTAAGTAGTGGATTCAGTACCCTTCCCAGCTGATCTGCTTCGCCGGTGCTAACCCGGGTGAGGCTGAAGGTTTCAGTTCGTGGACCCTGTGGTTGATGGCGCTACCGCCTGGGGGAGTGCGGCTGGGACGGTGGCAGGAGCCAGGGCGTAACCGGGTGCTGAGAAAGAGCGCGGTGGGCAGGGGTGGGACCTCCTCGCGTCCCCGGGCAGGAGCCGCCTGGCCAGAGGGCCAGTGCCACACGCGGCCACACGCGGGCGTGATATCGCACCTGGCCTCCCGCGAGGATCTGACCTGGCTCTGTCGCCCGAGCCGTTCTCAGGTTCCACAAGGCTGCCCCGAGGTCTCCGCGTGCGTCAAGCGCTCGCAGCCAGAGCTCTTGGGCTGGGGCTGGCACTCACGCGTGGGGCAGTGGCCTTTGTCTAGCGGGAGGCCCGCGCCGGGCCGGCGGCTCCTCCGTCACCGAATTGGCACCCTCTTTAGTCACAAGCGTTTCAACCCAGTTTCTGATATTCTAAAACTATTGCCCTGTAAGAAAAAGAAGAAAAGGATTTTAGGAAAAGAACCCTTTTATGTCTGTTGTTCGTTGCCATGGGATTCGGTTCAACCCATACATATGCAGTTTCTTTCTGTTTAGAACAAACAAACAACAACAACAAAACAAAAACCCTTTCAAGTTATGTACTGCAGTGGACAAAGATGACACCATGTTTGTGTTGCAGTTATCACCATGGAAATGCATATGGTTTTATTTGGCAGAAATTTGCAGAGAATTCTAAGGAAGTCACATGTATGCATGACAAACATGAGGTTTCAGAAAACAGGCCTCCAAACACATGTTGAAATTAAAAGAGGGCTGGACAATAATAAAATCTGGAACATGGGTGCATGGGTGCCTGGCTGGAGGTGCCTGGGCCCTACCAAAGTAGGCAAGGATGTTAAAGTCAAAGACTAGTGGGTTTAATCCAGTCATTACTTCCCATGCGGCCTTGAGAAAGTTTCTAAGCCAGGGCTGCCCCTTGCTTTCTGAAGGACAGCCCCGACTGTGTTTCACTGTTGTCAGGGTAGAAACAAGATGGCAGGTCTTGAGCACTGTACACAGTAAGTGCTCAATAAGTGATAGCCATTGTTCTGGACTGATGGCAGCAGTCCCAGTTATGCTCCAAGGATTTGGACTCATTCATCACTCATTTATTATGGTCTAAAAACATTCAGAAATGTAATCTGGCCTGACCAGAGGACAGTCCTCAGAGGAGGCTTGAAGCACTTTGGGGAAGGCAAGCATGTTCATTGCTGGCCATACTTCATCGTGTGGACAGTTGTTATCAGACTGGAAGGTCACAGAAAAGTATAGACTCTCAGATGTCCTCCTACCTTTGAGAGGACAGAAGAGCCATCCCTAAATTTCTCTGAACACTTTTGGAGGACTACATAATTATTCTATTTGTAATATTTCTAAATCTTCACTTTCAAATTAATTCATGTGGGTTGAAATCTATCAGGGAAGTATTCTGCCTACATTTTTGTAAAGCTTATATTTTGAAAGATCTGTAGACAGGTTGGAATACTGTCTGAGCCTCCCTCCCCATACACACATTAGAGGTTGACAAAACACTCTGAAAGCTCCTGCCAACCTTAATCACATTACTGGATCTATCTGGGCCTCCTTTTTCAGATCCGGGGAACAAAGGTGCTGGACTAGGTGACTTCTGAGGACCTTCTAGACCTAACTGGCCCTGACTGCATGCCATTCGTCTGTCTTGAATAGAACACAAGCAGTCTCTTTCAGTATGCTAGCCTGTCAATCTTCTAACCTACATTAGGAAACAGTAAGGAAAAAAGCCTGCATCCTCCCTCAATCTACCTTCTAGTTTCTCTTAGCCCCTTGAAGGGCCCCAGAAATAAATATCTAAAATCTACCAGCTCAACCATGCTTTTCCCGAGCAGGCCCTTCTTCCTTGCTCCAAGTGGGAACTCCACAGTTGGGCCGGCTGTTTCCCCCCTGCAAGGGAACACGTGGTGCTCGCTGAGTGGGCTTCTGTCTTGGCTTGTGCTTTCTCACACCCTTCTTTGAGACTCAAGTAACTAACAAACAGTAAGAAGGCAAGGTGTGTGTGGGTGGGGGGGGGGAACCTAAGCAATCATGCTTTTAATCCCATAATCTTAATTTTGTCATCATTCTTTGTACACTGCAATTGAAATTTTTTTTTTCTGGCAAAATGGTCAAAATGTATGTTTAGATGGAAAATATGTTATGGTGTGTGTGAGAGAGAGAGAAAGAGAGATAGATCTACTTAAGTCCTAAACTTTAAAAAAAAGTCTACTATAAATAGCTGATGGTACCAGTCACCTCATTAATGCAGGGGATGTTGCCTCCACATGGCCGACATTAGCAAGTTTTGCTGGCAAATGACAGTAGCTGTGTGTCTAATGATAGAATTACTAAGAACTCTCAGAGTCCATAATTTTCCCCCTTTTTTCTAATCCCAATTATCTTGATCCTGGGTGACACCTTGGCGGAGGAGTGGAAATGGAAGTCAGCTCAACGTGGCTCTGCTCCCAGCTCTGCCGTTAGCCAGCTCTATGACCTTGAACAACCTTTTCAGGACCTAAGTTTTCTCCTCTGAAAAGCAAAGGACTGAGCCTTGGGGCAGCCCTGAGATGCCTTCGGCAGTAGCAGTGAAGGGTTCCGTCATCCTCTAGCAGGGAGAAGTTGTCTGCTGCCAGCTGCTGTTGACTCCTGGAACTTCTAGTCACAAGAGGCTGAGAATCAGCTTTTCTCGGCTCTAGAAGTGGTCAGTACTTGCACTCTGTACTATTCTTTCAGGAATGAAGAGCGAAGCTTTTGCTTAGGCTTGGATTCAAAACTCCAGAGTCAGGAAAGGAATAACCTCCTCCCACTTAAAGACCAATTCAAGAACTCTAGCCCTTCCTGGAGGAGGCAGGTCAGATTTCCTGGAGTTCGCTCTGTCGCTCTGTCTGGCTTATCTTCTGTTCACTCGTTCAGGGTTGACATTCCATTTTTTTGCCCTCTTCAGATTCCTGCAGTTGAGCTTGTGCCCCTGGGAAAGCCTTCTCTATGGGCATTTCTCATCTCTGTTCTCTTTGGGGAGGAGTTTCCGGTAAGGAATGTGGCATAATTACATGCAAGACAGCTGAGCAGTTGGTAGTTAGTTCTCCAGGAGTAACCTCCACACTTCCTGGGCCAGAGAATCAGCAGCCTCTGGTAACACAGCCTGAGAGTTGGCTCTCACCCCGGCAGATTCTCTGTCCGTCATTTGGAAACTATTGCATGGGGCAGACTTAGAACCTGGTGAAATTCCTACACCAGAGTTCTGAGCTGCTTGTCTCAGTCAGCGATGAGTTATGTCACAGTTTAATTAGGAAATTAACTAATTAAGAAATACCGAAGTTCATGAATGATTTATTCATAAAATGACACCAAACTCTAGCACTTCCCAGTGATAACCTCACTTTTATCACTTGTGTTGTACGTGCTATCTTGAGCAGGGGGGAAGAGGATGGGATTACAGGTATCAGGCTGAATACCCCATGGATGTGTGATTGGAGTAAAGAGCTTAGGGATGTCTGGTAGCCACTGTGATTATTTGTTAAAGGTTGGTAGGTACATAGAGAAGAGGTCCTTGGGGGCCCACAAGGTGAGGATGTCCAGGAGAAGGCCCATGTGAGGAACAGAAACGCAGTGGGCCAAGGCAAGAGGAGTTTATTCAGGCCAAACAGGGTCTGTGGTGCTAGGAGATGTTCTTTGCCCCCTTCTGCTGGACCCAGTGCTGGCAGCATGCGGCCTTTCCAAGAACGCAGCCCTGTCTGTTGCCTGCTGAGCCCATCAGAGCAGTGACCGTGACCCCCACACGAATGTTGCAAACTACTGAGCAGCTCAGCTCTGCAAAGAGATCTTCCTATCTTTCCCAGAGTAGGAATAGGGAACCGATTTGAAGGTTTGGGATTTCAAATTCAGAAGTAGTCAGCTCCTACTTTGCCCTGTTGGTACTTTGTTCCTGCCCTGTGTGCTGTGACTCTTGAACCAAACTTCTATGTTCTCCTAGGTCTTGGGGCACGAAAAAGCAAACCAACAGATGAAACACATTAGCCACATGTGCCCCACCACCACCACGTGGGCCCTTTGCTGATATTGGTTAAAGCTGCTTTGCTCTTTACTTGAAAGTACTTTTGAGTCTACTTTAAAAGTAACATTTGCAAAGAATATGCAAACCAGTGCTTTGTCATGATTCTTTGCTTGCCTGGGGAATTTGAGACTTGAGTTTTCAGCTGAACGCACAAAACCTGAAAAAGCATGACTAATTGTGGCTGTGGAACCGCGGATTAGATATGAACGCTGGGCTCCCCCTCTTTGCTCCTGCCTAACTTTCTACGCAAACCTCAGCTCGAGGCTGTTGGCGACACATCTGGAGGTGAATTTTGGTGACACAGACTGTTTAAGCCATGTACAAAACTCATTATAGAAATTCAAGGTTTGTGAGGGCAAGATTGAGAGAATCTGTGTATGGCGTATGGCCAGAAGGATGGGCTCACCCACAGCAGAGGGCCTCCACTGATCAGCTGAAAATTGGTGCCACAGATGACGCTCACAGCCACAGTGATGAGTGGAAAGGGCTGGAATACACGCAATGATTCTTATAAAAACTACACGTACAGGCAAAACTAATCTAGCTTGTTAAGAAGTCGGGAGCGTAGTTCCCCTTGGTGATCAGGATCTGGTAAGGAGCATGAGAGGGACTTTGGGGGAACTGGTCATGCTGGTAATGTCGTTTCTTGATCCAGGCACACTATGGGTGTGTTCAGTTTGTGAAAATGTATCCAGCTGTACACTTAGCGTATATACACCTTCCGCATGCAAATTGTAGTTCAGTAAAAAGATGATTTACTGGGAGGCAGTTCAACATACATTAACAGGGAACTATCTCCAAGGCATACATTTAAGTCGGAAATGCAAGAAACAGACCAGTACATATCATATACTCTTGCATGGGAATTACATGTGGGCATATAATTGCATATGCCTAGAACATCTCTGGAAGGATACCAGGAAGAGTGTGCCCCTGGGGTGCCTGGAGACAGAGGTAGGAAAATCACTGAGTTTTGATGTTGTGTCCTTTTGTGCCTTTTGAATGTTGTATTCTGTGTTTAAATATTTTCTTCAATATAATCAATTCATTTAAAAGGGCATTATACTAAATGAAATAAGCCAATCACAAAATGACAAATACCCTATGATTCCCCTTACACAAAGGACGTAGAGCGGTCAAAGTTATACAGACAGAAAGGAGGATGGTGGTTGCCAGGGGCTGGGGGAGGGGAATGGGGAGCTGTTGGTTCGTAGGGGCCCAGTTTCAGTTTGAAGAGATGAAAAAGTTCCACACATGGATGATGGTGATGGTTACACAGCAATGTGAATGGACCTGATGTCCCTGAACTTTACACTTAAAAATGGATAAAATAGGGCAGCAGCCCCATATGCCAGAGGTGGCAGGTTCAAACCCAGCCCCGGCCAAAAACTCCAAAAAAAAAAGATTAAAATGGTAAATTTTATATTATGTATGTTTTGCCACGGTAAAAGAAATCTTAATGTACTAATTAAGGCTAACTAGCCATTTTAAGATTAATGTAAGGCCCAGTGTTACGGCTTACGCTTGTAATCTCAGCATTTGGAAGGCCGAGGCGGATGGATTACCTGAGCTCATGAGTTCGAGACCAGCCTGAGCAAGAGTGAGACCCTGTCTCTAAAAAATAGCCAGGTGTTGTGGTGAGTACCTGTAGTCCCAGCTACTTGGGAGGCTGAGTCAAAAGGATCACTTGAACCCAAGAGTTTGAGGTTGCTGTGAGCTGTGACGCTAGGGCACTTTACCCAGGGTGACCAAGTGAAATTCCGTCTCAGAAAAAAAAATAAGATTAATATAAATTTATGTATTGGCTCTACCGCTTGCAAGCTGTGCATTTTCACTTCTCTGTGTCTGTATTTCTGTGTTTCTTCACCTGGAAAGTTGGATAGTATGAGTAATTGTCTTAAAGTATTGTTATAAGAATTAAATGAAAGAACACACGTAAAATACTTAGAAAAGTCTTTGAAACATAAATTTGGTAATATGTGTTGTGAGGTAGAAGAGAAAATTTTGCAATTCTGTCAGTAACACCATCCCATTTGTATTTTGTGGAAAGAATACACACACGCGCACACACACAGTCCTAACATACTCATTTGTCTGGTATGTGTTTGTCAAATGCCTTCTGTGTGCTGGCCCCTGTGCTAACGGTTAGGTAGACTGATGAGCGTGGAGTGTTGGGGTAGAAAGTGGTGATGGTGATGGAACTATTTAAATTAAGAGGTCACAGAAGCCTTCTGTGAGTAGGTGACAATTCTGAGCAGGTTGTAGTTGAATCCTGAAGGAGCCAGCCATGCAGAGATGAGAAGAGCTTTCCTGGCAAAGAAAGTATCACGATGTGAGACCCTAAGCTGGGAGCCCTCTCACGGGAGAGTGAGAAGGTTCACACCTGTAATGTCAGCACTCTGGGAGGCCTAGCTGGCTGGATCACTTAAACTTAGGAGCTCAAGGTCAGCCTGAGCAAGAGCAAGACCAAGACCCTGTCTCTACTAAAAATAGAAAAACAAAACTAGCCGGGCATTGTCTAGCACAGCTACTTGGAGGCTGACACAAGGGGAGTGGATCGCCTGAGCTCAAGAGTTTGAGGTTACTGTGAGCTATGATGATGCCACAGCACTCTACCAAGGGGACAGAGTGGGACTCTGTCTTAAATAAGACAAGGAGAGTAGTGTGAGAGGAAGATGGAATATACTACATCCACAGACAATTTGAGAAAGGTGGAGAAGAAACTGTTAATAGTGGTTTCCACTGGAGCGTGGTGCTCAGGGAAGGTGTGGAAATGGTGTGGAATAGAGAAAAGGTGTTTTCCTTTTCATGGCATTACTCTTTGAATTATTTCCCATAAGCATATATTTTATTATTAGAAAAAAGTGGTAATTAAAGCTTGAGAAGTTTTGATGATTAAGAGTAAGGAATCAAATAACCTGTCCTTTCAAGCATCACCTTATCTCAACACTCCAGTTACTTTTCAGGAAGCAAGGGAGTAATGGCATTTCGATCTGCTCATTGGTCCATAGGTAGAACAGACCTAGTCTGTGATGTTTTTCTTCGAGCCAGTAATAGTTTCTTCCAGCTCCCTTCCATGAAGCCCTTATGCCATTGGAACCATCTCTTCCATGAGTACTATTTTTTACTTTTTTAAAAGAGGCTTTTAAAATCATGTGGGACTCTTCCTTTGTGGTCACTGTAGTGACAGACACACACAGAAGCAGAGACTCAGCCTTTCCAATTGGAGCAGGACAGGAACAGGGGATGGGAGTGAGCAGGGCTGAGATCAAAGGAAGAGATACAGTGTCGTGCCCAAAAAATGCAGCGTGAGGCTGGTAGGGCTGCATGCTTTGCTTCTCTCTGTCTCCCAGGGCCTTGGGATGCCCCGTGCCTTGTCTAAATTGGAGAGGTGTGAGGGTTTCCCTGAAGAGTGTTCTGAAAGGCAGAGCAAAGTTCTCCTTGTCCAAATGGAATCCCAGGAATGATGAACACCGTTAGACTCACACCTTTGAGTCAAGGCAACTGATGTTGTCTAGGACAATTCTCAGAACAAACTTTGAGGCAAAATGCAGCATGACAAGGGGATGGTCTGGACACCTCCTGCATGTCCAACCCTCTACCGTGAGCTGGAGTCTGAGAGGAGGAAACCAGAGGGTTGGATCTGCCCCGGCCTGCCTCGCTGGGAATTCCTCTGCCTGCAGGGCAGCATGAGAAATGAGGTGGATAGCACCAGCTGGGAGCCTACTCCTCACTATTGCCTGCATAAGTTTTGTTAATTCTCTGGACATTTTATAACTATTTCCACTCCCGGAAGATGTTAGTTGAAACTAGCAGTTTTGCCTTTGTCATCTGGCCAGATGTGACAGTTGGGTTTCTTCCTTTTAATTTTTTGAGACAGAGTTTCACTCTGGGCCCTGGGTAAAGTGTGGTGGCGTCATGTTTGCTCGCAGCAACCTCAAACTCATGGGCTCAAGCAATTCTCTTTGCCTCTGCCTACCGGCTCCTAGCTGGGATTATAGGCACCCACTGTGACACCCAGATAGTTTTTCTATTTTTTCTTTTTGTGTGTAAAGACAGGGTCTCACTTTTGCTCAGGTGGGTCTTAAACTCCTGAGATCAAACACTCCACTCGCCTGGGACTCCCAGAGTGCTAGAATGACAGGTGTGAGCCACCGCACCCCGTGGTGGGTTTGACCTCTTCTGACCCTTGGCACCACCCTTCCTGTGTGTCTCGTTCTCCCCATCTGCACAACCCCGCTCATGGCAGTGTCCATTTCCCTTTCAGGTTTATCCCACCCAATCCTATTCCAAGAAGATTTCCTCTCTCACTCATCACTTAACTGTTTGAAAGCTCAGTCTTTGTCTACTATTAACAATAAGCTAGGCTCAGCTCCCATAACTCAGTGGTTAGGGCGCTGGTCACATACAGCAGGGCTGGTGGGTTCCAACCCAGCTGAGGCGTGCTAAACAACAATGACAACTACAGCAAAAAAAAAAAAAAAAAAAAAAAAAAAAATGAAACAAGATCCTGAGGTGATTC
>NW_003852405.1:22366477-22391254 GCF_000181295.1 Otolemur garnettii
CTATAGTCCCAGCTACTCGGGAGGCTGAGGCAAGAGAATCACTTAAGCCCAAGAGTTGGAGGTTGCTGTGAGCTGTGATGTCACAGCACTCTACTAAGAGTGACATAGTGAGACTCTGTCTCAAAAAAATAAACTCTAGCTTAGTTTTTATTTATTTATTGAGTGCACATTGTGTGGCAGGAGGTATTCTAACTGCTGAATGTGGATGGACTCACTCCTCAGCACAAGTCTCTGCAGCAGGCATAGTTACTGTCTCTGTTTGCAAATGAGGAAACTGAGGCACAGCGAGGCTGGCTTCCACAGCTTTCCCTTCCTGCTGGTGGCCTCTGTTCTCTGAGCAGGCCAGCCATTCTCCAAAGGGGCCCTGGCTCTTGGTGAATGACTGTTCCTTGATCTTCTTAACTCCTCATCTACTTTCACATCCTGAGCAAAAAAATGTGTCCCCAGATTCCTCCTGCCAGCTCCATCTGTGAAGCATGTGGGCTGATGTTTGAATAAGAATGACTAAAGGGGAAAGCGGTTTTATGAACTTCAGACTGTGAACTCAAGGAAGAGAGTGAGTCAGGGCTCCACATTCCTGGAATACTTTCGGGAGGCTCAGTGACCTCAGACAATAGGAACCTGTTGCAGACTGTCCTGGGGAGGCCCCGCCGCTGCTGCTGCAGGAAGAACGTGAGGACAGAGGCTCCGCTCAGCTGTGCTTCCTTCTGTGCCTGGTTCCTGCGCACAGAGCGAGGGGCCGAAGGAAGTCCCAGGCCTGCCCAGAGTCCCTCCTCAGTTTTGCTGGGGCTATTTCCTCTACTTTTGCTTGAGCCCTTGTCACTTGGTCCTCCAGGGCTCAGCTAATATGTCCACACCCCTGACCACTCCAGGCAGATGGGGCTGTGTGGTCTGGGCTCTGTAGGGCTTTGCACGTGCCTCACTCTCGCCTAAACTCCCTAGAGAAAAACTGCTTTCAACATGTCTACCCGATAGGCTCTGTAAACCTACTGAGGCTGGCAGCAGCTCCAAGGTCAAGGATCAAGTCCTGTCCCACGGGTAGGAGATGTGGGTGCTAGTTCCATCTCTGGCCTTGACCAGGAATCCTCCCACAGCTGGCATTCCTCTTGAATTAGAGTGATTTGTGTTGATGCACCTCTCCCGCACAAGGTGACCTAAAGTACAGGAACTTTTAACCCCGGGCACTGTTCTCAGAGAGGAATCCTTGAGCGGGGTAGGAGTGAGAGGTTACACCTGGAGCCCATGTTCCCATTTTGTAGATTGAAGAACAGAGAGCAGATTCACAGGCATGAGAATTCTCCAATAGTTGTACCACTCTCCAGAGGAAACAAGTGAAAGGCAGATGAGGAAGTGAAACTAACTAGGCTGTGGGTTATTGGACTAAAGGCCAAAGTTTAGATCCCCCCCAGGTATCCTGACTCCTGGAGAAAAGTGCTTTCAACTCTCTGCCCAATAGACTCATTAAAGCTACTGAGGTGGGCAGCATTCTAATGCCAAGGAAAAAGCCTTGCCCTGGGAGTGGGAGGTGTGGCTTCTAGCCCTGTCTCTGGCACTGAGGAAGCCATTGGCCTTGGCCATGTCATGTAACCTCACTTATGCCATGAAGAGGTGAGCTTGCAGGCTATGACTCCTGGTCAACGCTTGTTATCCTGTGTCATCCACATAACATTTCTGCAGTGACCAACCTGGGCCTTGCCCTGGCCTCTACTTCCTCAGGTGAAAGGGCCATCACCCCGTAGTTTCTCCCTCCGAGAGAGGAAGCAGGGAACACGGGTTAATACAGGACATACGGTGCACATTCAGTCAGGTGAATGGTAGTAGTAACACGGGATGAGTTGGAAACTTGTTTGTGGGCTGGACAGGGAGGCATTCCTCCTCCACCCCATCTTTGCCTCTATCCTTGCCAGATAGCTCTGCCCCCTCCCCCCACCCCTACCCAGAGGTGGCCTTTCCCTCATGCTGACTGACCAGTGGGGACAGCCTGAGGAAGCTCCGTCCTGCCATCCTACCCAGAGCTGCCCCGTTCACCTTGCTGCACCCGCCCAGGTGCTTTCTGCTGCCTCCCAGGTAGTTAATGATCTCCCTCTGGGCAGAAGAGCCCTTTAATAATTTACCAAGAGTAGATAAAGAAAAAAGCATAGTTCTCTACTTGGAGGCCAATTAGGCTGGCAATCCAGACAGTATAGATGAAGTTAAGATTGACTTCAAGTTCAGACCCAGCTTTTTTGTAGGGGCACCCTTCCCTGTAGCTGTGTATATAAAGGCTTATCAGAACCTTCATTCAGATATTTAAACACCATAGCCCCACTGTATGATCCATACCTTAGGGCTGTTTCTCTACTGAAGGGAAGCAAAAGAAACCAGAATACCCTAGAACTAAATAAGATGTAAACATTTAAAAGAACTCCAGAGAAAGAAAAGTTATTTTGCATTTTAATTCGTATTAGAATTTGAAAAATGCTTTTTTCTTTAGACAATTATATATATATGTTTCTCTGAGTCAAAAGTGCAGACTCTGAGATATAATATGGTAGGTACAGTAAAAAAATAAATAAATAAAATGAAAGAAAAAAAAGAAAAAGTCTTTGGAATTAAAGAGGCCTAAGTTGAAATTTTGCCTTAAGCTATGAGACTTTGAAAGACTTACTGATGTTTTCTGAATCTCACTTTCCTTATCTCTCAAATGAGAACAAGAATTCTGTCCTTGGGATTTTTGCATGAATCCTAAATATGTAAAGAACAACCTGGCATGCAGTAAATAATACATATCATCATTGTCATCATTGGGGGCTTGCCCATTGAGAAAAATTTGAATTTTGTAAAGATATGAGCAAAAAATATTCCCTCCCAAAAGTGCAACAGTGAAATCTGATAAAGATGAATGTGGTGGACTGTAACACTGGTGGCCTCCAATGAACCACACCTACCAGTGGACAGGAGGTCACAAAGTTCCCTCCCACATCGGTGCCGGCGTTAGTAAGTTTGGAGCAATCAAAGCCTTGCGAGGGATAGCTTCTTGGCCCTTTGGCTAAGATCGAGTGCAGAGTCTTAGTAGGCACTTATAACTTTGGGACTCGTCCCCTTGGAATAGTCACTCTTAGAAGCCAGCACCTTGGCTAGAATAGTGAATAATAAGAACCCACAAGAAGAGAGACCCCCAAAGGCTGAAAAGTCATTTGGAACGTTCCAGCCCCAGCCAGGCTCCCAGGTGAGTGAGTAATCTCATAAGCAACCACACAGCCGAACCTTGTCAAGCAAGAAAATTGTGACATGTAATAAACTGTTGTTTCAAGCCACCACATTTTGAAAGGGTTTGTTACAGAAGTGCCAAGTCCTAAATTTACAGTAAGGAAAGTCAATAATACAGGTAGAAGTGACAGATTCTCCTTATAGAAGGTCATATAAAGTGGACCAGGATATTGCAGTTAACCATACACATTGACAGACTGCTAAGAAACTAAACACAAGCCTACCCCACTTTCCCTGAACGAATGCAGTGGTTGATGGACCTTACAGGTAGGTATCTAATGTCTGCTAGTTACCAGGTTTTGTGTCGGAGGTTAGGAAGACCGAGAAAATGATGACCCATTGTCCCATTTGGTGTTGCACTCTGAAACTTACATCTGCACTTGAGTAGGGGGTCAGGGGTCCATGAGAGTGATTGATCACAGTTCAGAAGAGAGGGCAGTACACTTATGAGAGGGCTGCAAACAAAGGTACACTTCAGGGTCCTTACAGAGCAGATAGACTTGCTGCACTTGGACTCAAGGAAGATCTGGAAGATTCTTTTAACCTAACAGTGTCCCACTTTTAAAGCAACCTTGGCAAATGGAGGTGTACTTGGAAGCAAGCAACCCGAGGAATGAAAAGTCTGAGACCAGATCATGTGAGGAGTAACTGTAGCTGCTGTGTTTATTCTAAAAAAGAGAAAAAAGGTTGCAAGTGGAGGGGGGCAGGAGGAAAGCGAATTTAGAGATCTTAGATATGACATGTGAAGGAGGATTAAATTCATCTCCAGAGTGCCAAAAGCAAGTGGGAGAATTGTCCACAGATGCTGTCGGGGCGTTGGCTGTGGTCTGGAGAAGTTAGCCCAGAGCCTGAGCCCAGAGATTAGGGATGTGAGAACTGAAGCCTCAGAGAGACGCAGCCACAGCCTCTGATGTCTCTCACCACTCTGAAGGGGTCATGAGAACTTGTAGTTTCTGGGGATTATCACGCCCTGGGGGCAGATGTGGAGGGCAGGCCAGGCCAGTAGGGGCATGCAGCACTTGAAGCTGGTGATGACTAAAGAAGGACCAGGGAACGAAGTCATCCGGCATTTCTGTTGGGTATGACAGCCTTGTCCCAGGATTGTCCTCAGTACTCCTAACTGGTCCTCTCTGGCTTCCCTCACTCTCTAATCTGCAAAACTAGAGGGCAAAGCTCTGTTCAAGGGTGTTGGGAGGGGGCTGCAGCAGGACTAGAGAGGGAATGCAGGCTCGGAGGTTTGCGGGAAGCAGAGCTGGGGGGTCAAGCTGAGGATTCCCTGGAGTCTTTGCCATTACAGGCCAGGCAAGAGCAGCCTTCCAGCTCACTGTCCTCGCTCCCAGTGGAATAAAGGTGGAGGCTGCAGGATGCCCTGGGACTGCTCCCTGGGTGCCCTGTGCTTTTGTACACTTGTGTCTCTGCACATGCCACCCACTCCCTGGTTGCTTTTCCCTCTTTCCTTTTCTCATAAGACCAGCTTCCAGATTCTACCCTGTGTAAAACCTTCCCCAACTCTCCCAGTACAGGGCCCTCAGACCTGCACCAGTGCATGCCACACAGATCACTGTAGCGGGAGTGTGGGCAACTCTAGGCCAGAGCCTGGGTCCTGGGCATCACCCCAGTCCCTGAAAGAGGTGGCACAGAAGCTGGATGCTCCGGGCGCTCAGTACCCAACCGTCAAGCGTGTGATGTGCCCTCCCTCCCCCTCCACACGCATGGCATGCCCACCTACGCTCTGTCCCGTGCGGGTGCATGCCTGCCTTATCTCTGGGGTCCATCTCTCCAGAGTTGGAATGCATCTCCGATCAGAAATAACATCATGCTAAAGTAAATGGAACAAAGTCAAATGTGGTTTTCCTTTGCTCCCTTCACCACAGGGAAGCCCTGGCACCTGGGGGGAGGGGTTCAGTCTAACTGGGGCCTGAGCAGCCCAGGAACCCTCAAGGGAAAGAGGCTGGTCATGGCAAAACCCTTCACCCCAGTGACCCAGCACAAAGACTCTACTGTGGGGAAACTCAGTAGAAGGGCATGCCTTGTTCTAAGGGAACAGGATACCCCAAAATCCAAATTTATAAAATAGATAAATCTGGGGCTGGTTAGGGACTTTGTAAGAGAACTTACCAGCAGGTTCTCTGAAACAGGCAGCTCTCACAGTCCGCTTAATCCATGATTTTATTTTCAGGAGTTTGATATTACACACCGGCTTTCAGGAGAAGCATAAATAAGCCCCCAGGGAGCCGGGCATCGCGGAGTGTCTGGCCAGCAGCTGGCAGGCCAGGCTTTAAGGGGAGCAGGGGTCGAGCCACTTCCAGTGCTGGAGGAGACGTGGGTCAGAAGCCCCTCTCCAGGTGCCCCAGGCAGGCCAGCCCCAGTCAGTCTGGTTTTTTCAGCAGTAGGGGGGATAGAAAGAACACGGACCTTCCTGCCTCTACGTGAACAGGCTGGTAGATGGCCTATTGCACTTTCCTGTTGGGAGAACACAGAATTCCTAGCACCTACTGACTCATTCATTCATTCAAGAGCATGTCACTGTGACTTCCTGCGCTGTCCATGCAGCAAAGCCCACAAGACTAGAAGGTGTGCTCCTGCACTGTAGGAACTCAGTCCAGCCAGAGAGACAAGCCCCTGGCTGGATTTCACCAATTCTAGAAAGTATCCCTCTTTTTCTTTAAACCCTTTGACAGTTCTGATGTCAAAATGCCTCTTATTGCAAATGACATGCCATAGTTTAATTGGCTGGGTTTTCTTACAGGTATGTGAAATGATAACATATCTTGGAATTATCAGTGTCTTTGCACAGACGAAATAGGCTATAAAAAATGGCTAATAGGGGATTAGTGCCAGGACCATTCCCCTCCATCAAGGATACCAAAATCCAAGGATGCTTATTCCTTTACATAAAATGATGTAAAATTTCCACATAAACTATGGGCATCCTCCTGTATACCTTAAATCACCTCTAGATTACTCATAATACAATGTAAGTGGTATGTAAATAGTTGTTTTACTGCATTGTCTAGGGAATGCTATAAGAAAAAGAAGTCTGTACATGTTCAATGTATATCAAACCATCCATTTTTTCATCCATATTTTCAATACAAGGGGGTTGAATCCATGGATGGAGAACCCACAGATCTGGAGAGGCAACTGTAATGGTTTAATTATACAGGACTCCAAAAGGGATTTCACGTTTGAAGGACAAAATTGGTCCTCTGTGAAGACACCTCATGGGTTTCCCTGAGCATAAAATATGTGTCATAAACTTAAATAAGGTCCGGTTTCCATACTTATCCAGGGAAGCTGGGGAGTGGGAAATGGTGGTGGCTTAGCTCTGATTCCCCTTCATATAGGCCAAAGTAGCAGAAAGCAAAGTCGCAGAAAGAGGCCCAGGCAGCAGCCCTTCAGCTGTGACATAATGAAATTGGTAATGACTCTGACTCCCAGATGGCGAGTCTCTGGGCATCTGTAGCTTCCAGGCCCTGTTATGAATGGAACCTGACCCATAGCAGGAATATCAACTCTTTGTGCAAGTGTGTTTGGGTAGGTGCACACTCACACACTTAGAGGTGTAGATAGAAATATTCAGAGGAATATTTCTCTAATATTGAATGAATATAAGATAAATGAATGAATGAATGAATTTCTACGACCGAGGCCAAAAATTTATTATAAAGAAGAGGGCAATATGACTGCTAATCTTCTTGTCCAGAATTCAGAAACAATTCTTCCAATCCGTCTAATGTTACAGGGGATTTCTTCTCTTTCTTTTTTTGGCTTCATCAATCCTCACCCAAAAAAGCGGTGGCTCCCGCTGCTGCTCTGAACCACTGCCATGTTCTGTTTATTCAAATGGCCATGTTTACATGGCTGGCCAAGGGACCTGGCCTCCAGGAGAGCATAGAGAGAACGCTCAGCTTCCAGGCAGACACTGAGAGTGACCGTGGGGATTCAGTGTGTTCTCAGGAGAACATGTGGCTACGTGGACAGGGTTAGACCAAGTCTATGGGCACAGTCGTACGATCCAAATCCTTTAACTCACGCGTCATTAAAACAGTCTAGAGAGACTATGAATTACTCTATCATTCTTGCCTGTTCAGAATGTAAAGACACAGGCTATTTAGATAGAGCTTCTCTTGACATTTGCTTCAATTGTGAGGGCAGTTATGATGTTTTTCTCCTCTGGAGGAATGGGTGAGATTTAAGGAGCCAGAGTGGAGCTGCTCCTGTGGCCTCTTGTTTACGTGTCACATTACCACAGGCATTAAAATCTTGGACAAGGAAGCTACCTAGTGGTAAGCAGGAGCCCTGTCCAGGAGGAACCGGAAGCTGTTGGGGGCTGGCCTCCTGTAGGAATCTGTTTGTGGCACAAACACAGGAGTGTCAGGTGACAGTAACCAAGTGATCCACACCTCTTCTCTCTTGGTTTTTTGCCTTTGCCACTGGGTCCAAGGAGTCACTGGGGCTGCCTTGGGTGACTCACCTATCATACCCTGGCTGGTTCCTGTCTGCCCCAAACCAACCTGTCATATTGGCGCTGCCGTGTGGGAATAGCAGACCGCACCAGTGTCCTGACAGTGTGGTGGGCTGGCTGCACTCGAGTGGGTGCAGCTCGTGTCTGGTGGGGCTGGTGCTAACTCACCACTGCAGGTTGGCTGCTCTGTTACTGTGCAGCTGGGGGATTTCCAGAGGTAATGGAAGACACAGGCCCCTCCCTGTCACCAGGGCACATCTCCCATGGTCCCTGCTGAGGACTGTTTTTCTTCTTGCCATAAAAAAACAAGATGCAAAAATAGTTTTTCTATTCAAGTCTTGCCTGAGGCTATAAAGTTGCTGACTTTGAGAGCAGGCTTCAGATACTGTGCCATTTTCTGATTTTAAAGGTAACCTCAAATAACAAACTCCTGTTCATCCTTAAAGACCCAGTCCAGATGTTTTGTCTTCTGTAAAGATTTCCCTGACTACCCTCTATGCCAGTGTTTTTCAACCATTTTTATCTCATGGCACACTCGAAAGTATAGTTAAATTTCTGTGACACACTGTTGATTTTTAATAAGAGTTTTTTAAAAAGCATATACTTACTGTGCTTTGAACTTTCAAAAATAATTAATGACCTTTAAAATTTTTTCTCGGCACACCTCAGGTCCTCTCATGGCACACCAGTGTGTCATGGTACACGGGTTGAAAATCACTGTTCTAGATTTTCATATTACTAGATACTCCGGTACTGTTACAGCAAACCTGAACAATTTCTACGTATGGCTATTTATGCTGTGTGTCTCAAGGACCAGGGACCATGTCTTAGTATTTCCTTGTTTGGCCACAGCGTCTTGCTGGGCCACGGCATGTCATGTGCTATACTCAGTAGCTGTCAGAATAATGAGTGAAAAAATTCTATTCCTGCCAAATATTTGTTTGTTTATTCATTCACCTCTAAAAATACTTCTCCTTTGGAAGAAGCTGTCATTAGATTATATATAAAGTTCATAGACAGAGAAAAAAGTCAAGTGTATCAGTTAGGATGGTTTTTGGCAGCAAGTAACAGAATAACCAAACTAGCTTAAGCAATAGGGGGTTATTATCACCCAGACAAGAGATCTGGATGTCAGTTGAGTCCAGAGCTGGGTGAATAAGCAGCTCCGTGATCTCTTTGGAGATCCAGAAGCTCTCCACCTTTCAGCTCCACCACCTCCAATGCATCAATGACACCTGATTCCTGGGACCAAGACAGGTGATGTTCAACAAGAAGAAAGGCATGTCCTCTCCTGGCCCCTATGTGGTATCAAGGATACCTTTCTCGGATGCTTTCCCTCCCTCCCAGAAGATTTGCCCTGTAGTATCATTGGTCAAGATTAAATCACAACCAATCATTAATAAGAAAATGAGACTTCCTGCTGACTTAAGCCAGTCTCAATGTAATCCTTGGGAGAGAGAGTGGAGACAGGGGATTGCCTTCCCTGAACCTGTCAGAGGGAGGACACCCAGACAAAATTAGGGCTGTGCTACCAAGGAGTCAAAGAATTGGAGGCATGGCTTCTGGGTGGACATCCACCAGTGTCGACCACACCAAGTATAGTATCTAATAAATTTTGGCACATCAATAATAGAATGAAAGGCTGTGAAGCCATTACAAAGGCTAAGTGAGAACTAAAGGTACCAACATTAGATGACGTTCAAGGTATAGCAAATGTAAAGCCCTCTGCATATTCTAATCTTTTTATTTATATGTATTAGTAACTACCAGGTTAGGCCCACCCCAAAGTCTACAAGAATATACACTATGCACTTAGCTGCTCCCTGTGCTCATGTGTCTGTGTGCTTGTGTGTGTGTGTGGTGGGGGGATGTTTAGAGACTTCCATTCTTGACATTTTTGTGTAAGTTTGTCTTCTTTTTGTAAAGGCAAAACAACAAAAAACCTGAAACATGAAAGAAAACATTTTATTTATTCGTTTACTTATTTATTTGAGACAGAGTCTTGCTCTTGTCACTCTGGCTAGAGTGCAGAAGTGTCACAGAAGCTCACAGCAACCATAAACTCCTGGGCTTGAGTGATCCTCCTGCCTCTACCTCCCAAGTATCTGGGACTACACGTGCCTGGCTGATTTTTTTCTCTTTGTAGTAGAAACAGGAGTCTCTTTCTTGCTCAGGTTGGTCTTATGGTCTAAATTCCTGACCTCAAGTATTTCTCCTGCCTGGGGCTCCCTGAGTGCTGGGATTACAGGCATGAGCCACCACACCAGTCTAAAGAGAACATTTTAAATGGCCAAGTTTTATGTTAAATGCAAGAGGTCAACTAAAGACATGGGCTCCTTTCCAAGAACAAACTCTTTTGGAATACAAGAGGGACCTCGTTAGAAGTTTGTTTATGAGCCCAGAATTCAAACTGTAACCATGGATGAGCTCCATTATTTTAACCAATGAATCTCCTTAACAGAAGGTCCAAATTTTTACCCTGTCAAACCACTCTCCTTTTGCTGGAGAAAGGTGTGGAAATCTTCCCAGGAGCCACATTGACACCAAGAACCTGTCTCATAGCCAGACCTCCCTGTGATTCAAGTGCCTTCCTGGGCCCCAAATGCCTTTGTCAGGAATAAGCTCAGAGAATAAATCCTCTGAGGTCCACCTTCCACTCTGCTCCTGGCTAAGTAACAGTAACTCCAGAGTAGAGTCTTCCATCTCTCTGGAGTTTGTTGAGTGCCTCTGAAAAAAATATTATGTATTTGATAGCACTCAAAGGAAAGATTTTGAGTCATTTAAAAATATTTTTAGAGCAATCCTCCTGGCAATCTGCCACAGTTTCCCTGGGAAGTCTCTTTGGTTACTACAAAAATAGATGGTTAAATTCAGTAGAGTATCTTTGATTAACTTATCCAGTGTCATTTGGAAAATGGGATGTGGTATTATAAATGGAATAGGGACACCTCTCCACCAGAATACACAGACTGGAATGGTAGAAGGAGGCCGGGGGGTGGCGCATGTTTACAGCTGTACAGCGATTTGAAGCTGTCTATTCTTTCCTTGGTTTGTAATAGCATTTCCATGCCTAGTGTTGTTTTTCTACACACTTCCATAATAAAAGAGGTGGTCTAGGTTGTGCCTTCTTTAGAAAAAAATGTGGACTTTTTTTTTTTTTTGAGTCAGGGTCTTGCTCTGTCACCTAGAGTACAGTAGCGTCTTCATAACTCACTACAGCCTTAAACTCCTGGTTTCAAGCGATCCTCCTGCCTCAGCCTCCCACGTAGCTGGGACTACAGGCACACACCACCATACCTAGCTAAGTTTTCTATTTTTTGTAGAGAAGGGTTTTGTTGTTGCTCAGGCTGGTCTTTGAACTCCTGGCCTCAAGTGATTCTCTTGCCTTGGCCTCACAAAATGCTAGGATTGCAGGCATGAGTCGTCCTACCGAGGCAAGAACCTGGACTTGTAATGACCGTCTCTTCCTGCCCTTTAATTCCTCCCACTACGCGCACACACACACATCTGTTCTCCATCAATCTCTATGCCCGGGAACTACAGAGCACCCACCCTTAAGGGGAAAGCTGCAACTCGGCTCCTGCCCTGTAGAAATTACCCTTATGTTTAAATTTTTCAAAAGAAGTCAGAAATTCAAACTTTTCTTCGTATTTCCAAGTTTTCAAGTATTGGCAACCATCCAGTCTTATAAACCCTACAGAGGCTGAAGAAAACATGTTCATTGGCCAAATTCCACTGAAGCCACCAGCTTGGGCCCTCTGCCCCGAGGTGGCAGTGTGGAATAACCTTCCTGGATTGGGAGGTGCTGCAGGACAGCTCTCAAATTCCTTCCAACCCATTCTTGGTACACATTCATTGACAAAACTCTTCAGGGAGTTTAAAATCTGGTGGGGAAATAGCCAGTCAACCAGTCAAAGTGTGGTGATGTCATTACTACAGTGGAGATTTGCACGAAGGGCCGGAGGAAGGAGCAATAATTCTCTGTCTTGGGATGTGTGCACATGAGGGCCTCTAGCCTGCCACAGCCAGACAGCCTTGAAGAAGGCCCCTCTCTGGAGCTCTTTGAGCATCTCCTTCATAGCCACCCTGACTGAGGGGTGAGCAGCTCCTGCTGGTTTTATATGTATCTTGGGGTCAGTGGCCTAGGAGCTTTCTTGAGGTATCCTCCAAATCTGGTCAAAGCAAAATAAATGCTGGAGCTCTTCCCTTTCCCACATATAACAGCATAATGTCAGGCCTGGGGAATCCTGGTATAATGAGAAAAGCTGTTGCTTTTTTGGACTCTGCTTAAATTTATTCTAGGTTAGAACGCAGCCAAGAGTTTTTCCCCCCAGAATGTTACACTGGACAGGTACTATGATGGTTAATTTTATGGGTTAACTTGGCTAGGCTATGGTGCCCATTTGTTTAATCTAAGAACAGTCTAGATACTGCTGTGATAGGATTTTTTACATGTGGGGAACATGTGAATGAATAGAATAAGTAAAGCAATTCACCCAGTAAAACTTTTGTAAGTTGACTGCCCAAGGGACTGTAGCAAAGTGGTCAACATAAAGAACTTCCATTGAGTACATGTGGTACATGTCCAGTACCAGTATGAAAATGTGGTCAGCTTAAGGAGGTGGTCAATTTAAGGAGGTGGTTAACTACAGAGGTTCTACTATATACTGTGTTTCCCCCCAAATAAGACCTACCCAAAAAATAAGCCCTAGCAGGATTTCTATGCATTTGTTAAATACAAGCCCTACCCCAATAATAAGACCTAGTGATGGTACGCTGCCTAGCCATGCCATGCATTTCGGTGCGGAGAGAAAGACATCCCCTGAAAATAAGCCCTAGTGTGTCTTCTTAAGGAAAAAATAAATATAAGACAGTGTCTTGTTTTCAGGGAAACACAGTAAGTGGCCTTCATCCAATCAGTTGAAGCCTAAGAGCAAAGACAGGTTTTCCAAAGAAGAAGGAATCTGACCATACATCATTGAAGTTCTGCTTGAGTTTCCAGCCCACCTGGCCTGACCTTAAGATTTACATCTTATTTGAATTTGCAGCTTTCAGGAGTTTAGACTTGCCAGCACACATGATTACATGAGACAATTCCTTAAAATAAATCAATCTATCAATCTCTATCAATCTATCTATGTATCTCTCTCTGTTTCTAAAATAAATCAATCTACCTATCTCTATGTGTCTCTCTCTCTGTCTGTCTACTGTCTGTCTGTCTATATCTTTATTTGAGATTCTGTTTCTCAGCTTGGTGCCTGTGGCTCCAGTGGCTAAGGCACCAGCCACATACACCTAAGGTGGTGGGTTCGAATCCAGCGTGGGCCAGCCAAAACAACAATGACGGCTGCAATCAAAAAATAGCCAGGCATTGTGGTGGGTGCCTATGGTCCCAGCTACTTCGGAGGCTGAGGCAGGAGACTCGCTTGAGCCCAGGAGTTGGAGGTTGCTGTGAGCTGTGATGCCACGGCACTCTACCCAGGGGGACAGCTTGAGGCTCTGTCTCAAAAAAAAAAAAAAAAAAAAAAGAGATTCTGTTTCTCTGGAAAACTCTAATATAAGTAACCATTACATGATATATATTAATGGCCTTCAAAGACTCCAAAACCAGGTATACAAGTGTCTTTGATTTCTCTTTATGATTGAAATGAGCAAATTATCATTGGTTATTTCAGAAACTTTCAACTGGAATACCAAGGCTTTTAAATAGCTTCCAACTTATCTTTAAAAACACAGCTAAGGTGATGACTCTTCCAGGAAGAACCAGGCCTCTGGTAACTCTCTGCATCCTCCTCCGTGCCTTGTTACACCTGTTACAGCATATTTTCGGTTGTGTGATCCTGACTACTAGCTGTCTCCCGGTATCAGTTCTCCCTTCTGTGGTGGCCGGTCTCTGATTTTCTGCTGCATACATTTTGAGGAAATAAAAACATCTCCTAGCCTTCCCTGCAGCTTGTGAGGCCATGTGCCGTGAAGCTGTCCAGGGAACAGAGGCCACTTAGCGGGAAGCAACAAGACAGCAGAGCTTTAGTCTCTGAAACCAGGGGGCACATGTCAGCCCTGCACTGCCAACCCGCATTTCCACAGAAGGGAGAAATAATCTTCTATGTTACTAATGTTGTTATGCCTTGGGTTTTCTGTTACTCGCGACTGAACAATAACCTTAACTCATTTTTGCTTGGGTGTATGCCTCCCTTACCACAAAGTAAATGAACCCTGCTGCTTGACCCACTGCATAGCACTGTGCCTGGAACACAGTGGTACCAGGATCTGGGCATAGGAATGCTGGAAAGGGTCAATGAATGATTAACAGCTGGCAGGAGGAAAGTCCAAGGGGAAGGGGAAGGAGACATTGTGCCTGTGAGGGGTGCCTTTAACCTAGTGTCAGCCCAGGACAACTTTGATTCTGTAAATTAGCACCTACTTCGCGCTAAGCACAGTGTCAAGTGGTGTTTTTATAGTGGAGAAAAAGACAGACGAAAACCTCCACTGTCATAGAGCTGATTCTAGAAGGAGGAGACCTAATAAATAAACCAGAAAGTAACAGACAGTGCTAAGTGCTGTGAGGGAAATAAAACTTCCTGATGTGTTGAACTACCAGACGTTAGACTGGGTGGTGAGGGAAGATCCCTAAAAAGGTGGCGTTGATTCTGAGACCTGCACGTCAGGAAGGCAGCGAAACAGGGAAAGGGGCATTGAAGGCAGAGGAACGGCCAGTGCAAAGGCCTGGGGGGGACTTGGCTGGCTTTTTAAGGGAGAGGAAAAGGCGTGGAAGTATCATGATTGAGGACGAAGGAGGCCGATTCTAGGATCTATGTGCCAAGTAAGAAACTGAATCTTCTCCCAAGAGCAATTGGGGGCCTTTAAGCCAAGGATGGATATATTCTGATTGACATTTTTAAGGAGTCCTATAAGGAAAATGGTTCATCGGAGGGCAAGAAGGGAAACCAATGAAATATTGGTTATCTATTGCTGTGTAACAACACCCCCAAGTTACAAGTGCCATATTAGTTTGCTCACGACTTTATGGGTCAGGAACTACGGGAAGGATTTAACTGGGCAGTTGATCTTGGGTACACAAAACAGCAGCCGGGGCGGCTGAGTTGGAGGATTCACTTCCAAGATGGTTTCTTCACTCACAATGCCCCAGGGCTCCTGGGCCTTTCCCTTTCTCCGTGTGGAAGCTCATTTTTAGGACCTATCCATGTGGCTGGGGCTTCCCGCAGCCTGCTGGTCTCAGGGTAGTTACACTTACTTGAGAGCTCACTTCCGAGAAAGGAAGTAGGAGTTCCTCACCAGTCCCCCACTTGGAATTGGGCCCTCATTGCATTTCTTCCTTTACCTTCATTGTCCAAAGCAGTCAAAGAGCTCACCCAATTCAAGAGGGGAATAGTAGACCCCCATTTATTGATGGGTGAGCAGCAGGGTCTCACTGCAGAAAGGCATGTGGGCTGGGAGACACGGTTGCAGCCACCTTTGGAAAATACAATGTGTGGCAAGAGAGGAGGTCACCCAGCAATTCAGGCAAGATGTATGGTGGCCTCTGTTGGGAGTTGCACTGAAGATGAGGAAGGGGTGGATTCAGAAGAATGTGTGAGCAGAATATATGGGCACTAAGCTCTAATAAATGCATCTGAATATTCATTGAGCTGCATTTTATAACTTGAGTCTTTCCCACCACCAATAAAGTAAAGCACAATACATTTGATCTAGTCACAGGGCACATACGTCATTGTCATGCTTCAAAATGGGCTTTGCTTTAAAGAGGGTCTAGCAACATGACATTTTCAAAGACTTTATAGAAGTGAGTGCGTTTGGCACGGAAAGACTTGAGAAGTTTTCACTTTACACATTCCGTTACTTGAGGAGACAAAGTTTTTAAGGTATGAGAGTCAAGGTACCAAAGAGAAGGTAGGAAAAAAGCAAATTTTTTTTAATGACAAAACTGCCGGAAGCTGTTTTTCCATTTTGCCACTTGAGAGAATGATCCAGAAAATTACCCAGAGGCACCTAGTGAATTAATGGCAGAGCTGGTGCTAGAAGACGTGTCTTTAATAGTCTGTGACTCGTTCTGCTGTATCACCTGCCCTTCCGCCCAGGACACAGCTTTGCTCTGTGCCATCATGGTATAGATCTGTTGCCATTGCCCAGCTAACTTTCATTTTATTTTTTATTTTTATTTTTTTGGAGGCAGTCTTACTGTCCTTGGTAGAGTGCTGTGGCATCACAGCTCACAGTAACCTCTAATTCTTGGGCTTAAGTGATTCTCTTGCCTCAGCCTCCTTAGTCGGTGGAACTACAGGTGCCCACCACAACGCCTGGCTATTTTTTGGTTGCAGTTGTCATTGTTGTTTAGCAGTCCCTGTGCAGGCTCAGGTGGCACTCTACTCACTGAGCTATGGGTGCCCTGCTGAGCCAGCTATCTTTCAAATAGTGCCAGAAGCCTGGGGGAAGGAGCTATAAACAAATCAAATCTGTTTCTTCTAATGGAAAAGTAACTCCAAAACATGCTTTGCTAGTTTTAACTCAGTTGTATCTTTTTGTAGCATGGGCAGCACCCACATTCATATGAAAAATTGTTAGCACGAAACTACTTACTGTGCAGCTAAAAGTCTCATAAAATACTTCTTAAAATTCACTAAATGCCTAAGATTCTAAGATCACCTTATAACTCTCAGTTCTAACATCTACATCAAAAAAAAAAGCTCAAGACCACCAGGATCTTTGGATTGAAAAGTGAGAACACCACAAAGTCTTTACTGCATGTGTGTGTAGTGTGTGTGTGTATGTGGGGGGTTTATGTATATTATAAGGAGAGTTTATAACTTTTATTTACATATGCATGATTTTTGTTTTCTTTATATTTGAAGTGGGCAGACCTCAGTTCAGGAATTTAGTAGGTAAGGCTTATATGTTCTAAATATCGTAATTTCGTTTTCAACTACTTTTAATTTCTTCAGTTTTTTCTCTAACCAAATAAAATAGACATAATTTGCCTCTGTTCACCTTCTTTACTGAGCTTTCTTATTGTAAGTAGAATTGGCACTTTCACATCATCCTCGTTGTGTTACTAGGTTGAGATTAATGACCCAAAAATCCATGCTGGGTTTTGTTTCACATTTGGGCTTATCTGGACAATTATTACCTGCCCACACGGAAAGGATCTATAAAATATTCCTCCTTGATTTCTGCCTAAAAAGCAATTTGTTGGGCTCCGGTCTCAGAGGGCAATACCTCGGGACTGGTACTTGGGAACGTGTAAATCTAGCCTCTGGATTTAAATGTCTGTTCAACAAGATTATTCCACAAAAAAATCTCACACCTTTATTACGTTTCACATGCTATATGGCAGTGGTAAGTTTAACTGCATCCCAGACTGGGCCAGGTGCTGTATAAATTCTCAAATACCTTAACATTTGAATGCCTCAAGCAAGAAAAACTGACTATTCAGAAGGCACAAGTTATAATATTTCAGGCAAGCCAAAATCAGAAGAGTGAAGGCTTTTGTCTATGGAGTTTACTAGCACGTTTATAGTAACCTTTGTGCATTTCAGTAAGGCTTTAACACGGATGCTTAGGAGGTATTTTTTGGTAGGTCGTCATTAAGGCATCATTATTAACTCTACTAACTATTTTGAAAAATCCCTTTCAGGACCCCAGAAGCTGTCTTCCCCTACCCCCCTTTTTAAAGCACTTTCTCTTGTGCCTAAAAATTCAAGTACTCTCTTTAACTAAGTGCAGACTGAAATATTTCACTATGGATTTGAACAACAGCCAAGATTGACGATGAAAGGAAAACTTCTCTCTATAAAAGGTTTATTGTCAGCGCTTTCTAAAGATGTAGATTCTTCTCAAACAGGCTACCAACATTTTTTACAAACATTGATGCAGCCTTCTCAACCTCTTCTGGACCGATGATTCGGGTCCCTTTCTTTTAGGAATGCTCTCTGTCTAGCCTTTGACCTTCTGGACAGCCAAGTCTATGTAACTGCTCCCTCCCCCATCAATATAACGTATATTATAAAAAGGAAAGGGGGATGGGGTTGCTTGGTCCTCACGCTATTGGAAAAGTACTTGAAATTCTTTGCATTCCTTTGCATTTAACAGCGTGTTTACCTAATCACCGGCATATTAGGATTAAAACACAAGTCATGCTTCAGGCTTACTTAGTGAAAACAAACTGACTCCTATAGACCCGGATTTTTTCTCGGATATCAGCCGAGAGCAGAACTTTTGAGTAGTTCTTCTAATGTTTACAAATGATATTGGGAAAATGTAAAGTTATAAACAAGGGGCATTCTATAATACATTTTCCAACCATACTCAATCTTGCCCATGGGCTTAGATGTGGGCAGCCTATTTTCATTCAGGGGTTTCTCTCAACTGAATTGAGTTGCACAGTAATCTGGTGATTAAAATGATAAATGACTCTACTATACCCATCTCACACAGTGATAGAGACCCTTAAGCTTTGAATAGCTATGAAAATAAGGCATTATTTTTTTTAATCACAGCTTTATCTTCAGAATCCTTGTCGTTCACACAAACGCCTACTGTTCAATACACATTTTTAAAAAAGATTAAGCATTTTCCTCTACTGAATACATAAAATCAATTATTGTCTTATTGTTATACCTTAGTTCACTGCTATATCCCAATAAAGCAATTAGAATAATTCCTGACACATAGTAGGCACCCAGTCAATTCTGTTTGAGTGATTGAATACATGAGCTAGATTGTTACCAAGGACTCTGGAAGGTCTCTAAAAATACTGAAGGGCATACACTCAGATATTAGGTAAATATTTCTTTATTAAATGATTAATTCCATAAATAAATTCTTTTCACTGAATATAAAATTAAAATCATTTACAAATTATTCCAGTATTACATTTCCCCTCCCTCCCCAAAGCTACATTTTGATAAATAAAAACATTCACTCGTAAAACACCTGATTTCTGTTTGCAGTTTAGAGTGCAGATAGCTGCCTCTCACAGACACTCACAGAGTGTCCCCTTCAGGAAGGAATGGAGTGCCCTCCTAGTTCTGTCTAAAGACAAATGAAAGCTTTACCTGTCCAACTAATCTGATTACCTTTTACAACTGTAGAACCCAAAGGAAAACAAAAAGCCTAAAGAAAAATACACTTAGCAAATAATTTACAAACAGAAAACAGAAAGTCATCAACACTACAAGCTCCAAAATGAAGCAGTAACATGTGCTCCAGTACTATGAAGCGAAGTATTCTCCAGTCGCGGCTGCCTCGGTGTCCGCGATGCACCCTGGGCAGTTTCCAGACTCCTTACCACTACTCAGGAATGAGCAAGGCACCCATTCTACAATGAGTCCCCCGGCCCACACCGCCCCACCCACGTCTCCGGGACTCTGACACTCTTCTCCCCTGTTTGTCCTCCCATGCACTGGAAACCCAGGTAGCGTTTAGTCCCTAAATTTGTGAATGTCATTGAACAGCCTGTAGAAGGGAAAGGCCGCCTCGTTGGCGTGCGGGCAGTTGAAGTTGCATTTGCACGACTGGATCATCATGACGTTCTTGGAAAACGTCTCGCCGTCTTCGCAGCGGAACCGCATCTTCACGGTCCTGGTCTGCTGGGGCGAGCAGCATCGGCCGTCCACGCAGGAACCGCAGTACTTGGGACGGTATTTCTTTACGCTGGAACAGCCAGCGTAAGTAAACCTGACCGGTTCGGAGGATTTCTTGGTCTTGCTGCATTTTTTCCCCTTCTGTAAGGAAGAGGAGAGAAGGAAGGTTAGGGATTCTCTTCACTGACAGGTTCACATCCCGCCCACCTGCAGGGCCCAGGCTACACCCGTCCCTGGAGGAACTTACTTTCAGGCTGCTGTACACTGGCTGTCCACAAGGCCGAACCTCGCAGATCCGGGTTTCTTTCACCAGGCGGCATTCGGGGTTGTCATTGGTAACGCGTGTGGAGATACCAGTTCCGCAGGTCTTTGAGCACTGCGACCACGAAGTTGTTTGGACGATACATTTCTGGCCATGCAAAGGGTTGTATAGGATTCGAGGCTCCATTCCAAAAACTGGGGAGACGAACAAGAGGGAAGACTTCTCAGAGGCGTGCTGACACACAGATTCAAGTACTGATTTCTGTAAGGTTTCAAGCTAGTAATGCATTTGCGTAAGGTATCTTAAGGACTCACTTACCAGGGAGCCGCTTTAGCGAGCCGCCTTTTCCAACTGCAATTAATTCATTGTTTCTCGTTAACTCCATCTCTGAGGCATCCAATCCCAGCCCTTTGCCCAGGAGGCCGTCCTCGTCGTCCACATCCATGGGGTCCTGGACACCATCCTCATCACAGACCCATTCCTCACAGCACTGTCCGGTGACTTTCACCAGCCGGGGGTTGGGACAGCCCAAATTGGGGAGAGACAGTTCTTGGGGACACAGAGGAATGCAGCCCACGGCGCCATCAATACATGTGCACTGATGTTTACAGTTTGGCTGGAAGCTTTCCCCATTCTGGTAGATTCTGGAGTTATATTCACAGGGTCTGCCCTCTGATTGAGCTGCAAAGATCACCAGAAGAGAATGGAAGAAGAGGATAAAGTTAAGATTCTGAACCACAGCCTGAAACTCATACATATTTTCTGCTGTTAAATTCAATTTATGGTAAAGTTCCCTACAATTCCCCGGAGACTCCAGACCAGAACAATAACTTAGTCAGGAATCACTTTTCCGTATGCGCTCTCGTTGGGCCCAGACACACTGAATTGCATTCCAGACTGCTGAAATCATGTGCCTTTCTGCCAAGCTACCAACAACAAAGCATCACCATACATGGTCTCAAAATTACTAAACTTCTGGACTATGGGGACTAGTATTTTTTTTTAAGGGGCCAAACCACAAGCATCTTACCTCTGCAGATCCCCTTCGGAGCGGTGGAGCTGGCGCCAAAATTGCATTCCAGCCCCTTGGTGTGGTCGCAGGGCTGCGTTTTGCTGCAGTCCTCGTTGAGCTGCTTGGCGCAGACCTTACAGCAGCCGCAGCCGTCCCGAACCAGCCCGACTCCCGGCGCGCACTTGGGCGCCTCCAGGGGGCAGTGGCAGGCAGCGGGGCAGGAGGAGAGCGTCTGGAAGGGGGAGAAAGGACGTGTGAGACCCGGCGCGGTGCGCAGGAGAGGCGCCGCGGCTGCCCGGGGAAGGCCCTGGGGTCTCTGACACTGTAGATGGGGGAGCCTCTGAGCCCGTCCAGACCCGCCACCCCGCGCGGCTGCGCTCACCAAGAGGCCCCCGACACGTCTTCAGGGGGCGCTTAAAGCAGCAGATAACCCACCCACCCACCCCCAGACGGCCCCGAACTTTTTAGTTTAGCTTTTCCTGCCACTGGCAATCTGGGACGAGGGGAAGGAACCATACCGTAGATCGGATGGGGAAGCGGTAGCAGAAGAGGAGTCCAACTCACCAGCTTGGTCAAGTGGAGAAGGATGACGGCGAAGGCGAGCGCCCTGGCCGCGAGGAGGCTCATTGTGGCGCGCAGGAGGAGCCGGGGCGAGCGCAGCTGCAAAGGCGCCAACGAGCTGGGGAGCAGCGGACGGGCCCGATCGGCTGGGTCGCAGCGGCGGTGCGGTGGGCAGGGCGAAGGCGGGAGGGCGGCGGGCGTCCTTTACTCGAGGTCCCTGCCGAGGAGGCGCGGAGGGTACGGGTGCTGCTCGGGGGCGCTCTCGCTCGCGGTCTGCCCAGGCGCCCGGAGCCCGCCTTTTATAAGACCTGGAGGAGCCGCGTGTTGCAGTGACGTCGGCTCTGTCTGCGCGTTCCAGAATTCTCAAACATCTCAGGAATGCTAGTTGGCGCGGGCTGCTGCCAAGCGCCTCCCCTGGCTCCAATGCACCTTTTTTTTTTCCCCCGGGTCCCAGACCCGTCAAGAAAACAGTCCGTTTTTTCAACCTTAAATAACGACTTCTGTTGGGGAGGGCTCTTTGGGGCCTGTTGGTGGTGACGGTGGTTGAAGGGTCGCGGGGGATGGTGGAGGGGGCAGTACAGAACTTCGCCTGGACTGGGAAGATGGGAGGACCTGAGAGGGAGGAACAAAAGTCGTTTTGTTTGGTGATGCGAGTTGATCGGGCAGTCACGGAAGCCCTCGCCCGGGAAAGCAGCGAGCTGCTTGCATGTTTACAGAGAAGGTGAGAGTCAAGTTATCTATTGAGAGAGTAGAATGGGGAGGCGGGGTGAGTCTCTGAGCCAGGTATATCTGTGGACTTCAAAGAGGCATGTTCGGATCAAATCCCAAAGCTTTGGCATGATGTTTATAAGCCAAGTTAAGTATATTGCAAATTAATACCCGCAGTGGCATTTATGAATGGGGGGACCTTCCACCGTCGTCTGGCAAATTCCCAGGCATGGGTCTTCCCGCTTCCGCCCCTCCTTCCCTTTCTGGTATGTTGTACTTGTTTGTTTTTGGAGGTTCCCACTTTAGTTCCAGCCCACTGCCTGTGTTGGAAGTCTGAGAGGAAACGAAGGCAGGGAATTCTCCGGCAGGCTGACTTTTACTTCCTCACGGATGCGGGGGGACAGGGTAAGCCCTCCCAGCCTCCTTCCCCAGGCGGGAGGCAGGGGAACTAAACAGCCCGCCAGAAGCGGAGGGGGTCCAGCGCCGAGAGATTTGGGCTGAAATCATCACCTGCAAGGCCAGACCAGATTCCAGGACCATTATGCCCAGTGAATCTTTGGAAAAAGCAGACTCCTTACAGCTGCAAGTTTTGTGGACCACTTTTCCTTTCCTTGAAGCCACTTGGAAGCTTCCCATTTCAAATGAATTGCAATGCCCTTCTTTCCAAGTACAGAGAAATAAGGTATTTAGAATGTAATATTCTGTAATAAAAATGTCAACAGATTTTAAGATCCTGTTGTACCTGCAACACACTCAGTACAGGCAATTTACTTGAACCTCATCCCGGCAAGGCAATGTACTTGAACATCACTAATATCATTTGTGTGGTTGATAAATTTTTCCTGAAAGTTTCAAAGAAACTATCTTCTTGTGTAATTTTAGTAAAAAAAAAAAAAAAGAAAAAGAAAAAAGTTCAGGAGTTATTCCAAGCTCCCTTTTTCACATGCTCTAGGATAACTACTCACCCTTTTTAATGTTTAGGCCTGTTTAGAATTCATAAATTAGCAGTCTTGCTTAAGAAGGCCTTCCATGCTGACTTTTCTGTGAATGGATAAGCACAATCAGAAGCTACTGAAGTGAAAACACACTCCAAGGAAGAGAACTGTTGCTGGGAAGAGTTAAGTTTCATTCATTCAAATGTGCCCTGTCATAAATGGAGAGGAATTTGCTAGAGGGAGTAGGATCTTTGAGGCCCTGTTGGAGGGGGTTGGGATGGGAGACTTCTCAAGATAATGGATTGTCAGGTGTTAGGCAAATGAAGTGAGGAAAGTCTGGGCCCCAGCACACAAGCCGATACATCAGTGATTACTCAGGAACATTTTTTCCCTGCCTTCGTGTTTCATTATTGCTTCCTTCTTAATGAAGTGACTTGAGCTGGGGTGGAGGAGAAGAGAGGAGGAGGCGCAGCTCAGGGTTGGAGGAGGTGGTGAAGGGAGAGAATGGAGAGGAAGGTTCCTGGCTTCTGTTGTGGCGTCTTTTCTATTTGACTTCATGGCTGTAAGTATTTCCAGATGGTGAATCAGACACCAGACGTAACAATATTTCCATATTTGGGTATAGCAGTAGCCTGCGTTTTTAACATTTTTCTGCCTCTGTTATCCAACCACAAAGCATTCTTGACAGCTTCAAATGTTGTTAAATATAGATTTAACTCCTGTTCCCAGAGCAGGAAATTCTTTGGAATTCCTTGTTTTTCACGCAATCTGTCTATCATGATTTAAAATAAAATTAGTGGATGATCCAACTGGCCGTGTGTACCTTGTTCCTTTATTGAAGGTTGGGGGTGGGGAATGGCAAAGAGATCCAGTCTGCTGCACAGCTTTCGAACACGCACCATTCCAGAGATTCCTTTAAAAATCACATTAAAGTTTTCAAACAAGAGTGTGTGGGTTTGTTTCTGGACACCAACTGGGGGGAATCTTGGAGGATGACTTTGCCCCAGAGGAGAAACTTAGCCTTACCATCAGCTGCCCATGTAAAGCAAGGGGTGTGTTGTGGGAGGGGGGTGGGAGGCTGGAGCAACAAGGCCAGGAGATGTGGAGGAGGCTGGAATAACCTACGTGCACAGCTTTTCCGTATACCATGTCCTGGTGCGCCTGCTAGTAAACGACATCGAGCTAGAGGAACAGCGCTCCTCGCGCCCTGCCCAAGGATGGTCCAGAAAGCCCAGACGTCCTGTCGCCTTTTCATCTTCTCTGCTGAGAGCTGCAGACCAGTTCACGTTAACGGACAGGAGGGGAATTGTGCAAATGTTTATGGGTGAGTGTTGCTTCCAGTGCTAATTCTGCATGGCTCTTTTGCTCCTTTCCCCCCATCCTCCCCATACGGGTGCCCCAGGAGGGAATAACGGGCCGCCTTGTTTGCAAGCCACGGAGAAGGGGCCGCTTGTCTCTTGCAGCTCCTGGCTTCTGGATGAGCGATGGGGAGGTCTCCCATTGCTGCTGCCAGAGAACGCTGGGTTACCTAAAGTGGAGTTCACTTTGTGGCAACACCTGAAAATAAGAACAACCGAAAACCATTAGGCTCTGGCCCTAGACCTAGAAGTTCTTAAACTAGCGTGCCTCAGAGTCACCGGGAAGGCTGGTTAAAAGATTGCCGGGTCGAACCTCAGAGTTTCTGATTACATTTCTAGTAAGACCCTAGGTGATGATGATGGTGCTGGTCCGAGATCACACCCTGAGAACCCTGCCCTGTCCACAGGAGTGCCTGTAATGCTGAGTGTGTGCGTCCCACAACTCCACTTGTTATAGCCATCTTAATGAACAGAGCAATTTATGGTGTCTGCAAAAGGCCAGATTGAGGTTGGCGCCCCCACGCCAGCCCGTTTCTCTCCTCCACCCTTCGCCCGCCCCCACTCCCTTGGCGTGATCTCCGGGACAGCGAGAGGAAGCCGGGATTAGGTGGCGGCGGCGGTGGG
>NW_003852405.1:22391468-22402253 GCF_000181295.1 Otolemur garnettii
CGTTTCCAGCCCCGGCCCATATTTGGTGAAAGTCTTTCAAGACTCCGTCATCCAACTCCGGGGGGCGGCGGTGACAGCGGCCCTGGCAGCGGCCCGGGCGACCGCGCGGCCGCCGGGTTCCTGAAAAGTGCACCGCGGCGGCCCGCGCCTGGCCTCGTTGCGAGGGACCCCGGGCTCGCTGGCAGCCTGGGGACGGGGGCCACCCAGCCCCAACCTTCGCCCTCTGGGGAC
The DNA here is from genome assembly GCF_000181295.1 of Otolemur garnettii. Lineage (NCBI taxonomy): Eukaryota > Metazoa > Chordata > Mammalia > Primates > Galagidae > Otolemur > Otolemur garnettii. Next base: position 22,391,700 of record NW_003852405.1, read on the forward strand.
TGAAGTCCGCCCCGCGCTGCGTGGGAGGCTGGCAGAAGGGCGCCGCGGCCCGATGGTGTCACTTTTCCCATCCACCCCACTGTTGACTCGTCCTCCCGGCGGGGCAGCGAGTTGCCGCGCTGTGCCAGACCTGGCGGGTACGCCCAGGCGCGGGGGTGCGTGCTGTGGAGGACGGTGTTTGCTTAGATACCCAGCGCGCTGGAGAAAGGGGTGTGAAGTTGACTCTGTCTGGGCGAAAGCCCCAAAGGGCTGGGGTCCCATTATCCCCAGAAGGGACACGTGCCCTCGCTTTCTCCTGGTCTCTCACGACCTCCTCCTCTCTCTCTCTTCAGGAAGTTCGGTCGGGGAGTGGGGCTGGTGGTGATGGTAGGGGAAGCCCTGGTTAGAAAGGCCTGGCTCTGCCATCCACTGGTCTGGGACCTTGGGTAAATGGCTCTTCCTCTCTGGATCTCGCATGCAGGGAAAGGAGGCAGCAGGCAGCGAAACCAGAGCACCTCCTTTGGGGATTAAACCTCACAGCATCCCCTCCTAGGAATGGTAGAAAGAAACCCTGGTTCTATAGGACTCATTGTATGTCCTGCACCGCTTTGAATGCCTGCCATATATTGACTCATTTAATTCTCCAATGTCCCAGTGAGGCCTGTCCTCTTGTTAACATGTTTTCTATATAAACGAAGAAATGGAAGCATAGAAAACAAGTGGCTAGGCCAAGGTCACTCACCTAGCAGGCAGCAGACCTGGATTGGACCTAGCCGCCTTGCTTTAAACGGGTCTTGTACTTAACCTCTGAGCTTTCCTGGAGACTTGCCATCTCTTAAGTCAGGGTTCCTGAAACTTCACCTTTATTTAACTCTATTACAACCACCAGGATAGTCTGGGAGAAAGGGATCAGATATAGTAAAATAGTTGATAAATTAACAGAAGCTCTGCTAATCCCTGAGAATTGCCTTAGGGAGGAGGGAGGAAGGGGTGTTGCGTTTTAACAGAAAAAGCCTTAATGCGAGTAAGTTTGTGGAGCGGACTTTCGGATACCTCAGCAAGCAGGTGGGGAGGATATTTAGGACATTGAGGGTCCTTCCAACACCTCATAAGCCATATTGATCAGGCAGTCCCTACTTGTAGAGTAAGGCTCTGCCTGGGGGAAACTGCCTTTAGTTACTGATGGGAAGTTTTCAGCATCACTTACCCAATGGCTCATCAGTCTGAGTGTTCCTTGTGGACCCAGTTTACTTTTAACAGGTTCTCCACCCTCCGCCCCCATTCAGCTATATGAGTACCTATGTATTTGAGGAGGAATTGTCTATCTTCTCTGAACCTTAGATTTAGTCAGAGCTCATGATGTATCATGACCTAAAAAAGAGGACTTCAACATTGAACTTGCCCTGGAGTACTCAAAGGTCTGTGGCAGAAGTGAGTACATGCAGGCACTGTGTGGACATCTCACTAACCTGGGTCTGAAAGGATGAGCAAGAATCTGGTAGCAGGGAAGGACATTTGAGATAGAAGGAGCAGAGCTTTGACTGTTCGTGACAGCCAGTCTAGTGTGGCTGGACCACAAGATTCCTTTGGATCACTGGCAAGAGAGGTCAGCTGCAACCTTTTGTAAATGACCTTGCCTGTTATGGTGCTGGGACTTTGCTTACAGGCAGAGGTGAGCCTGTGAGGCTTTTGCCTTGACTTCCTGTCTGTAAGATAATGGGGTTCTCCCGCCTCAGGGACACACCCTCCAGTGCCTGCAGAATTCAGAGAGGTAACAAAATGCCCTGAGGATTAGTGTGGCTGATATTTGGCCTTGGTGTTGAGAACTGTGAGGGCACTGGGGACCACCTATGGGAAGCTGAGGGTTGATAGGTGAACATGCACCTTCAGTGTTTGCCTGTTTCCTCCTTTTTAAGAGATACCAGTGATCTGGATTTTTATGTGACGTCTTCAGGTTTTTTTAAATGTTGGCAATTGAGTAAAATGTTAAAATGCCACCTGGGCTAATCCTAGGAAAACCAAAGTAATAATGTCTGTGGATGCCATTGTGATCTCTGTCCTGTTCCAGCATCAGTAATTCCCAGCCACCTGTGAAATTTTAGGGAATAGCACCTTGGGCTCCATTTAATTGTCGGGCTGACTACACTTTGATGCGTTTAAGTGTGAGGACTGCCACTTAACTCTTAGTTGTGGAAATTTATATTCTATCAACAAAAGTGGAATTAGTGGCCTTTAAAGAATTTTATGCTTACCCACTCCCCAAACACTACTCAGTCTCCCTCTTTTTTCTCCTCCTGAATTTATATTGTAAGCGGCTGGCATTGCCTTGGCAGCATGACAGGAAGCACTTTTTCAGGGCATCCGTATCCAATGGGAACTAGATCTGTTTATTTCCTCCACCTGGCATCTGTCCACAGGAAGCCAAGCATTTCTAACTTCCTTACCTTGTAGAACGTCTTGTTTTGAGATAACACAGAAACATTTCTTTGGAAAGGACTGGAAGGCACCTCTCCCACCCCACCCTGCAATCTATCTTCTAGAGATGATTGAGCAATATGAAACATAATAATTATAAGTCATTATCATGTGAGTTGGCTCCAGATTTCAGGGAATTAAGAATTAATCTCTATCTCTTGTGTTTTGTTTCTAGAGATACCTGTCTTTTAAAACCACACAGAGCACATTCGGAATTTAAAATGGATTTGGTTTGGGCACAGTGGATGGGCACACAGATAGATCTTATAGTGAGATTAAAGCCATTCATTTGTGCCAGCCAGCTTTTGGCAGGTCTTAGGGATTAAGTGAATGGGAGGATCTGGGCAGTTGGGCTTATTATGTGAAATCAGACATGTTTAATACCCAGCACAAGGCCTGGCACATAGTGAGTGCTTAATAAATTACAATGATGTCTACGGCCATGTGCCACCATTATCTTCACTTCTTTTACTACAGTGAATAGAGAATGAACTAGCCTTATTCTCTAGAGAACATTTTCTATTCTTTAAATGAATTCTAGTTATTTTATTTATTTATTTATTTTGCAGTTTTTGCCAGGGTTGAACTTGAACCCACCACCCCCAGTATATGGGGCTGGTGCCCTACTCCTTCAGCCACAGGCGCCACCCTGAACTCTAGTTATTAAATCAATAAAATTCTTTGATATATTGTATAGAGAGGATACAATTTAAAAGATCCATCCAGCCAAGTATGCTGGCTACCTTGTGGCACCAGTGACCATCTAAGTAAGAAAACACTCAAATGGCCTTGCTTATCATGGGATTATGATCTTACCTACAGGTTGTGGTGAGAGCTATGTGAGGTTTTGCATTGGTTTCCTCATCTGTTAACTCATAGGACTGCCCCAGCTCAGGGGTCATACACTCAAGGTCACACAGGTCAGACAGGTAGAGAAGCCGGGCCTGAGCATCAGTGCAGGCTGATATGCAGCCTCAGCACTGGAGAGCCATAGAGATGGTGGGGAACATCTGTGGGGCCTGGATTTTGCCTACCATGGCTAGGTAGTTAGTGTACATGATCTCATCTGATCTTTATAAACAACAGTGTAGGGTATTTTACTTCTATTTGAAAGATAAAAACTGAGGCTTAACCAGACATTAGGAACCAGTGCTAGGGCACAGAGCTGTTAAAATAGAGCAGAATGTCTGTTTCCAAAGACCATTCCTTTTAGGGTGAGTGTGGTAAATACTCTGTGAAATCTGTCTCAAAGTTTAGGAACCTGCCCACAGATTCTTCACTTTCCCTTAAGAACTGACTGTGAGGCTTGGCACCTGTGGCTCAAGTGGCTAAGGCTCCAGCCACATACACCTGAGCTGGTGGGTTCAAATCCAGCCCGGGCCGCCAAACAATGACGGCTGCAACCAAAAAATAGTGGGGTGTTGTGGTGGGTGCCTGTAGTCCCAGCTACTTGGGAGGCGGAGGAAGGAGAATCACTTGAGCCCAGCATTTGGAGGTTGCTGTGAACTGTGATGCCACGGCACTCTACCCAGGGCGACAGTTTAAGGCTCTCTCTCAAAAAAAAAAAAAAAAAAAAAGAACTGACTGTGAGTCTGTCACTTAAGTATTTTTCTAGGTATGGCCTCAGCTCATTTATGTGGACCCATTTATGTCAGACCTGTGGACCCAGGTTTCTTCATGAGAGTCTGGTGATAAAGGAGTTAAACAATAAGAAAGGGTTCCCAGTTAGGGCCCTTGCCTGAGCTTGTACCTATTTCCTCTGGGGGGGGGGGCAATGAAAGAGATGTGTCAGAACAGAGGAGGCGCATCTCAGAGATTGAGAAATTCTTCTACTATAACTTAGTCACCATTATCGATTTTGTTACCTGAGGCAGGAGAGCTGCCACCTCCCACAATCTGAGTATCTTCACAACAGAGTGACTAAGGATGGAGCCCTCGGGCCATGTCCCTGTCTCATCCAGTGTGTGCCTTACCCAAGGTTCCCTGAGCCTTGCATGTGGGTGCCCAAGTTTATGGCAATAAATGAAAACCTTTGAGCCATTTGAGTCTAGTCCCAGTATTTCTCTGGAACTATTTACCTCCTTTCCTGTGGTTAGGTTTTAGCTTTCAAAAGAAAAACAAAAAAGCTAATTTTATTTTATTTTATTATTTTTTTGGACAAGTCTCACTTTCTTGCCCCCAATAGAGTGCTATGGTGTCATAGCTCACAGCAACCTCAAACTCCTGGACTTAAGCAATCCTCTTTCCTTAGCCTCCCAAGTAGCTGGGACTATAGGCCCCTGCCACAATGCCCGGCTGTTTTTTTAGAGATGGGGTCTTGCTCTTGCTCAGTCTGATCTTAAACTCATGAGCTCAAGTGATCCACCATCTCGGCCTCCCAGAGTGCTAGTAGCTAGGATAACAGGCATGAGTCACTGCTCCTGGCCCCAAAAGCTGATTTTAAACAGTTAATTCTACAGGGTGTCCCAGAAATCACCCACAAAGTCACCATGCATGGTGGAGAAAATGGGAAATTATAGCTAAATGGACCTTCATTTATTACTGAATTTTACAAAGAGATGGCCAGCATGTACGGAATATTTATAATGAATGTTTTGTAAATAAAGGTACATTTAGCTATGATTTTTCATTTTCCCTGTGTATGGCAACTTTAGGGGCGACTCTGGAATACCCTGTAATAGGACAAAGATAATATATGTTCAATGCTTAAAATTTTTGAAGCACTGGGAAATGTTTGGGGGGAAATTATAATGCAGCATATATCCTAAAGCATGTATGCCCAGGAGATGGATGGCCCAGTGTGATCTAATGAACGTGATGTGTCTGGCAGGCTTCATGCTAGGATCGAGGAGAAATAACATCTGGACTTTGTGATAGGGGCTCTCACTGCCTAGCGGAGATGCAGATGCTTAAGCAGATACTCCAGTACAGTGGACTGAAGTCCTAGAAGTGGTGTAGTCTAATTGTTTTGCAGTGCAGACAAGGGATTGCCTAAGTCTGATTCTCACCCTTTAAAGATGTGAGGTCTTGTGTGGTTTGCATAATTTGAAGGAGGAGAGGGGTTGGGCAGAGTGACTGCCTATTATATATGTTCCCTTTGAAGCTGGTGACTGCAGAGAATGTGTAACTTCATGAGAAATTAGAAAACGTCTAAAAGTGAGAATCTTCTAATGAGCCTCTTCATTGCATTGATTATAGATAGCACCAAGCCTGTGGGCACTGTTGGAAATTCTTATCACAATGGATCCTTCTTTCTGAGGGAGAAAGGAAAAGGAAGTGACATTTGCAGGACAACTGCCATGGGCCAGGATCTTACCTAATATTCAAGAAAACTCTCTGAGATGACTTTTATTTTTCCCTTTAGGGAGGGTCACACTCTGTCACCTGGGCTACAGTGCATCACAGCTCACAGCAACTTCAAACTCTTGGGCTCAACAATCCTGCCTCAGTCTCCCAAGTGACTAGTACTACAGGCATGGCCATCACACCTGCCTGGCTAATCTCTGTAGTTTTTTGGAGAAACAGGGTCTCTCTATATTGCTCACACTGGTCTTGAACTCCTGGCCTCAAGTGATGGTCCTACCTTGGCGTCCCAAAATGCCACAGGGCTATACTGTGAGCCACCATACCCGGCTCCTGAGGTGAACTTTTTGACATCTTTCTAAGCTTAGGAAATAGAGGTGCAGAAAAGTTAAGCGACTTGCCCAGGAGCAGTTATGGTGTGACCAAGCAAGGATTCTAACCCCAGCCTGTCTGACTCCAAGGCGCATGCACTTTCTACATTTCTGCTGCACTGTCCTTACTCTTTGAGTTTCCATTCCCTTTCTGTTTGCGCTTTTTCTCCTTTCTATTATTGTGACCCCCACCCTGCCAGCCCTTTAACACTGTCTTTAGCATTTTCAGGGCTACTGATGCTGATGTCTTTGAGCCACCAGCGACTCTTTAGCTTCAAAATGAAGGAGCAAATGCAGACTTCTTTGTCATCATAATCAGGGAACAGGCATGGTGATGGTCAGCACTTACACTTGCTTCTTTGCTAGGCCCTGTGTATGATGATTTAGAAATATGTGATCTCTGTTTTCCAGGGCCTAATGACAGGTTCCAGAGAATCGTGTGGTATATATTTAGAAATAACAAAGGCAGTACGATTTTTGGAATTTTGTGTTGGAAAGACAGGTGGGAGGTGCCATGGGCAGTACTGGAGTCCTGTGGTATAGCCTGTAAAGCAGCTTCAAGAAGGGAGTTAGGGCTCGGTACCTATAGCTCAGCAGCTAAGGCTCCAGCCACATACACGAGAGCGGGCAGGTTCAAACCCAGCCCAGGCCTGCCAAACAACAATGACAACTACAACCAAAAAATAGCTGAATGTTGTGGTGGGCATCTATAGTCCCACCTACTTGGGAGACTGAGGCAAGAGAATTACTTAAGCCCAAGAGTTGGAAGTTGCTGTGAGCTGCGATGCCATATGACTCTACCGAGGGTCATATAGTGAGACTCTGTCTCAAAAAAAAAAGAAGGAAGTTAATTGACAGTGTTGAGGGAAGTGTGTGTGTGTGTGTGTGTGTGTGTGTAGGGAGGCAAGAGACTGATATGGAAAACACATGGAAGTGAGGGCTCAGGAACAAAGGTAAAAAGTATCAGGCATTGGGAGGAGGCAGGCTGAGTGCTGTGCTGAGGCTTTGGGGCCAGGTGCTCAGAGGAAGGAAAATGAAGTCAGTGGGTAGCACCTGCGGTGGCCTGACTCAAGGCTAACTAGTTAATCTCATGTGCCTCTGTCTTCTCAGCAGTAAAACACGAGTGATAATATCTCACAGAGTTATTGGGAGGATAGAATGAGATCATATTAGGGGTTAGCTCTCTGGAAACTGAAGCCTGCGCTGCAAATGCTTGCGATCAGTATCAGCCTTGAACCCATATTTAAATCTGAAGCTTCTGGAGGGCCTTTGGGAGGGGAGAGGCACGTTCAGTGATGTCAGCAGTCGGCATGAGGCTGGGGTACAGCAGGTTGTGAGGAAGGCCCGACTTAGCAAGGACAGGTTGTAGGAATGGAGAGATGCTGAAGGGCTGGATGGAAGGAGGACATTCCCGTGGACTTGCCACCACGACTAATCCAGACTCCATCTGCCTTTCTTTTCCTAGGATTTCTGCACTTTCTAGGTCATTGCTCTGCTATTTTGAATAGAGAAGTCAGCCCGAATGAGCCGATGTTTGTAGCTGGGTCACTGTTTTCTTTTTTCTTCTTAAATTTTAATTTAATTTAATTGTTTACTTCAGGTTAATTTGAGGGTACAAAGAAATGTTTGCACTTGTTAGGTAGAGTCCCTGTTGTAATTGTGTCCCACCCTCAAGAGGTGTGCCAGGCACGGAGCCATTGTGCTCATTCAGTGGACGCACACCCAGCCCCCTTCCTCGCGGCCCCCTGCAAACACTGTTTTCCAGGGCTGCCCCTGAAAGCTGGAGCCAGGGAAGGAGGCAGAGAATGAAGAGCGGGGTGGAAATAAACTCAGGGGAGGCTTCTGAAGTGACATAAAGTGATAATTGTGACAATTTCCACTTGAAATCACCTCCCCAGTTATTAGTCATTAACCATCTGGAACCAAATGCAGTTAATTTAGCACCATGTTGGAAACCTTATAGCATAAACCATATCCTAGGGCGAGGGCCATCTAGGTTTTGATCCTTTGTAAACGTCCCCACTTTGGAACACAATTTGGTATCACAACATAGGAACTAAGAAGTGTGCTGAGTTGTGAGTCATCAGCCATCTGCTTTCCTCTAGAACATGGTGGGGAAAAGATGGGCAGTCTGGTTCCCATGCCACCCAGGCTCACCTAAACTCTCACTGCAGGCTGAAGCAAATGCATGTTTTAAAAGGCTTAAGAAATTTCATTGAACTCAGAAAAGAGACAACAAGTTTCTGTTCTTTGGTTTCACTTGTACCTAAAGTCCTGTTTCGTTTTCTGTTGAGTCTCCAGGCTATCATACGGAGGTTTTCCGCGTTGCTTTAGATTCCTAGGGATTCAGACTGGCCTTTTAATGCTCATTTGTGAAATTACTGCACCACGATAGGGTTTGAGGATATTGAGATGACTAAAATGTGGTCCCTGACTTTGAGGACAGCACAGTCCAGGGGGGAGAGGGTGTATAAATAGTGTAAGTATTGTGTAATAAGTGACTTTGTAGAGATACAGTACACAGGCAGCTTTCGGGCCCTTGAACAAGGCCTCACGCTAGGAGGCGGAGTCTTCTCATTACCCCGGATGGTGCTGCTCTCGGAACTTCCAACCTCCAATAAAGCTTGGAAGGGCAAGCTGTGTTATTCTCTGCTTGGATTGACTATGCTCAGGACATATTACAGTATCAGCATAAATCTGAGGATCTTCTGATGACATCTCATTCATCAGTGGTTGAATATTTTTATTTTCAACTGCATGCCACTTCCTTTTGGTAAGCAACCTGGGCTTCCTAATGTTTTATAGCCGTTTGAGTAAATTTGGATTTTCTGGTGTTCTAATGATAGCTAGTGGGGATGTGAATATATTCTGGGCCTTATCTGAAATGGTGCATGGTGAAACTCAGGATTTGCATCGTATAGTTTTAAAGGTGAACCCAGTTATTTGAAGCCTGTCCCTTAGGCAGTGGGGGGCCACAGTGAAAATGAACCAGCAGGGAATGTACATTAGGAAAGAGGCACTCCAGGATTTCGCTACATTTGGTGGCATTTGGAGGTATTGTTTAATTTGATTCTGCCATTGTGTGCGACGTGTTATCTGGCTGTATTTACTTTATTTGGGGTTTAGTTTTCTCTTATTTGTGTAGTGTCTTTAAAGCGGAAGCTGAGCTCACGCTTCGAAGACCTTTTCTTCTTCCTGCTATTCAGGCATAAATTCCCCCTACTCCTAAGTCAGCTGTTTCCCACAAGTTTTGATATGTTGTGCTTTTATTTTCATTTCGTTCAAAAGACTTTCTAATTTCCTTTTTGACTTCTTTTTAACTCTTAGGTTACTCAGAAGTATGTTATTTAGGATATTTGGGCATTTTCCAGGTACCATTCTATTATTTGATATTTATTTATAGTTTAATTTTGTTGTGGTCAGAAAATAAGCTATGTATGACTTGAATTCTTTCATACTTTTAAAGCCTTGTGTTAGGGCCTGGAATATGGTCTACCTCGAAAAGAATGTCTGTTCTGCTTCTGTAGGTGGAATGTTCTATAAATTTCGTTTCGGTTAAATTGTTTGATACTGCTCAAGTCTTCTATATCCACAATGATTTTTTTTTTGCCTACCTATTCTTTGGATAATTGATAAAGGAGTCTTGAGATCTCTAACTACAATTGAGAATTTGTCCTTTGCTCCTTTTAGCTCTACCAGTTTTTGCTTAATACACTATGAACTTCTAGAATTAGATGCATAAACATTTAACATCTTTGTAGCATCTAGATAAATTGACCCTTCTATAACCATGAAATTATCCTTGGTGATGGTTATTTTTGTGCTTCAAACTTGACTAGGATACAGGGTCCCAGATGTTTAGTCAAACATTATTCTGGGTATGGCTGTGGGAGGGTTTGGGATGAGATTAACATTTGAATCAGTTGACTGAGTAGAGCACATCACCCTCCCCCATTTAGGTGGGCCTCATCCAATCAGATAAAGGCCTGACTAAAACAAGGCTGACCCTCCTGTAAGAGGTTAGTATTCCTGCCTGATTACTGTTGAGGTAGGAAAAAATATGGGTTCCTGCCATCAGACTCAAGGAGACCCATCAATTCTTTTTGGGTCTCAAGCCTGGTGGCCTTTGGATTGGAACCACATTATCAGCTGTCCTGGATATCCAGTTTGCCAACTGCAGCTCTTAGGGCTTGTCAGCTTCCACACTCAGCTGAGCCAATTCCTTATAATAAATATCTCTCTCTCTCCACACACACACACACACACACACGTGCATTCTATATATAGAAAGGTTCTGGAGAACCTTGACTATTCTAATCCATTTTCTTTATACCTGTAATAGTCTTTGCTCTGAGCTATACTCCTTCCTCTAGTTGTCTTTTTTTTTTTTTTTTTTTGAGACAGAGCCTCAAGCTGGCCCCCTGTG
>NW_003852405.1:22404605-22421455 GCF_000181295.1 Otolemur garnettii
AGGCGCCGAGCCGATAATTTCTAATAGTGTGTCTCCAGTTCATCAATCTTTTATAGTAAGTATATAATCTGGTATTAATCACATTTACTATATTTTTCATCTCAGACATTATAGTTTCAACTCTAGAAGCTTCATTGGAGTTTTAAAAACTATCCTCCATATTGCCAGTTAATGTGCTTAATCTTTCTATTGCCTTGTTCAATACACACAATATAGTCATGATAACTCTTTTAATGTCTTTGTCTACTAATACTGCCCATGTCATGTGTTTCGTTTCTGAGTCTGTTTCTATTGATCACATTTTCTGCTATTGTAGGTCATATTTTCCTGCTTATTTGCATGCTTGGTAATTTCTGACTAGATGTCAGACATTGTGAATTTTAGCTTGTTGGGTGCTAGATATATTTATATGCCTAAAAATATCCTTAAATTTTTTTCCTGGAACATAGCTAAGTTACTTGGAAATAGTTTAATCCTTTCACATCTTGCTTTTAAGCTTGTAGATGTAAGAGCAGGCATTTAGTCAAGGGCTAATTTGTCCCCACTATGGAGGCAAAACCCTTCTGAATATTCCACCCAAGCCCCATTTATTTATAAAGTTTTCCTCTCTGGCTGCTGGGAACACCAAATAATCTCAGCTCTATGTGTGTTCTAAGAATTGTTCCCACTGCTAATTTTTAGCAGTTCTTTCCCCAGCCTTGGATAATTTTCTTATGTGAATGCATTGAACAGAACTTAGTTGAAGACATGAGGGCACCCTTTTTCAGATCTCTGGAGTTCTCTGTGTAGAACTCTGTTCTTTCCTGCCCAGTACTCTGCACTGTCATTGCTAGACACATTGGTTTCACCAAACACCTGTCTGATTGTCTCAGGGAGACTGCTGCCCTGGGTTCCACCTACCTGTGCTGCAGCCTAGATCTTCTTTTCAAGCAGCAAGCCAGGATAATTGTGGGTCTTAATTTTTTTATTCCCCACTCAAAGCAATCACTGTGCTGTGCCGTTTGATGTCCTGTGTCTGAAAAAAATGTTGTTTAATATAATTTGCCCAATTTTATTACATGCTTTCGGCAGGAAGGTAAATCTGGTCACTGTTTCTTCATTTTGGCTTGAAAGCAGAAGTCCTGCTATTGGAATTTTGCTGAAGAAACTACATGTCTATTACTTCCCTAGGGCCACCATATCAAACTGCCACAAACTCAAAGGCTTACAACAACAGAAATTTATTTTCTGTTAGTTCTGAAGGCTAGAAGTCTGAAATCGGGGATTATCAGGGCCATGATACCTCCAAAGATTGTAAGGAAGAATCCTGCCTTACCTCTTCTATTTCTGGTGAATTCCAGCAATATCCAGCATTCCTTGGCTTGTGGATGCATCACTCCAATCCCTGCTTCTGTATTCACATGGTCTTCTTCCTTGTGTGCCTGTGTCTCTGTGTCCAAATTTCCTCTTTTATAAGGTCACCAGTCGTTGGATTAGGATGTGCTCTAATTCAGTATGACCACATGTTAACACAGTTAACAGATTTGCACGTTTGCAAATGTACTGTTCCAAATAAGGTCACATTCACAGATACCAGGGGTTAGGATTTCAACATATTTTTGGGTGGGACATGTTCAACCCTATAACAGAAACTTTCATTCTTCTTCTTGATTAAATAATATTTTAAGTAGAACAAAGGTGACTGGTCTTTGTGGCAAACTGTTATAATACTCTATATTATTAGTTTATCTTTAAATATCCTCAGGTATTTATGACAGTCACAATAATTTCTAAATCAACTCCATATTTATCTTTTCTTAAATATGATTTGTTAGTGTAGTGAGACGGAAAGTTTCTTATTTTTTCTTTTCTTTTTTTTTTTAATAAAGCCATTTTACACATGTATTGTCTGGCCTTTTATTTCACTCTGTACATAAGGGATTTTTAGGGACTAGAAAGGGTTCAAACTTAAAGCTATGATAATTAGCTGCTGTGATGCTATCTCAGAAGTAGCTTCTTGCCTAAGGATAAAAATATGTGAATTATAGTTTGATTATTTGAAAGAATCAGAAGCAACTCTATCAAATAGGCTGACCCAACTTCTTTTTAAAGAAAAGCTCATCTACTAATCTAACATCCACTAATGTTTAGGTATGTGAGCTAATATCAAGGATAGAAGCATAGTCATAATTAGAGCAATAGTCATAAAAGTCTTCATTCTAAAGTAGACTTTCCTTGGAGCGACAGTAAGTGTTTAATCATGCCCATAGATCCACTAGCTTTCTCTAGTGGCATAGAATTCCGACACCTCCATCAGTATGCTTAATCTATTGTACTAGTTTAATTGTGACCTTAATTTTAATTTAATTTTATTTTTAGAGACAGAGTGTTGTCTCTGTTGTGTCACCCTCAGTAGAGTGCTGTGGCATCACAGCTCACAGCAACCTCAAACTCTTGGGCTTAAGTGATTCTCTTGCCTCAGCCTCCCAAGTAGCTGGGACTATAGGTGCCTACTATAATGCCCAACTATTTTTTGTTGTAGTTGTCATTGTTGTTTAGCAGGCGTGGACTGGGTTCAAACCCGCCAGCTCTCGTGTATGTGGTTGGAGTTGTAACCACTGTACTATGGGCACTGAGCCTTTAATTTTAATTTTAAATGTGACTTTCTCCCCAATAAGAATCTTATAAGAACAAATATTTGAGTATTTTATGTAATATAATATACTAGATTCTCACCTAGATGTCTGTGCAAGAGATTACAGTAGGTAATGAGGAAAGAGAGAACAAAAGAGCGGATGAGGATCAGAAAAGTTTAGCTTCATGTCAATGGCTACACAAGTAGTTAATGACAAAGAAGACCTAAAATTAGCTCTTCTTGTTCTCAAGTAGTTTTCTTTACAACATCTATATTTATTGTTTCTTTGAATCTCAGTTCAATATCCATATTATGCTAATTTTTATGAATAATTAACACTCTTACAGTATTTACTATTTTCCTGGTATATTTCAAGCACTTTCAATATATTAATTCATTTGATCCTTATTAACAACTCTCTGAGGTAGGCACTATTATCCCTACCTTGTAGGAAACTAAAACACAGAGATATTAAGTAGCATACTCAAGGTTGTCATGTGTCTAGTCAGTGGTAAAGCAGAGACTGTAACCCAGATATTCAGGCTCAAGAACCAATATGTAAACCACTATAATACATTCCCTGGGATGGAATGACATTATCTTTTTGTTGAAATTATTTATTTATTTATTTATTTGAGACAGAGTTTCACTTTGTTGCCCTCCATAGGTGCAGTGGCGTCACAGCTCACAAAAACCTCCAACTTCTGGGCTTAGGCGATTCTCTTGACTCAGCCTCCGGAGTAGCTGGGACTACAGGCACCCACCCCAATGCCCAGCTATTTTTGTTGCAGTTTGGCTAGGGCCAGGTTCAAACCCACCACCCTCAGTATATGGGGCCGATGCACTACCCACTGAACCACAGGTGCCACCCTTTGTCGAAGTTATATTAGGAAAAGTAAACCAATATTTAATGATACACAATAAAAAACTATGCATTTTATTATACAAAACTGTACATTTTTAAAAATCTCTGTTAATTTTTTGTTCAGAATGCTCCTTGATTTTTTAAATTTTCCATCAGAAGTACTGAATAAATAGGAAAAAATAAGGCTTATTAAACTAATATTACTTAAAGGTAAATTAAAAATATTCTTTGAATAACATACTTTTTGGTGATAGGTTGACAGAGTTTTTATAAACAGTAACCAATAAGTTGGAATTGATTCTTAGTTCCTCTAAGGGGGTTAATGTTAAGGCTTATTCTTTTTTATTATTTTCTTTTTTTTTTAATTTGGTTTTTTTGTTGTTGATGTTTGTTTTTAGAGACAGAGTCTCACTTTGTCACCCTCAGTAGAGTGCTGTGGTGTCACAGCTCACAGCAACCTCCAGCTCCTGGGCTTAGGTGATTCTCTTGCCTCAGCCTCCCTAGTAACTGGGACTATAGGCACCTGCCACAATGCTTGGCTATTTTTTTGTTGCAGTTTGGTCAGGGCTGGGTTCAAACCCGCCACCCTTGGCATATAGGGCCGGCGCCCAACCACTGAACCACAGGTTCTGCCCAGTCTTTTTCATTGTTTTCTGTATAGTTCCAATTCAAAAGTTAATCTAGTGTTACTCATTTTGTAATTGATTGCTTTAGGCTTTGCAATATGCATTGTTAAACTTATTACAGCCTTTCTTCAAATAGTGTTATACTATTCATTCATAATTTAAGAAACTTACAACAATATATTTTTATTTCTACCTATGATTCTTGTGCTACTGTGTCGTACATTTTATTCCTACCTATGTTATAAGCTCCACAATGTCTTATAATTATTTTGCTCAGTCAATTACTGTTTGAAAAAAATTTAAAAATTAGAATTTATACATGTATTGTCTGGCCTTTTATTTCACTCTGTACATAAAGGATTTTTAGGGACTAGAAGGGGTTCCAGTATTTCATATTTACTTGTATATATTTATTATTTCTGGCATTCATTATTCCTTTGAACAGATCCAAATTTCCATCTGATATTTTTCTTTTGCTGGAAGAACTTCCTTGAACATTTCTTGTAGTTTTAATCTGCCAATAACTTCTGCCTACATTTGTTTATCTAAAAATGGTTTTTATTTTGTCTTCATATTTGAAGAATATTTTTGCCAGATTTGGAATTCTAACCCCTTTTCAGCACTTTAAGCTGCTGTTCCATTGTCTTTTAGCTTGCATGTTTTTATCAAAAGATCTGTTGTCATTGTATCTTAGTTACTCTGTGGGTAATGCCTTTTTTTCTCTGGATACTTTTGATATTTTCTTTTTATCACTGGTTTTCAGCAATTTGATAATCATGTGTCTTGGTGCATTTGTTTTTATCCTGCATGGGATTCATTGAAATTCCTTGATCTGTGGGTTTATAGTTTTCATCACATTTAGGAAAATTCTTGCCATGATTTTAAAAAATATTTTTCCTTTCCCCTGCTTCTCTCTATCAGGAAATTCAATTTCCATGTATTACATTGCTTGCTATTATTCCATCAAAAAAATTTTTTTTCTGTTCATCTTTTTTTCAGTCTTTTTCTCTGTGTGCTTCATTTGGATATATTCCAATTTACTATGCCCTCAAACTCCTGATCCTTTCTTCTCTAGAGTGTAATCTATTGCTAAACAAATGCAATGAGAAATATTTATTTCACATATTGTACTCTTCATTCAGTTCTGTTTGTTTTTTTAATTTCCACTTCTCATAATATTTATGTTTTACTTTAAATATTTACACATAGCCGTAATAGGTATTTTAACATTGTTATTATCTAGTTTCATTATCTCTATCACTTTCAATTTGCTTCTATTGATTTTTTTCTCTGATTCTGGATCATATTTTCTTGCTTCTAAACATGTCTAGTATCTTTTTATTGGAAGTCGAGTATGATGGTTATTACACTGTTAACTTTTGAGATTTGTTGTCATTCTTTAAGTAGTGTTGAGCTTTTTTGGCAAGTAATTAAGTTACATACAGATGGGTTTGACCCACTTAGGCCTATTTTTTAAGCTTTTGAGCAACTTGGGCCTATTTTTAAGCTTTTAGGGCAGTTATAGAATAACATTCACTTAAGAAATAGTTCAGTCTTACTATTAAGATGTGACTCTCCCAGTGTTTCTACTGAACAACCTAGGATGTCATTGAGGTTCCTCTACTCTAATAGTGAAAGTTAAAAGTCAGGAATGAAATTTAAAATAAGGTGGTCATGGATGACTTTATTGAGAAGACAATGATATACACACAAATATTTTTCTTGTATCTTTCATTACCAAGTAATGGGTATAAATTCCAAAAGGTCACAACATTTTATGCTTCTACCACTGGTTTAGAAAAGTGCCTGCTTAATAATATCCTTGCTTAGTATTGAGTTTAATGTATTATAGATATTCCTTGGAAGGAATTATACAGCCATTAGGAACATGTTTTTGAGGATTATTTAATAACTTGTAAAAAAGCTCCCAAACCAATGTTAATTGAACAAAAGCAAGGCAAAAATTCTATGAACATAAAGATCATACATATTTTAGTTAATAGAATTTATCTCTGGATAAAGAGATTATGGCTACTTTTCATATTGTCATTATTTTATTTTAGTATAACTTTCATATTAGTCTCACTTTTAAAACTTTTATTTTAAATTATGAGATACCTGATAAATTAGTATGTAGAAAAGAAAGGGCTTTCTTCAGAATATGACAATACCTGAGGGCAAGAAAATTTACAAATCCACAAATCATATGCTGACTTGTACTATAGTTGGAGTCAATATTTTTCTGTCTCTGAGTTTATTTCAGAATCTTCTGAGAATAGAGTAGTCTGGGCCATCAAAAAGAATGTCCTGATAGCATTGGTCAACTTGTGTTTATGGAACAGAAACAACTATGTGCCTTGGATCAGCTTTATTTATTTAGCTAATTTAGGACAAGTGAATTTTCTTTGTTCCCTGTTTTATATTAGCACTTTAACACAGAATGTATTTGTTTGCTAGGGCTGCCATAACAAAGAACCAGAGATTGGATGCCTTAAACAACAGAAATTAATTTTTTCACAATTCTGAAGGCTAGAAGTCTGATGAAAGGTGTCAGCAGACTTGGTTTCTTCTGAGGCCTCTGTCCTAGGCTTTCCAGCCCCTCTCTGTGTCATCATTAAGGTCTTCCCTCCTTACATGTCTTAGTCAATTGTTTTCTTCTTACAGAGACGTCAGTCATGATGGATTAGGGATAACCCTAATGACCTTACTTTAACTTCATTACCTCTTTAAGAACTCTCGATCCAAATACAGTCCCATTTTGAGGTACTGATGGTCAGGACTTAATATACTAATTTCAAGAGGACACAGATTAGCCCATAGCATTGAGTGAGTTCAGTTCCTCTCTTCAGATTTCTCATGGATGTAGCAGAGATAGAAAACTCATTTCTTTACTTTCTCAGCATAAGTTCTAGATCCAAGAGTGCCTGATATTGAATGCTGGCTCTTTCACTGAAGAGCTGTTTGACCTTGGAGAAGAGATCCAGCCTCTCTACACTTCACTATCTCATCTCTCAAATGGGGACAATATAGGTACCCATCTCATAGCATCAGTAATTTAATTTATGCAGAACTCACAGAACAGTGCTTGCCACATAGCCATACACCAAGTATCCAATAAAGATGACCTGTTATTGTTTTACCAAATTATCTTGTTAATGTAGTTATTGATTTAACACTTTACTTGACATAGAAGACCTAGTGATGAACACGAAAGATAGTTCGTGTCTTCACTGAAAAGAGATTTTTTTTCTCTCCCTGGATCTAGATCAGTGTTTTTCAACCTTTTTTGTCTCATGGTACACTTGAACCTGTAGTTAAACTTCTGTGGCACGCCTAAATTATGTTGAGCAAAAATTTAAAAAAAAGTAAAAAAGAAAAAAAGAATATATTTACATGCTTTGAACTTCTTTTGAAAATAATTTAATTAATGATCTTTAAAATTTTTCATGCCAAACCTAAGATCCTCTCACAGCACACCAGTTGAAAATCACTGGTCTAAATAATAGTATTTCTGGTGAGAAAGATTTTGTTCTACTTTTGAAAATTCTGTGTAGACATGCTTTTCTAAGGGATACTGAATGGTTGAAGCTTGATCTTTCTGACCTTCCCTTGCTCCTTGTAGGCCCTGATTCTTATTATGTGTGGTTTGTAGATTTAGGGAGAGGTCTGACCTCGGAAAGAAGAGATCTGAAAGAAATCTGAAAGTAACAAATCCTATATCTCTTATGCTTATTTCTCTTCTTTCTCTGTCTATTAAACAACACACACATACATACTCTTTTACCCCACTCTCTGTGCTGGACACATTATCTAATTCCACGTGCCCAGATTCTGCGCCTAGATAATGCTGTCTATGAGGTTGTGGTATCTGCTTCATTAAGCAGTCCTTCTAGAATGCTTTGATGACTAAAAATATAGATGATGTGTCTGTCCTTTGTACACCAGCTCTGTCACCCTCATGTGGGAACATGTACTTTGGGTACTCTTTCAAGCAAGGACTTGAGCTGATCTACCTCATACATTAATTCTGGCTGTAGTAATACTTTGGGAAAGGAATATGATCCCAAAATAACCTCCAAGAGAAGAGAAGCGTGTCATGAAAGGTCATGGCAATGGGGCAGAGGATATTGGACAGAAGAGTTCTAAAAATAAACCGAGCAAGAGATCAAAGAACCAGCAGTGATGAGGAACCTTTTTTGGCTTTGGTTCCCAGGAGAAAGAGGAGGAGGAGAAGGAGGAGGAGGGGCAGCACTCCCCAGCCTGCTCGTGCCTTCTGTTCCACCTGCCACTCACAGCCCTGGTGAGGAAATGCTGTGGGTGGGAGGATGGTTAGCAAATTTTTCTGTGCTGGGTGCTGCCTGCCCTTATATCACTTTGATGACAAGTCTATTTGCATAATGCTTAAGAACCTTTCAAAATAAGTAACCTTATGAGGATTTTTACATTACTGCCCTATTGCTAATATTGCAAAAAAGGTGTAAAACATTTGAATGAAGAATCCTTAACTTCAGCTTTCTTCTGGACCAGATCTTTAGGTTTTACAAGTTCAAATTGACTTTTTCTTGTCTCCCTGAGTTATACCTGATGATTAAATGTGTTTGAAAAGCCAAGCACTAAATTTTTGAGCATGTATGAAAATTGGGTTAAGTTTGGCTATGTTGGGTTCCATCAGCCACCCTGTGTGTTCTGCAGGGGCGGGGTTTGGGCATATCTGGCTGCAGTGGAAGAAACTCATATTTCAGATATGCTGTTCAACCCTTTCCCCTGCAAATCTAGCTTTGAAAATAGTGAGGTCGGTAGATGAAGACATGTTAAAAATATAGGCTTCTTGAATGGATTTTGGCAGATGGTTGTGTATATGTGTTTGTGTATGGTTTTATTTTCTAATTCCAAAAAGTAGGGAATCAGAAAATCTGGGATGAATCCTATATCCTCTTTAACGAACAACTTCTTTGATAGTAAAATAAATATATTGACACTTGGCCAGGAGACAGTAAATATATGGATGTGCTTGCGAGCTGTGCAGTGCTGTACAGATGTGCCTTAAGTCCCACAGTTGTCAGAGAACCAGTCTTTGCATTCATGCTGAATCCCCTCTTTCCTCTTCAAGGAGGCTTTCCATTCATTTCAAAACTATTTAATGTGTCACTCTACTGTGCAAGACACTGTGCCAGGCACCAAAAAGCATTTGATAATGAATCATCCCCAGATCCTACCCTCAAGGAACTTAGGATGAATTTAAGGTACAAGGATTTTTTGGTTTTGGCGGGGTTTTTTGAGACAGAGTCTCACTCTGTCCCCCTGGGGAGAGTGCTGTGCCATCCTAGCCCACAGCAATCTCAAACTCTTAGACTCAAGCAATTCTTCTTGCCTCAGCCTCCTGAGTAGCTGAGACTATAGGCACTCACCCCAATGCTTGGCTAGTTTTTTCTATTTTTAGTAGAGATGGGATCTTGCCCTTACTCAGGCTAGTCTTGAACTCCTGAGTTCAAGCAATCCACCTGCCTGAGCCTCCCAGAGTGCTGGGTTACAGTGTTGAACTACCACCCCCGGCCCCAAGCTACAAGGAGGCAGATAAACCACTAAAAAAGGTTTCTTTAATTTAGCTTCAAATGATAGCACTATTTAGCATAATGTGACATTTAAAAAGTGACTTAGCAGTCCTTCTTAAAGATTTAAATAAAAAATATCCATGTAATTGCATGCATTAATCCATTAATAGACTCATGAGCATATATGCCAGTAGTTATAAGAAATGCACGCAAGAGCAAAGGCCTCTTGATTCGGGACAGCCAATCTGAGGTATTGCAGTGAGGAGTGATGATTGACAGCCACTAATCCCAATCTTTGTTAAGTAATCAGTCTTCATTAAGTTCCCCAAACCAAAATTGACCGGAAAACAATTGATTTCTTTCTGGCTCTAAAGCCAATTTCTCCATTTGTTTTGATTTGAGGCTATCTTGGCCTGAATCATTGTGTGAAAGGCCCTTTTGTTTAAAATCTTAGTTGCAGTGTAGTCAACAAATCTTTGACTTTATTCTAAAAGTAGAGACAAAATTGAGACTTCTCTGGGAGACAGGAGAATCTCAGTGTTTACATGAGGGAAGTATGATGGCTATAATCCTGAAAATTTATGCAATTTCCAGTCACTGAAAATCGCCTCAAAATCTTACTCATAAAATTCTAGCTTAAAGTGGATTCTTGGTCAGAGTTACAACTTTAAAAATATTCCTCGAATAAGAATATTAAGGGTCGTCTGAAAATACAGGATATGACACTGATCTCTTCTTCCAAAAGAAGAAGGCTGCTTTAGGTATTGGAAAACATGTGATTTTCTTTTCAGGAAAGCTACAAAGGCCTGTACATTAGTTTTGAGTTGGCCTCCTCTTCAGACACTAATAGATTTGAATCAGTATGAGAAATCTTAAATACGGTTCTTTGGAAAAAGAAGCTATTGTGAGCTCAGAAAAGAAGAATGTTTGGCTCGGCGCCTGTGGCTCAAGCGGCTAAGGTGCCAGCCACATACACCTAAGGTGGCAGGTTCGAATCCCCAGCCCGGGCCCGCCAAACAACAATGATGGTTGCAACCAAAAAATGGCCAGGCGCTGTGGCAGGCACCTGTACTCCCAGCTACTTGGGAGGCTGAGGCAGGAGACTCGCTTGAGCCCAGGAGTTGGAGGTTGCTGTGAGCGTAATGCCATGGCACTCTACCCAGGGGATAGCTTGAGGCTCCGTCTCAAAAAAAAAAAAAAGAAAAAAAAGAAAAGAAGAATGTTTCAGTTATTGTTCAGAAAAATGGTTGAAAACTAGTAGGGGACCATGGGTGCTACCATTTAGCTCATGAGTTTCTACTGAATTGTGGGAAGAGAACTGTAAATACTGTGTAAGCAACAAATATAACCTTCAAGTCAAGATGTCCAGAGACTTGTGTTACCTCATGGGGCTGGACATACAACCTCCAATCAGATAACTCAAAAAGTCCCTCCAGGCTTGGCACCTGTGGCTCAAGCGGCTATGACGCCAGCCACATATACGTAAGGTGGCAGGTTCGAATCCCCAGCCCGGGCCCACCAAACAACAATGATGGCTGCAACCAAAAAATGGCCAGGCATTGTGGCGGGCGCCTGTGGTCTCAGCTACTTGGGAGGCTGAGACAGGAGACTCGCTTGAGCCCAGGAGTTGGAGGTTGCTGTGAGCGTGATGCCATGGCACTCTACCCAGGGGGATAGCTTGAGGCTCCGTCTCAATAAAAAAAAAAAAAAAAGCACTCCATGGAGAGGCCAGAAGGCTGGCTCCAACCCTCTAGCCACCAAGCGCTCTGACTAAAATGTCTTAGAAAGAAGGAGAGTCCAGATCTGTATCACATGTCCAGATATAGGTATCTGAGACTGTGTGATATGGATAGTCTCGGTGGCCCATTGCCTCTCAACAAACAGTGCCACCAATATGGCTGATAGTCCAGAGTCAGTCAATTCATACTACAAATATTTATGGAATCTCTACTCTCTACCGTCTCCCAGGCATGAAGAATCTGTTCATGCCTCTGACCCCTGATTGTGCTTCTCCAAAGTCTAGAGGCCCATGACAGGACAGACCCCTTCAGCCAGCAATACTGCCCTGTGCTGGTAACCTCTGGGCCCCAGTCGCTTCTGGCTTTGTGTTCACAGTGAGGACCCCAGTCACTCCCTAGTGACTTCACCCAGCACCCTGCATGTTTCAGAAGCTATCAGAAGTTTTCATTTTGAATTGGTCAGTGGTTTTGACCCTTTCATAGTCCTTAGGATTAAAAAGGAGGGTCAGGGATTCATTCCCTGGCTTTCCCCATGTTCACTGCAGCATGACAAACTATGCCCAAAGTCAGTACCTTAGATAAGCATGTACGTTATCTTATCTCATGGATTCTGTTAGTTAGAAATTTGGACAAGCTTCCTTTGAGTGTGATGCTACTGTTCTTCTGGAGATGATTGAGGTCAGTCAGTGGTACTCAGGTAATTGAGATGGTCCAAGATGATTTTACTTGCACATCTGGTACCTAGGTGGAGATGGCTGAACATGTGCACTCATCTGGGTTGTCCACTGAAGTACCTGCCTGTGCTCTCTCCAGCACCTTAGTCTCAGGGTGGCTGCCCTTTCTCAGGGCAACTGATTCCCCTCAGGGCCAGGATCTCATGAATACAAAGAGGAAGCTGCATAGTCTAATCTGGTCTAACCTCAGAAATCCTGCACCATTGCTGCTAAAGCAGTGTTCTCAACCTTCCTAATGCTGCGGCCCTTTAATACAGTTCCCGTGGGTCGCCACCCACAGGTTGAGAACCACTGTTCTACAGCGTTCTAGTAGTCACAAGCAAGTCAGATGTACAACGTAAGACTGCTCAAGATTCAAGGGCGGGGAAGTTAGGCTCCATTTCTTGATGGCAGGTCACACATACAAGAAATATTCTTAGGAAATATAAAGGCCGTATTATTTGGCCAGTAATTATGTCCATTCATCAGACAGCTTCTTTCTTCCTTCTCTTTTCCTGCCTGTCCCTTCCACCTAGGTAAGTTGCCCATTGCAAAAGAGTTTCCCACAGAAAAAGCAGAGTTCACAGGGCTTAGTTGAAACCAGCAGGATGAGATGGGTCCCAAGAAGAAAGAATAATAATGAAAAGAGTTAAGGGCACTCCCTTGAGGAGGTGGCCATTATGCTAGACTTTGATGGACAAGTGGAATTCTGAGAGATTGAGACTAAGGAGGAAGTCATGTCATGAGCAAAAGCACAGAAACCTAGAGAGATATGCTCTATGAGAAAAGCTAAGACTGCTGAAGAGTTTGGGCTACAGATTCTTTAGCCATCGAGAAGCCAAGTTTTTAATCTGTTTTAGGAAGACAGCTCTGGCAGAAGTGTGAAGATGCATTGGAGACATAGATTTTTAGAAAAAAAAAAAGATGATCAGTCTCTGTAGGGGGCTGTGTATTCTACTGAATGGAAAGGATAGCGCTTTCTTTCTCTCCTGATCTGTAAGGGGAACAGTAACCGTGACTCTATCTAGAGATAATGGCTCAAACTATTTATCGCTAGCCCTGGACCTTTCTTCAGCAAAGACTTGTCCAGATTGGATACTGGGGAGAACTATTCATCCACTTGGGATCTCAACCCACTCTCCACCCCCATAGCTCAGTGAATCTGTGCCTCAGAAGCCCTGGAAACCTTTAGTTTCCATCCAAGCTCTTATCCTAGAGAAGAGATCTTAGATGCTAAGCTCTTTCTTCCATCTTTCCCCTAAACTCTCTGTGCTACGTTCACACTGAACTTCTCCCATCCCTGGCTCATTCCAGGCTCTCACACTGCTACATCTTTGTATATGATCCTCTCTCTACCTTCCCTGTCATCAGTTAATACCAACCTAAGCATCTCCCCTGTGCAGCGTGATGCAGTCGGCGCTGCCGTCTCATCTCCCACCACGTTCTGTCTTGTGCTGCAGCATCTGCACCACGGCGGCACCCTGTGCATTCCATGCCCTCTCTGTAGAGTAGGCTGATGCCTCGAGGGAGCAGCCCACCTCTTATCTGTATCACTAGTGTCTCTCACCGGACCTGGCCCATAGGAGGTGATCAGTACATGTCACATGAGAAAAGGAAAACAGGAACTTCATTTTCCTCCTGTTGGTCTGTAGCTCTGATCCAGAAATCCTGACATTCTGAATGAGGCAGGGCTTGCCCCATTTGGGGCAGAACAGTGGTGTTTAAGTCTGTTCAGAAGAAGCTGGTTTCTGTTGACATAAAGTCACCAAAGCAATTTGGGAATCAGCCAGTGAAAACCAGCAGATCTCAGAGTAGCAGAGCCTTATTCACAAACCTTATTTCTAACAGACTGTTTCCCAGAGGTATCGTGAGCAGCCAAATTGCTGGGTCTCTCACACCCCAGCAACTCTTAAAAAAGGCAATTCCTTGCCTGGCTTCAGAGCACGGAGCAGCCCTATATGGTCCCCCGGATTCATCAGAGTCTCTTCCCTTGAAAGGCTGACATTCATGAGTAGTTTAGGTCATTGTCAACTTCTGTGGCCTCCTTTTAAAACCTAAGGTCACACATTCATAAAACCCTTCCTGACTGTGTGGATAATAGCAGGTAACTCAGCTTATACATATACTAAGCCTTCAGGAATGCTCTGTGGGCAGAGCTCAGCTTTCTGGGGAGAACTTTGTTCGTGTAGTGTTGCAGAGCCTGGGTGGATGGGATGTTTTCCTTTTTACCAAGAGCTTTGCCACAAATGGCTTTATATAACCAAGGCAGTGCTGGTAAGTTGTTGCTGCTGCTTTCACTATGGCTAGAGCAGACAGACGCTGCATGTGAATTCCTGAGCCTCAGGTTAACACACACATGCTCACCAGGAGTCTCTAAACTGGGCCTTATTACTCACTCGGGTTACTCACCGGGCTTATTAAATAATGTGAAGGTGGCACATTTTGCATCCTTCTGCCTAAAAGGATTTGATTTCATTTTACCCATTGGCACCCATGCTGCCTCTCACTTAATTTCAGTTTCAGATGTTTTCGCCTCCAAGATGACACACGCTTACATATAAGAAAATGGTAATTTTTGAAATGTATGGATTATGGGTAATTCATCACAACACCAAGCACTTCCCCCCTGCAGCCGTCCTTTAAAGGAGTTCTCCTATTCCATTTAAGGATCCCCAAGGACTTGTAGCAGAAAAGTTGGTGAGGTGGAATGAAGGGAGAGTCACGACAGCGTGCTGCCACTAATCCATGTGACCCAGACCTCTCTGGGCCTCAGCCTTTCTTTGAATCAAACTCTTGTCACTGAATTGGTACAGATAAAACAAAGAAGGTGCTCGGTAAGGATTGGTTTCTGTCCTTGACAGGTCAGTAGGTCTGGGAAAAGGAGCAGAAGGAGCAGAAACTTTAAGGAGTTGGAAAGCAGTGGCAGTTGGGGTATCTAAAATTAGACTGTGTAAATATGTAAATAGGATCTAACTGATGGTAATTTGACTTGCAATTTCCTGGGAACACATCTATTATTCCAGGCATGCTGAGATTTTGTGACTCTAGCTACATTTACAGTCATCGTTACTTTAAATAGCCCTTTATAGATTCTCCGGCATCATAGGATATTCAATTACAGACATTAAAGTTCTGAGAGAGCTCTGGGTTCCAGTGAAGGGAGCCTCAGCCCGAGTAGACAAATGTAAAACTGGCCCATCTGTGTTACAAACTTTTACTAATTGTATCTCCAAGAAGAATAAACTCATTCTACAGATTATAATCCATCCATATGATTGGATGAGAAATAAGAGGTCAATTTTTAAATAGATTAATACTGAGCATTTTCAGAATATCTTCTTCCATTAAAGCTTAATCAAAGATACTATTTTCCTACCTCCACTCTCTATCACTAACTATTGAGCTTTAAAAACTTTTATAAGTAAAAGCTTTAAAGCACAAAGAACAAATATACTTTGTTAAATATCCAATAGGAAGGTTTATAGAAAGAGAAAAAGTAACAGCCCTGGAAGATGGAAACAGAGACCAAGCAGGCGTTTTCCATGTTCTAGTTCACTGTCTAAATCTAACACAAGGTCCAGAAGAGTGGAACAGTCCCAGACCAGCTGCATTAGCATCGCCTAGGAACTTGCTAATAATGTAAATTCTCAGGCTTCTTTCCAGATCGCTAAATGAGAAACCCTGGGGGTGGGGCTCAGCAATCCTAGTTTTAACAAGCCCTCCAGATGGTTCTGATAGCAATAAAGTTTGAAAACCAGTAGTCTAGAATGGATTTTGAAGAACAGAGGAACACCTACCTTTAGAACGGTTTAGCTCTATCGTTGTTATAAAAATTTTATGCCATACTTAGACAAAAAACAATAAACCCTTAGTAATCTGTTTAGTTCCTATATAAATCTGCCTTTTAACTAAAGAGCTTTACGAAAGCTAATACTATCATAGAATGACAGGTTTTGGAAGAATCTCAAAAGATTCCTTTCCACAGCCTACCACATTATATAGAAATGTTATAGCTACCCAATTTGAGTTATAACCTGAGTGTGTTCTGTAAAACTAGTTCCATGAAAGAGTTATGTAAAAAAAAGGGGTTCGGATGTTCATATATTTTTAAGGTACCTGGGGTTATACAAAATGAAAAAGGTTTCTTTCCTGAGAAGTCTTGTAAGAAGAGAACTTGTTCAATTTTGTGTACTCCAGAGCTCTGAAGGACTTCTTAGAACTTTTATGTCATTAAAAAATTGTAACTATGAATTACACATTCACATGTTCAGGTAAGTATCCTGTTCTTTTTTGGGCATGGTGGTTTTAGTTGATGGTGTTTCTCTAACTTGTTTAACTGTGAACATTTTTTTTCCTGTGGAGCAACTCTTGGGGCCAGAATTCTGCAGATCTTGGGAAATGCAGATCTAAACTATAGAATGATAGAAATTTCTTGCGTGGAGTGATCTCTAGAGATCAAGGAATTGAATCCCTTAGTTCTGAGCACCTGGGTTCCCTAAAGTCACAGAGCTAATCATTCTGGGCCTACTTTTAATCTACAGTTTGCATTGTTACTAATGATTGCAGAAATGATGATCCTTTTAAAATAAAATTTCATGGATAGACACCTGCCCCCTGCATATGGATACAAGCATGAAAATAGGTAAAAATATTTCACACTGATCAATTAGAAACTGACCTAACACTGAGTAGTAATAGTACAAGTTTTGTGGTCGGATTCCAGCTCTATTTTTTTTTTTTT
>NW_003852405.1:22421778-22426478 GCF_000181295.1 Otolemur garnettii
TCTCCAGCTCCATCCATGTGAACATGAAGGATGTAAAGTCTCCATCCTTCTTAATGGCTGCATAGTATTCCATGGTGTACATATACCACAGTCAGCTCTATTATTTACTACCAATGAAACCAAAGAGTGAGTTAGTTAAACACTTCCTTATTTCTAAAATAAGGATAACAATTGTACCTACATCCTAGGTGTTAATGAGAGCTAAACAAAATGACCTCTATAAATCCTTAATAATGTTAGTCACCATTTTTATTGATTGATTAAAATATATATAATGGACCAAAGTTACAACCACACATTTGTAATTTTTTTAAATTTTATAATGTATCACATTAAAATAGATACACTTCTCACACATTTGGATAAAAAGATATTGCATATCATTGTAAGACATTATTCATTATACAATGTTTAGTGTGCAAACAAGTTTGCAGATCCTTAATAATAACTCTGCAACATTTGGGGTTTGTAGACTACAGGTTAGGAACAAATGGCCTGTGTCAACTTATTTTTGTCTAAAAATAGACTGTCTATTTTTAAAAACATTCACATGGGGAGAGAGCCCTCTGCCTCTTTGCTTGGTTATTTCTGTGTTTAAATTCTCTTGCAGTTAATTTTTTATGGGTCTCTTTGGGCATGTTCAAACCCCATTTCCTCTGGTCCAATCCTCTGCAGATCTGGGCACCTTGTCAGCATCTTCTTCTCAGTAATATTTCTTTCATAGTAAAATCTCTTCCTAGAGGAACTACTCCATCGATCAATTGATAACAATCACTTATGTGCCTGGTATTTGAATAGACACACCTTGAGTCAGACGGAAGACATGTTAAACCGCTTGTATCACTTCAGGGATCTTATAATGAAGATGGGGGAACACTTTATAATTAGAAAGTATCCAGGTGCTCTCTTGATGGTTGAAAATGCAGTTGATGTTCAGAGAAGGACAAAATCAACGTGGAAACATGTCTGTGAAGCTCTGTGGAGGTGGGGCATGTTGAGTGCAAAAATAATTAAGTAGGAATGAAGATTTCGGTTCTAAGTTAGGTTTCCAGGGTTTGAAACAAACCTACTATGTGACCTTGGGGTAGTCTCCACTTCTCTAGAGCTGAGTGTCTTAACTGTGACATGAGTCATTGAATTATGGTCTGCCTGACACCAATCTCTGGAGGAAGACCCAGCCGTTCAGTATTATTAGCAGCCCCATTTTCCAGATGTGGAGACTGAGGCCCGGTGAGAACATTAACCTTCTGACAGACAGCTAGCGAGCAGTAGTTCGAGAACTCTCCCAGGTTTTCTCCACTCTGGCCTCTTTGCTCTTAACCACAAGGCCAAATTTCTCTTCTAAGAGGATGGGAAAGGGTTTGAGCTGGACCTTCTGAGAAGGATGAGGGCAGAGACTGAGTTACACTGTGGGTCTAACTCCCCAGAGTATGTGGTAATTTACAGTGCAGCTCCCTCCCTGAATCCCAGAAAGCCTATAATAGGAGGCTATTTCTGTCCCCTTACACCGGCATTATTATGGAAATCAGCTGAACACGAAGTTACTTTTTTGCTTATTCATTAACCTTTTCTTTTTTAGGCATTTCTTTTTTTTATAAATCCTTCAGTTGATTTTACCTAAGTTCTCTTTAATTTTTCAAATAAAGCTTTGCCTATTATGATAAATACAGAAAGACCACGCTCTTCCTACCTGTTACAAATCATAAGCCATAAATTGTCACCCGTATAATATCATGTTTAGACTTTTAATAAAAGGATGGCTACACCAACTTTCATTTGCTTCTCCTCCACTAAGAGTTTAGAATTATTCTATATGTGACTTTTATTTCTAGTATTATTTGTCTTCTGTCCTTGCATGGTCTGCCTTGAAGGTGACAGTTTAGAGACAGAAGAGCCAATGTCGTCGATATCTTATTCTGTCTGGGGCTGCTGCCATCACAGACTACCATGGGCTGTGTAATTTCTAATGAACAGAAATTTATTAGTTCACAGTTCTGAAGGCTGAGAAATCCAATAGCAATATTGGGCTTCCATCTACCCGGGGCTTCCCTACATCCTCTGGGAAGCGTGGATGCTGTGTCATCCCATGGCAGAAAGTAAGAAGGCAAGAGAGGATCAAGAGACTAGATGCATCCTTGTGTAAGGAACCCATTCCTAGATAACTCCAACTCCTGGGGAAACAGCACTAATCCATTCACAAAGGCAGAACCCTCAAGACCTGATTACCTCTTAAATGTCCCACCTCTTCTTTTAATGGCTACATTTTTGGGCGAGACACAAATTCAATTATCACAAATAGTAATTATAAACAATTACTAAGGGGTCACTTTATTTTAGGTACTATTCAAGGTGTGCTATAGGGTTTTTGTTGTTTCACTTGACTTTTTTTTTTTTAAAGATGGGGTCTTGCTTTGTTGTGCCTGGGCGCATTGATAGCTCTTTGTAACCTCATCCACTTGGGCTCAAGCAATCCTTCTGGCTCAGCCTCCCAAGTCGCTGAGACTGCAGGGACATGTCACTACCCTTGTCTAATTAAAAAAAATTTTTTTTGTAGAGATGGAGGCCTCATTATGTTGCTTGGGCTGGTCTTGAGTTTCTGGGTTGAAGTCACCCTTCTACCTTTGTCTCCCCAAATACTTCTAGTGAATACAGACCTGAGCCACAGTGCCTGGCCAAGGAGTATCACGTTGCATCTTCACAACCACCCCAAGATATTTGAAACTAACTGTTGTTCCCATATTAAAAGCAAGAAAACTTGATTCAAATAAGAATATCGAGATGAAAGTAATTTGTTCAAAGTCACATAGTTCTCCATTTGACAGAGTCCAAGTCAAACTCAAGAGAGTTGGGCCCTTGAACTTGAGACTATACTTTTGCCTCTCGTAAAGGAAAGAGGTGGGAGATGTGTGGAAAGATGAGTTTCCTCTTCTCCCCTCTGCCCCCCTCCCCAACTCCTTCTCCTGCTCATCTTCTTTAGATTGAAGTGATTTCAAGGGAATGCATTTGAGCAAGGTAAAAGATTCATTATTTAGGCTAGGAGAAAATTAGGAGCAAGAAACGGAAATGAAGAAAGGGAACATTTTGGATATACATTTACCTCTCACATGTGCTTCTTTCCCAAATGGAGAGTTGTTTCCTGACCAATTTTCCTAGTGAAAGAGGCCATTCACGGCTCAGGAAAGCAGGCCCCACCCCCGCTAGGATTGGGCTGCCACTGCAGTCCCAGTGGGTAGAGAGAGTTGGAGAAATTAGGAGCTTACTGCCACTTCCAGCACATCTTAATCATTAAAAGAATAGAAAGTGATCCTTATCTTTTAAAAAGCAAGAAGAGCTTTAGAAAACTGCTCCTTTCAACTCACCACCTCTGCTGTGTCTTGCTATCATGACACAATCATGTGTCCGACATTTTCCGTGCCTCTGCTAATCACAGGGCTTTAAATCACCGAAGAAGACTATGGAGGCCTCAGCTTTGAGAGTCAGTTGATGTTTTTGAGTGTCTTTCTCTCTGCCCAGGAGAGGTCTCTTTTCTATAAGGAGTCACGTCCTGGCTCTGCTCCATGCCTGCGAGAGTGGAGGGCAGAGTTGAGGCTGCTGAATGAAGAGGGGACTGTGTGAGAAGCAGGGGCCAGGGGGCTGTTGACTTTACTGAAAAGATTTCTCAAAAATATCTCATAGAATGTCAGGTTTTGTGGCTCCCACCAGGTCCTCCCTGACCCCCTGCTTTTAAATAAATGTGTCCCGTTTCACTTGTGTACAGAAGAAGTTAGAAAATGAACCCCACTGTTGCTATCTCCGCAGGCATCTGGGCGGGTGTGACAGGGTGAATAGGCCCTTTGGGAATTTTAAGGAGAATCCTCTAGAGCCAAATTCCTCAACCAGGGCAAACTTCCATCAGCTGTGTAAATAGTGTAGCAATGTGTGGAGGCCACCGGCAGTTTCCTGATAGTCAGCTACTGTGCCCAGGTAGTTAAAAGGATTCGTGTTCCATCCTGAGGCTGGCAGGGTGTGAGTTGGGTCTTGTAGTCTCCCAAGAGTGGGTGGGTAGAAATTTCCTCTCCACTTGGTTTAATACCGAGGAAAGGCAGGCTGATTAAGACAGGTAGGGCTGGCTGGCTGGAACCACACCTTAGAGAAAGCTTCTGGGTGTCTTTGTAAAGAGAAAAACTGCCACTGCCATTTGAAGACAGACTTGGGCACTCCCTGGCAGACGTTCATTCCATCTTAAGAACTACCTGGGGACAGCACTAGCACACTGTGCTCGGGGAGTTTTCAGCCAGCTGTTCTTTAAAATACAACATTAAACCGCAATTCGTGTCTCTGGTCTCTTTATTTCCCAAAATGTCTGAAAGAAGGCAGAGACCCTGTGCCTTTCTCTCAGGCAGTGCTGTTGTGTGCTTACGCCTCTGCTGGGTGCTGGCATTTCTGCAGCTGCGTGCACCTCAGCTCTTCCCGTGCAGAAACCTGGATGCTTGCCCCAGCTCCTGGATCTAAAGTGGTTTTATTTTTCTTTTGCTTGTTCTGCAGTCTTCATCGCTGACATCCAATTTGTTAGTTTAGCTTAAGTGAATAAAGATGGAGAAAAAACAACTAGGTACAAGCAGCCCTCTGTGTACGTGAGTTACATAATGTTTTCTTGAAAATATGAACCAATCTCCAAGAATCAAATAATAGACTCAAATATTGTTCAGTGGAGTTGCAGT
>NW_003852405.1:22426552-22481937 GCF_000181295.1 Otolemur garnettii
CCCCTGGGCAGAGTGCCGTGGCATTACAACTCACAGCAACCTCCAACTCCTGGGCTCAAGCGAGTCTCCTGCCTCCGCCTCCCAAGTAGCTGGGACCATAGGCGCCCGCCACAACGCCCGGCTATACATCTTTTTTTTTAAGAGATAGTCTTCAATTGCTTATATCTAGCATTTTGTTTGGGTCCTTTAATTCTTTTCCTGAACCACTGGACACGTGAAGTACTGGCTGATGTCCAGCCCTCATCCAATTAAGGCAAAAGTCTCTCTGCTTTTGGCTTATCCACAGTTTTCCATCTTCATTGTATTAAGTTTATGAGACTGATCTTTTTATCAATAGTATCAGTATTTGTTCTCCCTTTTCAGCTCCACTTATATAGATAAGTGGAGATATCTATTTATACAGATAAACCCATCCGAATATTCAGATAATAACCTATATGTATTACTTATGTAACTATTCTTGACCAAGATGGCACCATGCTGCCCAGACTGCACTTACCCAGTTTTACTGTGACCAATTTAAGTGCTTCTGTTTCTCCTTTATTTGGTGTTCTCCCTGCTTAAACCATTCCAGAATTTACCAGAAACAAAGATAGTATGCTGTTGTGGGTATATTTTCTTGAGGTGATCAATTTTGGGACCTTGTTCCGTGGTCCAAAGCCACAGGAACTGATGGAAGTCAGGGCTGGGGGCAGCTGCTTGTTTCCTGTCTGTGTCATGAACACGTTTGCCTCATGCCAGTCTGGGAGAAGCCTGTCAGCTAGGTGGACCCCAGAATTCCCTGCAGATATTGTGCAAGTTATTTTCCTCAAAACAATAACGTGTTTGAACTTTTAAAAACGTTTCAATATGTTGAACATTATACACGTTCTAGATAGTTGTAACTATGAATCTGGAGGTGAAGAAGGACATGGAAGCCGATGGAAGGGTTGGGTCTTCTCTTTTTGGTCTTTTCTTACATCTTCTGGCTCCTTGTGAACATAGTATGGTGATGTGTGATATTGAACTTCATCTGCATCTTGATATCATATGAAAATAGATCTGAGAAGTGATGAAACAGAATCATTAAGAGCATCAGCTTTGAAGGAAAACATGCTTTGGATCTCATTTCTACCACTTTCGGCCTCTGTGACCGTGGTGAGTTACTTAAGCCCAATGAGCCACAGTATCCTCATTCTTAACACTGAGGTATGTATGCCCTTCTCTCAAGGTCATTATGGAGAGTAGACATAAATTTGTACAAATTTCTTTGAAATCACTCAGTGTTAGCCAACCAGCATAGGTTTGTTTTAAAGATTTCCCTGTTGAGAACTTGAGTTTCTCTATTTTGTCTTTCACTGTTATTGACCAAATTATAACACTAACCATGGTATAAAGGGAATGGAAGATGGATGGAGAGAGTATGGATAAAGTGTGCTTGGGTTAGACAGTTGGGGACTGAGCATTGGTGCCATTGCTTTCTCCCTGTTTGTGGGCGGCTTTTCTTTTTCTTTTTCTTTTTTTTTTTTTTTTTTTTTTGTGAGGGGGACAGAATCTTACTCTGTCACCCTGGGTAGCATGCATGGTGTCATAGCTTACAGCAACCTCAAACTCTTGGGCTTAAGAGATCCTCTTGCCTCAGCCTCCCAAGTAGCTGGGACTATAAGTGGCTGCCATAACACCTAGCTATTTTTAGAGGTGGGGGTCTTACTCTTGCTCAGGCTGGTCTCAAACTCCTGAGCTCAAGTGATCCACCTGCCTCAGCCTGTCAGAATGCTAAGATTATAGGCCTGAGCTACCATGCCCAGCTGTGGGTAGATTTTTCATAAATCAATACATTGATTGAGGAGAACAATAGATAGAGGGCCATTTCTCTAAAAAGACCAGAAAACCAGCCAGCTAGCCCCCAAACGCTCTTATCACCATTTACCTGAATTTACAGTGTTAGGAGATTTTCAGAAATTGAGATCTAAAGTGACACAGGAATTCCTAGCCAGACAGCTAGAAATAGAAATCAGACAGTTTTGAGAAGGTGGAGAATTCTGATTTCCTCAGAATCTAAGTAATAAAAGGCTGAAGAAACATATTTGTAAATCACAGCATTTCTGCACATGTCCAAGCTTCAGCCTTTTGGAAATATTTATTCTTGGTGTCTTTTCAAAGGTCATAATAACAGTTTATCAGACTCTCCCAAGAATGGTCCCATACTTAAAAACACCACTTTCTCAAATGAGCGCCCTTGGACAACGGACCCTAGAGCAGGGAGGTCTGGATTAAAATCTAACCTTGGCCATTTATTTTTTATATGACCTTGGGTGAAAAGATTCTTTAATAATTCTAAGCCTCAATTAATTCATTTGCTAAGTGTGTATATTACTACCTACATCAAGGGATTGAGAACTAAAGTGAAAATGTGTGTCTGAGTCTACTCAGCTAAATGCCATAAACTGGGCAGCTTTAACAACAAACACGTATCTCTCACAGCTCTGAAGGCTAAGACGTCTAAGAACAAGGTGCCAGAAGATTCAGTATGAGATGAAGTCGTGCTTCCTGGCTCACAGATGGCTGTCTTATCACTGTGTCCTCACAGGTTGAAGGGGAAAGGAACGATCTGGGGTCTCTTTTCTAAGGTCACTAATGCCACGTTGGCGGGCTCTGACCTCATGATCTAATCGCCCCCCCAAGGTCCCAGTTTCAAATACCATCATATTGGGGATTAGATTTTTGTTTTTTATTTTAAGATTTTTTTATTAATCATAGCTGTGTACATTAATGCAATCACAGGGTACAGTGTGCTGTTTTCATATACATTTTGAAATACTCTCATCAAACTGGTTAATGTAGCCTTCATGTTATTTTCTTAGTTATTGAGTTAAGACATTCATACTCTGCTTTTAGAAAGATTCACTTGTACCCTTGTAGGATAAACCATAGAGGTGACCCCTCCAATCACCCTCCACCCATCCACCCGCCCCTCTGGGGATTAGGTTTCAACAGATGAATTCTGGGGGGGACACAGATGTCCAGTCTGTAGCAATGTGCTTAAAAATTTTTGCAAACTACCACTCAAATAAAAGTTTTCTTGGTAGATTATCATAGAATTTTGCGGTAACCTATAAAACATAAACAACTGAATACACAAAACCCCAGCACAGCCATCATGTTACTAACGTCTGAGACTACAATAATGAAGAATACAAACAAATGCCTGTGAAATACATAACACTTTCTTATGAAAAACTAGGGCCAGGGCCAGGGCCGAGACATATTTAGGATTCCAGCAACTCCTTCCCATCTAGGCAGTGGCAAGAACAAAATAATAAACAGTTTCTACTTTAGCACAAAATGACAAGCAGTTTCTACTTTAGCACATTTCTTCTATTTGTTTTTAGAACGAATATAGGCATATATTCTTTTTTTTTTTTTTTTGAGACAGAGTCTCACTGTGTCACCCTAGGTAG
This sequence comes from Otolemur garnettii, assembly GCF_000181295.1. Taxonomy (NCBI): domain Eukaryota; kingdom Metazoa; phylum Chordata; class Mammalia; order Primates; family Galagidae; genus Otolemur; species Otolemur garnettii. Next base: position 22,429,993 of record NW_003852405.1, read on the forward strand.
AGTGTTGTGGCATCATTATAGCTCACAGCACCCTAATTTCTTGGGCTCAGGTGATCCTCTTGCCTCAGCCTCCCCAGGGGCTGGGACTATAGGCACTCGCCACAACTTCTGGCTAGTTTTTACTGTTTTTAGTAGGGACAGGGTCTTGCTCTTGCTCAGGCTGGTCCTGAACTCACATAGTGTGCTCCATAAACTTACTGTTCTTATAAAAATAGATTTGAACTATGTTTGCTGGACAGTGGAGAACTAGTGTAGGGTTTCAGAGAAAAGAATGACAAATCAAACTGGACTATTAAAAATCACCTGCCAATGATATGAAGACTCCGTTGAGGGATGGAACCCATGTGGGACACTATTATAATCATCTGGGCAGGAGGTAATAAAGGGGTATTCTAGGAGACAGCCCTTAGAAGTGAATGACATGCACCTTGAGCTAAGGATGCTGGTGACAGGGTCTGCCACTTTTGGGGTACAGTGAAGGGTGAAGGGGACATGATGGAGAGAATGTGCTGTTAGCAGAAGCCAAAGGTATGGGAGAAGCAGCAAGTGCGAAAGGAAACCATGTTTGATTTTGAATCCAAGTCAAAATCAATGGAGGTGCCCAAGAGGCATTTAGAAATCCATAACTTCATTCTTGGAAAGAGATGGGACTAAAGATGTAATTTTATTTTATTTTATTGATTTACTTATTTATTTTTGAGACAGAGCCTCAAGCTGTCGCCCTGGGTAGAGTACTGTGGCCTCACAGCTCACAACAAACTCCAACTCCTAGGCTCAAGTGATTCTCCTGCCTCTGCCTCCCAAGTAGCTGGATTACAGGCACCCGCCACAACGCCCAGCTATTTTTTGGTTGCAGCCATCATTGATGTTTGGCGGTCCTGGGCTGGATTTGAACCCGCCAGCTTAGGTGTATGTGGCTGGCGCCTTAGCCACTTGAGCCACAGGCGCTGAGCCTAAGGATTTTAGAATCATTTTTGTTAGGTGATAATTGAAGCAATGAATGCAGATAAGTTTTTTGTTGTTGTTTGTTTGTTTTGAGACAGAGTCTCACTTTGCTACACTAGCTAGAGTGCAGTAAGCATCATCATAACAAACTCCAACCTCAAACTTCTGTGCTAAAGCAATCCTCCTCCTGCTGCTGTCTCCTAAGTAGCCAGAACTACAGGCATGTGTAGCCACGTCCTGCTATTTTTTTCAATTTTTAGTAGAGTCAGGGTCTTGCTCTTATTTGGGCTGGTTTTGAACTCCTGACCTCAAGCATCCTCCTGCCTCATCCTCCCAAAGGGCTAGGATTACGGGCCTGAGCCACTGTGCCTGGCCGTGGATACAGATAAGATTTTAAAAGGAAGGGAATAATTAGGGAAAAGAGGATGAAGCATGGAGTCTGTAGAGCAAAACAACATATTGTAGACAAGTCATTGAAAAGGAAGCAAAGGAACCGAGAGAAGAAGGATTTGAACATGTGGACAAGAGCTAGAAAAGACCTGTGATCCCTGACTCCAAAGAGAAATGAAAAGGTGGCCTGCAGTGCTAAGGACAACTGATCCCGCAGGCACCCACAAGGAGCAGGAACAAATCGGTACTAAGACCTCTTCCTTCGCACACCTGAGTTGTCCTTGAATATCTCTTGGCATTGGGCCGCCATCTTTTCACTACTTTCACTTCTTTCCTTTTTCAGCAATTTCTGAGCCCTCTCATTTTGGTCCGCATTTCTGTGGTTGCTTTAGAAGCTTTGAATAGTTTTTCTTTCCCTTCTTGCCTGTGTACTTGTGGGAAAACGCAGAGCACAGACTGTCCAAGGCAGCCTCGTAGGTTAATCCAACCCTGGTACTTAACAATGTGAGAGAAAGAAATGAAACCAAGCCCACCTGGGTAAATCATTGAGGCAGGCCTGAGGGGGGGGTTCCCCTTTTAGGGCAATCCAACACTCATAATAATAATACCATATGGTTGAGGCTCTGAGTACAGACCTACCGTGATTCACCTTAAAGTTTCTTGGCAAAGTTGCTGCTGCTGCCTCTCTCATAGAACCTGCCCACTGTTTCTCAACTCTGCCCACTATGTTGATGTTTTTATTTGTGTGCTATTTTATGCAGTTATTAGTTCTTTCTTTACCTTGCCATTCAGGTCCTTGAGTGAGCTCATATCCACTGAGAGCAGCTTAAATTCTGAGAAACTTACTGCATGACTTATGTAGAATGCATTATGTGCTTGCAGACAGTGGTAGTCTCGTATCGGTATAATCGCATTTTCATGTGATAATGTATTATACATCAATAGCCGGTTGGCAGTGCATTTAATTCCAGGGTGGGAAACTTGTAGGACTGGATCAGATGTGGCTGTGATTTTCCTTATGGTGGGGATTATGATGTCTTTGTTCAGTGCACCCTAAGTGGCTGAGTCTGTCAGTGTGTTAGTTTTAAGTGTAAAAGCAGAATCATTTTTACGAAAGAGAAAGAGAACACAACTACCTGCTCAGGGGGGTTCATGAGTTTTGTTTGTTTGTTTGTTTCTATCTTTAATAATGGCTTTGGTAACTTTTAACAAATACTTAACTAACTAAATCAAATTAAGACATTAAAATGAGAAAAACAAAAGGATGCCCGGACCCTAAAGATTATAATCCATGGAGTCTGGGTCTAGACTTAGCCATCTTATTTTTAAGAAGCTTCCCTCATTTTCTAAAGTACCCCCCAAATTGGATGGTCACTGTTTTCCTTTTGGAAGTAAATTTAAAAACTGAGCATACATAGGGAACTATTGTATTTAGTAAAAAACAAATTGTTAACTAAGTATACTAATATTCGCAATTACTTGTAGCTTATATATTATACTAAAATAGTTGAGTAAAAACATTCCCATATTTATTTATGTTTGGCTGGCACATCGTAATTGCACGTATTTCCTGGGTAGATGTGATGTTTCAATACATATGTATCAGGATAGTGTATCTATCATCTCATTTCTTATGGTGAGAACATTCAAAAGTCTCTTTCCTAGTTATTCAGTGATACGTAATACTTTTCTGTTAACCACGGTCATGCCTACTGCCCTATAGAACATGAGAATTCATTCCTCCTATCTAATTATAATTTTGTAATCACTAATGCCGTCCTCTCTCCCCACATCCTCAGTCTCTGGGAACCCCTGTTCTATTCTCTGATTCTATGATATCAACTTTGTTTTTTTGGATGCCACATAGGAGTGCAAAAGACGATGTGCTATTTGTCTTTCCGTGTTTACCCTAGGTAACTTAACACGATGTCCTCCAGGCCCCTTCATGTTGTTGCAAGTGGCAGGATTTCATTTGTTTTTATGGCTAAATAGTATTCCATTGTAGATATACTCCATTTTCTTTATCCACTCACCTGTTGTTGGATACTTACACTGATTCCATGTCTAGGCTGTTGTGAATAGTGCTAAAATCAACCTAGGAGTGCAGACATCTCTTTGACATACTGATTTCATTTCCTTTAGTCCCAGCAGTCCCAGTAGTAGGATTGGATCATATGCTAGTTCTATTTTTAATTTGTTGAGGAACCTACATGCTGTTTTCCATAATGACTGCACTAGTTCACAATCCCACCAACAGTAAATGTTGCCTTTTCTGCACATCTTCACCAACACTTATTCTCATTTTCTTTTGTCTTTTTGATAATGGCCATTTTCACTGGAGTGAGGTAGTATCTTACTGTGGTTTATTTATTTGTTTATTTTTTTGGAGACAGAGTCTTACTTTGTCACCCTCAGTAGAGTGCTGTGATGTCACAGCTCACAGCAACCTCCAACTCTTGGGCTTAGGCGATTCTCTTGCCTCAGCCTCCTGAGTAGCTGGGACTACAGGCACCCAGCTATTTTCTGTTGCAGTTGCCACTGCTGTTTTAGCTGGCCGGGCCAGGTTCAAAGCCACCACCCTTGGTATATGGGGCCAGGGCCCTACACACTGAGCCACAGGCACCGCCCCTTACTGTGGTTTTAATTGGGGTTTCCCAGATAATTGCTGATGTTGAGCATTTTTTCACTCATCTGTTGGATAGTTATATGACTTCTTTTGAAAAAATGTCTACAAAGATCTTTTGTTCATTTTTGAAATTGGGCAGGGTGGTTTTGTTTGCCTGATTGTGTGTTTAGCTTTTCTTGCTGTTAATTTCTTATATATTCCGGATATTAACTGCCTATCAGGTTTATAGTTTGTAAATATTTTCTCCCATTCCATAGGCTTTCTCTTTACTCTGTTATTCCTTTTGCTGTGCAGCTTTTTAGTTTGATGTAATCCCACTTGTCTATTTTCACTTTTGTTGCCTGAGTAAAGGCTTTAAAAGATAGGTCTCTCTGAAACTTTGTGGTCAAACGGAGAACTTTCAGAAAACAGCAGAAGAGCCAATATTATATCTGAATATTTTTGAAGGAATAGACGAGATCCAGGACTACAGGCTGTGGGTTTAATTTCCATTGCTGAAAAAATATATACAGCACTGGGAATATTCTCATATTGGTTTGGTAAGTAAGCGACTATTCTCCAATTCTACTTAGGCAGAGCAAGGGGAACTGGGCTGAAAATAGAGCGTGAGGGATTTAGGTTAGAATGTAAGAGTTTTATGACTGGGAGGAATATTGGAACAACTTCCTAAGAAACATTGTGCAACGTCTTTCTCTAGAGATCTTTAAAAATAGGATAGATTTTCAAGTCTGGTTTAAATCTGGTGCTGCCCAAAGGTGCAGGAAAGCCAAAGTGCTTTATTTTATGCCTCATATATATTTTGAGGACCTTTTAAAATCTATTTCCTTATTTCACATGTTGGAAGGCAAGCATTTGCGTTATATAATGGCATCGCTAATTTTTAAAATATCCTTGTGCCTTAAGTGAATTTTGCTTTACAAAGCCGTATATATCGCTTTGCTTGAAGACTTTCATCCCATTTCCACGGAAAAGAAAAGGATTGCTAAGCACACCCATGCCGCCCCGCCTCCCTTTTTTCTTTTGCTTTGGTACACTGTGTTTTGGGTCACATGTATACACAACAAAGTTCAAAGAACTAGTCACAGGAACTTTTCTGGCAGGCTTTGGCAAATCAAACATATGCTCTATAATATATAATAATTATACATGGAGAAAAAAGGCAAAGGGCCCAGAAGCTCCTGGCAGCTGTCCTGTCTGGTTAGAAAAGGAAGCAAGTTACAGAGTTTGGACATTCAGTTCTGAGACGTTATTCCTGAGTCAACAGGATTTTAATTATGTATGTGGCCTCGCAGAGACATTTACGCAAGAGGAACATACTGTTGTCCAATGTGTTTGTGATTTTACTCATGGTTCAGAATTGGAAAGGAGCCTAAAGTCGTTTCTGAAGGTGAACCGGGTTGAAGGAACGTAGGGGAGATACCTCGCCTAGTGGCAGGAAAATGATCCCATCAAAGACAAGACACTCGGCTCGGCACCTATAGCTCAACTGGCAAGGCGCCAGCCACGTATACCTAAGGTGGCGGGTTCGAATCCCCAGCCCGGACCCGCCAAACAGCAATGACGGCTGCAACCAAAAAATAGCCGGGCATTGTGGCAGGCACCTGTGGTCCCAGCTACTTGGGAGGCGGAGGCAGGAGACTCGCTTGAGCCCAGGAGTTGGAGGTTGCTGTGAGCTGTAATGCCACGGCACTCTACCCAGGGGGACAGCTTGAGGCTCTGTCTCAAAAAAGAAAAAGAAAAAAAAAAAAGACAAGACACTTCCTCTTGTCATTTACTTCACAATACTTTCTTTTTTTTTTTTTTTTTTTTTTTGAGATGGAGCCTCAAGCTATTCCCCTGGGTAGAGTGCCATGGCATCACGCTCACAGCAACCTCCAACTCCTGGGCTCAAGCGAGTCTCCTGCCTCAGCCTCCCAAGTAGCTGGGACTACAGGCGCCCACCACGACGCCCGGCTCTTTTTTGGTTGCAGCCGTCATTGTTGTTTGGCGGGCCCAGGCTGGGGATTCGAACCCGCCACCTTAGGTGTATGTGGCTGGCGCCTTAGCCACTTGAGCCACAGGGGCCGAGCCCACAATACTTTCTTAATGCCGTTTGATTTTCTCTTGAAGACACTCCCTTTTCTTTTATAGTTATCTTTTTTTCACAAAAGATGGAACCCCGTACAGCCCTCATCAGACACTTCACATCCCACTGTTGAGGCAGGAAATAGAGGTTCTGTGAAATACAACTTCCTCTTTAGCCATCTTGTTCTCCTGTCATGGTGCTGTGGTCATTTAGAGTTTTTATGTATAAGTTCATTGTGTCCTTGGGTATACTTTAGAGTAGTTTTGGAAAAAGTTAAAAATGTACTCCACTGAACTGAGCTGAGAAGGCATACATGGGGAAAGGCTGTTCTAAATCGTGGTGGGTAACGTTTCTCTCATGTATAGATTAGAGGAGAAGAAGGGGTCTATGAAAGGCAAAGAATTTAGCATTTCTGAGAGTAAGTTTCTCTTCCAGTGCTCCACTGATTGATTCATTCATTCAGTATTTACTAAGCACCTACAATGTTTAAATTATATTATTTTTGCCTCAGCAGTAGACCTATGATTATCCACATTTTGGGTTTTTCTTTTTTTTGTATGATACTAAAGTATTCAGTTTATTATATGGTACTTTACCATATAAAAGTCACAAAGCCTAAGAAAAGCAAGCAACAACTCGATAAAATCACAACTCAGAATTCTAACATTTTCACATGGTATCATTCACTATGAAATGCAAACGGGCTACTAATGTTTAAGTGGAAGGATCTCCAGCCTGTAAGTTACACTCCTGTGACCAATTGATTACCTACTTGGAGGACTACGGAACATGAGCAGGCACAGAAAGCTAGTCTTCGGACTGCTTTTTCAAAGCTTGAAATTGACCATCATTTGAGGGGGCAAAAAAAAAAAAAAAGTGAGTACAGATTAGGAGGCACTTACGTATAGAAAAAAATTCTAATTAAAATGTTTTAAATAGACTCTTTTAGATTTTTTTTGATACTGGAAGTATGATCACTATCATAAAGTATTTCTCTTCATCACAAAAATTCCACATATTAAGGATTTCTGCAGTCCAGGGACGGAAAAATTATCTAGAAACTCTTGGCCTGAGCAAGAAATCTAAAAAGGCTCTCCAAACTCTTGAGTTGAAGTATCGTCCTTTGCAATAATATGCTTGAGTTCTTCAACTCATCGCTCACACATCTTGTATAAATTCTGTCTCAGCACAAACTGTATAGACTTTTCTAATGAAGGATCTTTTTCGATCAGCATTTTCACCACCATCCTGAAAGTTTCAGAGTCTCGAAACCCGTCCAATTGCTTTGGTTTTTGATGCTATTGCTTTAGAGCGACTGTTTAGCTGACTGTCTTCAAATAACTATGCCGTCCGCTGCATTTGCCTCAGGTTCTTCTGGCTGGTCAATGAACAATGGTGCTGTGGATCCCGCCTCATACTCAGAAATTTCAGGCAAGTTACTCTCATCTGACTTCTGTAGCTTTTCAGCAGCCCACTTGCTTGCAGCCTCAGCAAGTTCTTTCTCAGTTAGCCTACTAGGTTTGTCCAACACGTTTGATGATGAAAACACTGAAGAACTCCAGGGCAAAGTATCTCTTGATGTTTTCCAAGATTGTACAGGCCTCTCCTTATCTGTTTCTGGCTTGGTTTCATGCTGCCGTTTGTAGGAGACATCCACGCATGGACATTCTCTGTTGAGACCGATGGAGAGTATGGTTTGCTCTTTCTGGAGAGTAGCTTCTACGACTGACACTAGAGCCAGATCGGCTATGCGGAGAATCTTTTCGGCCTACAGGTGATTCCCTAAAGAACCAATTATCGCTCTTATGAGCAGACCTGTGTCTCCCATAATGGGAAGAGTAGAAACCTTTTCTTGTAAAGCCATCTCTCATGTCCCTGTATTCAGGCTGTTGGCTTGCAGAATGATCATCTCTTGCCCATCTGTAACCAGATTCATCTTCTCTGCGGCCCTCGACAGAGTCTCAGTAATCGACATGACTGTAACATCTACGGTAGTAGCTTCCTTCACCAGGTCTGTCTAACAGTGGTGATTTCTTTGGCACAACAGTGACCACTCTATGGTAGCCATCACTGGGGTGGTTTCGAGGAGGTGCACGTTCTCTTGAAAGTCTTTCCTATGTGGTCCCTCTGACCACATTTTATCTCTTCTGTAAGCCAATCAGAAGAGATTCTTCATATTCTGTAATGGGAATGTGAAGCATGGTAGGTTTGGTTGACCACAAGTTTGCCAAGAAAATTAGTCCCAGAGGTCCCCTGGTGGATGTGGAGGCATTCAGGCCTCTCAAAATTCAGCCGCACCCTGGCTGGATGGCACTGGCCTCTCTCTAGAAGACATGGGCTTCAGTCTGGATTGATGGTGTGGGGTTCCTGGCTGCTGGCGTGCAGGCTCCCCGGGAGCGTTAGAGGCCTGCTCTGTATGTGCTGGTGGGTAGAAGTTGAGTATAAACTACCGTGCATTTTTTCCTGGGTTTTCTGTAGGAATGGTGGCCCTGTTACGGCCACTTAGAGAGAAAGCTGCAAGTGCCCACTTAGACTTACAGGGAAAAGGAAAAAGGTGCCAAGCAGTTAAACATTTGTCCACACCAATACTCAAGACGAGTCAGTCTATGAATCCAGCTCTCCCCAACTAGATTGAGATCTCCACCACAAAAAAAACCTGTTTTGAGCTTTTTTTTTTTTTTTTTTTTTGGTAGCTCCTGAAGTGCCTACTACTAAGCTGGGTATGTCGAACTCCTTCAGTAAGATTACCGACTTCCTGACTTATCTTGGGTCACTAAAGTTACCTAACTCAGTCTTCTTTTTGCATAATAAGGCACTACAGCAAAGCAAGCCCATATCTTAGACTCAACACTTCCCTTTATTCTGAATACCACGGCGTCTCTCTACCCTCAACCATGCGGGCATGATGGTTGCACGACTCAAAGGCGGCAGGAGTTTCCAGAACCCTCCATGGAAAACTCCCACCTGATCCCACAGGTGTGGCAGCCTGCAAGCCAGTCCCACGCAGTTTGTTTTAACTTACCTTAACTTACCTTTGTTTAATTTACCTTCTCCACACCCTTCCAAGTATACTGCTATAATGACATTTTCTGTTTTTAATAACTAGCAGTTATTAACACTTAATAGACATTGTCCCTAAGAGCCTTTTATATACTATCTTATTTCATTTTCAGAACAAGCAACCACATGAGGTAGGTCTTATTACCAACCTCATCTGAAGAGGAAAGCGCCAAGTACAGGCAAAATATATATCCTGCACAAGGTCACATCCCTGATGAGTGACCCCAGGATGTGGGCCTCCTGAGCCTTTTTTCTCTTAATTAATCCCATCCTGTACTCCCTCCTAGGATTATTTATTCCATTGTTTTTTGATTTAGAAGTTTTCTCCAAGGACAAGTTGTCAAGGTAACCTCTGTGCCTCATTAAATTATCTTTTTCACTGTATGCGTTCCTCTTTTTTACCTCCTTAAAAATCCATCTCTGGTTGTTTGTTTGTTTTTAAGAAAAAGTACTTGAATCTCTAGTTACTTTATGATACTTTCTTAATGATCTCGATTTTCTCTTAAAGCCTATAACCAAGTCAATATGGCACATTTGTAAAGGTTCATGTAAAATAAATTATTTAGGAATATCAAGAAACTTTTCCTTGTAGTTCCCACATTAAAAAATAATCCTTGGTGTTTTAAGTAAAAATACTCAAAACCCTATAAGCCTTTTTGATGAAGGGAAGAAAAGTGCAGAATGTACCTAAGTGTGTACAGTATTGGTTTTCTCCAGCTTAGTAAGAGATTAAAAAGTTGACAGCTATGATTTTATAAGCATGAGAATGTGTATCATGTTTCCTTAATACCAGTTATACCTTCCAAAGAAACTCTCTTTTAAGATGAGCCCTATCTGCCAAACCAACCTATCATCTTGGAACAGTTAAAGGTTTTAGAGTTTCCTCCTCTGGAATCTTACTTGCATTGGACAGATTTTGAAGATTCCCTAGACATGTCTATTTAGTGGATGTCATGTACCTTGTAATGTAGAGTTTGCAAAAGCAAATGATTACTTTGTTGTAAGCTGGGGGCTCATGGTTGGCTTTGCTCTATACACCCAAGAGTTGGCATCTAAAGTAGCGAGGGACACTTAACAACCAGGTTCTTCCCTTCATATCTTGCCTGCACCCCTTTCTAGATAACTGTGTGGTCTTGGGAAAGCTACTTAAACTCCTAGTACATTGAGTTTTTGCTTCTGTAAAATGGGAATAACAATAGTAGCCAACTTATAACATGGTTGTGAAATAAGATAATCTATGTTATTGTACACATGGCAGAGTGCCTGGCCCATAATAAACACCCAATAAATGTTAGATTTGTGTCCACCCCAGCCATGGTGAAATTGAAGGTAACCTATGTTGAACTCAATTATTTTGCAAGAGTTCCATATAATTTGATATTCACATTGTAATTCACAGCTTCCTAAGAGACTTCTAGGGTCTGTTGCATTTTTAACTACTCAAAGCACAAAAGATTATTTTTCTCTATATGGACTTCAGAGGGAAAGGTCACTTTATATTCTGAAATAATTTATTTTCCATAAACCTTTACAAATGTGTTATATTGATTTGGTCATGCTGCTTAGAAGGCTTGTAGAAAGAACCAGGAATGCAGATGGACAGTTTTTGATGTGAAGGCTCTACAGCTAGGAGACAGGCAGAGGGCAGAGATTCCAGGGTCTCTAGACAGCAAGTAGAATATACACGCACAGACCCCAGATTGGGAGAAGCTGGAAGTGCCTGGAGCAAGGGGGGGAAGTGATTCTGCAATTCTCAACCTGTGTTCTGTAAAACTATTAACCCATTGACTCATGAATGCATTAACAAATTGCAGTATATGTATGCTATGGAATACTATGCAACCATAAAAAGTACGGAGACTTTACATCTTTTGTGTTTACCTGGATGGAGTTGGAACATATTCTTTTTAGTAGAGCATCTCAAGAATGGGGGGGGGAAGGTATCCAACGTACTCAATACTATTATGAAACCAATATCTATAATCACCTACACATTTATATGAATGATAAAATACAACTATAGTTTAGAAAGGAGGGAAGAGGAGGAAGAGGGGAGGAGGTGGGGAGAGCAGGAGGAGGAAGGGTATTTGGTGGGACCTCACCTGTTGTGCACAAAGCAATGGTACATTTCAAAACACTAAGAGCAGAGTATAAATGTCTTATCACAACAAATTAGTGAGGTGATGGTTATATTCATCAGTTTGATGAAAGCATTCCACATTGTATATCAAATCAGCATATTGTACCCCATAAACGTACACAGTCATGATTGAATTTAAAAAATAAAAATAAGTAAAAAAACTACTAATTGTGATAATAGGTATTACCTACAGATAATGATTTTCTAGTCAAATAGGTTTGGAATTCCTGGGGTGAACGTGGTTAAATGGACTTTTTTAAAAATTATAGAACCACTCACCATTCAGTCCCAATCTCAATTCTAGCCCTGCCTCTTCCATGCTGTGACTGGTTACTTCTTCAACCTCTGTTTCCCCAATTGAAAAACAGGGACAATAATAGTACCCATGTTAGTTTATTATGAATTAAACGAGTTAAAATTTGGAGCCTGGCTCAGAGTAAGCACTACATCAGTGTCAGCTTTTATTAATGTGGTAGAGGTAACATATGGACTGATGTCATTTAATCCCAACAATGGACTTTGGGCCACAAAGATCCTCTGTAACATAGGGGCAAAGGAGGGGGATTGGTGTGCTCCCAATTAAGGGCACAATGTAAAGGAGCATGACACACCTCTTGGGTGCAGGACACAACTACAAGAGGGACCTTATCTAACAAAGGCAAACATTGTAACCTAGTTGTTTGTACCCTCACATTAATCTAAAATTTAAAAAAAAAAAAAAGCAGGCAAAAACGCCCACTTCCCTGGCTTATTGTGTAATATACACTAGAAAGATTAAAAATGTAAGGCACAGCACAGTGTGGAAAGCACAGGGCAGAGGTACAATAAACAATGACCTTCTATTTCCCAAATTTAGTATTATTCACTAAAATATATCAACACAGGGTTGATGACACATGCAAACCACAGAAGGTCTGGTGCGGTGGCTCACGCCTGTAATCCCAGCACTGTGGGAGGCCAAGACCAGAGGATTACTTGATGCCAAGAGTTCAAGACTAGCCTAAGTAAGAGCAAGATCCCATCTCTACTAAAAATAGAAAAATTAGCTGGGCATGGTGATGGGCACCTGTAGTCCCAGCTACTGGGAAGGGTGAGGCAGGAGTTTGCCCAGGAGTTGGAGGTTGCAGTGAGGTGTGATGACACCATTGCACTCTAGCCAGGGTAACAAAGCAAAACTCTGTCTAAATACATGCACACACACATATATACATAAATGTGTAGAATGTGACCTGAGTGTTGACATGTAGAGTATCTTGAGATTATGTTCTTTTCTAAGTATTGGGGAAGAGTTGAAAGGCGCATTTGTCTAAGGTCTCTGTCTTCCAGTGTGTTGAACATGTAGTGGAACAGGCTTTAGAGGTCAGGGTTGGGAGCCTGCAGCCACTTGGCAGGAGGAGCCCACTGCTCCACTGCCACTGCCAGGAGGAGTGGAGCCTCCTGCCACTTGGCAGCCTACTCCTTGGCAGGGCAGGAGTGGGTCCTGCTAGCCCCAAGCTGTGCATTCACTATGACATTGGGCATTACCTCGAAATAAAGTCTTGCTAGTCAAATAAATTCGGACCGTCCTGGAGTAGGCGTGGTTAAATGACTTTCTTTACTGTAGGACCTCTCAGATTCTTTGATTTGCTAATGTGATCCTTTAATGTACATTTTGAAACCCTAGGAAAGGGATATTATTTGCAGCATTTCCCAAACCGATCATTTTCTTTTTTCCCCCATATAACGGCCTGTGGGACTGGAGTGCCTCAGAATACAGTTTGAGGAGAACTGACCAAGGGCAACTGTGCATCCTTCTCTTTGGCCCTTTGTTCTCCCAAAAGGCTGGTGGTGGCCTGATGTACTGTTCAGACATTTTGTTATCAGCAGGACTCAGCCCTGACGTGTTTCTAGCGGTGAGGCAGCGCATTTAAACCTGTAATATGTTGAACCGTAAGAAATTGCTGATATTTAATCATTTTCAACCTCCTAAAATGCCAGTTTCATATGGTTCAAATTAATAATTTGTCAGTGACTACAGATGCCACTGAGTTCATCTCCCATCTGATACCACCTCGGGTATTAGATGCTTTTCTAATACCTGAAGGAGGCCAGTTAGCATGTGGGGACTGGATTCCCCCAGTTGGTACCCTCACTGAACAAATATTTATGGAAAACTTATTATTATGCATATACCCCAGACTTTACTGTCCAAAGCAATTTACCTGTAAAATATTAATACTACCTTCCTGCCTCCCATTTTAGCAGTGAAATATTTGCTGCAAAATGTTTAAAGGAAGATAAGCCAAAAAATGACATCTGAATTTATTTTTCAGGCCTGGGGTGCCATGAGTTCTATTGCTTTGGGGTTTTCTAGATGCCTGGTCAATAGTTTCTACCTCTCTGAGATACCCAGGGCACCTCCATGGAGCTGTAGCTAAGCTGACATTGACTGGTGGGGCCTGGAAGTGAGCTCCCCAAAGACTTGCTCTTTGGTGGGGCTTGGGGGACCTGGGAGGGGCTGAGAGAGGACTCCCCTGAAGAGTGCTGGGCAGTGCTTTGACCTGGGCCAGGTATCTGTCACCCAGGCTGCAGTGCAGTGGCGTTAACATAGCTTACTTCATCCTTGACCTTTAAGACTCAAGCAATCCTCCTACCTCAGCCTCCTGAGTAGCTGGTGCTATAGGCACAACACCACCCTGCTAGTTGGTTTTTTTGAAAAATTTTTTGTAACAGAGTCTCACTTTGTCACATGGGCTGGTCTTGAACTCCTGGCCTCAAGCAATCTTCCTGCGTTGGCCTCCTAAAGTGCTGAGATTACAGGAGTGAGCCCTTGTGCTCTGCCAAAAGCTGACACTTGAATGGGGCTACTAGTCAAAGTGGTTAATTTAACATTCATTCAGTCATCTATTCTTTTCCCTCAACACCTTGCTATGGAGCTCAGTTAACTGTGTGCTAGGGAATATAACAGAGGATAGGACAGCACCTTGCCTGGCCTCTGCCACTCAGAGTCCAGCACAAGAGGCAGAAGGCGGCAGACACTGAGCGTGGTGGTGAGTCAGGGGAGGCAATATAAAGGAAGCCAGGTGGTGGCTTGGTGCCTATAGCACAGTGGTTATGGCACCAGCCACATACACCAAGGCTGGCGGGTTCAAACCCAGCCTGGGTCAGCTAAACAACAGTGACAACTGCAACAAAATATAGCCGGGCATTGTGGTAGGCATCTGTAGTCCCAGCTACTTGGAAGGCTGAGGCAAGTGAATCGCTTAAGCCCAACTGTTTGAACAGTTTGAGGTTGCTATGAGCTGTGATGCCTTGGCATTCTACCAAAGGCAACATAGTGAGACATGTAACCCCTCTCTTCTTTTTAAAATGACATTTTCTATAAGCTTTCAAAATTAAAAATCAAGTTACCTCATACTTCCTTGATGCTTTCCATATCCCACCCAAAAAGAAAAGAAAAAAGAAAGCCAGGTGGGAATGGGAAGGGCCGGCATGCAGAGAGTTCCCCAGGCTGGGTGGGGAAGAAGTTTCCCCTGCAGTCTTTCCATCCCACCTGCCACTGAGAAAGAATCTGGTCCAATAAGGAGATGCTCAAGGGGCCACTCGTAGTGGAAGAATCTGTCTTGCTGTCCAGCAAATCCACATTCTCATATTTGGGACTTTGAGTTACGTGTTTCTCAGTACCAATTTATGAACCCTGCAGGCAGCATCAAGATAGGGCCTCATTTAAAGTCAACTCAGTATAGAAAAATTGAAACTTATAAACCATATATGTCTAGGCAGAGCGTGGTCTATTTGCAGAATTGTCTTCTGTGTGTCTGCGGTTACTGGGCTATAGCTAGCCCATCAATTTTATGGACAAGGGAGAATTAGGGAATCAGTATTCACATTACAGAATGATTCTCCATTTTCACAGATGGAGTTACCACGATGTTAAATAATTATCTTTCCTTGGTAATCAGCATCTGATCCATCTTCAAAAGTTAAATTTACACAGCAATTTTAAGGAATCATCAAATGCCCAGAGTCTGATACTGTATTTATCCTCGTGGTACATAGGCCCTTCTTAACAAATGTCTAAAGTGAGCTCATTCTAAAGTCTAGGCTTTTAAGTATATTCTATTCAATATTATCTTTTCGTTAAAAAAAATTGGGGTGAGATGTGGAAAGCATAAAGGAAGTATGAGGTAACTTAATTTTTAACTTTGAAAGCTCATTAAAAAAATGTCATTTCAAAAAGAAGAGAGGGGTTGCATGTCTATCCTCTTTTTAAAAGAACACCCAGAATATGAAAACATAACGGGAATGGTTGTAACTAACTTAAGTCGAAGAGACATCCTACCTTTATTGGTTAGCACTCATTTGTTTCCTTGAATCATTTTACATAGGTGCCTGTATTATTGTTCTGTAACATTTTACTTTCTTTAATGTAGCCATGACGTTGTATGATGTATCAGGTAAAGAAATATTTCCCAAACTCTAGGTCATGATCCATTAGTGGGTATGGAAATTAATAGAAATGAGTCATACTGAAGTTTTATATAAATAAAGTAACAGACTAGAAAATTCCAGAATGCATCACACTTCGTACAGTACAGTTCACAAACCATGCTGGTTGGGGATGGAATAGTGGACAGGATGGTGTAACAGTGGACAGAACAGCACCGTGCCTGGTCTCTGCCACTCAGAGTCTAACACAGGAGGCCGAAGGCAGCAGGCGCTTACAACTGAGTGTGATGCCTGTACTATTATTCCGTAACATTTTATTTTCTTTAATACAGCTTTAATACATAATATGCCTTGGTGAGCACAGACTTTGCTTCATACTTTTGTTTCATATTTATATGCACACATATATACTCATTACACAGATATATATACACACGCATACTTTTATATATGTATACAAACAGCATACAAACATGTACGTACGTGTGAGTGTACTGACTCATTGTGAAATGCAGACAAAAAGTCTGAGAAATCTTAAGATGAAGAATATTCAAAATAAAAATTAAAAAAAAAGACCACATTACACAATCTGATTTTAAATGCTAAGTACCTTTATTAAAACAATGCTTTCAGTTTTAACACATTGACAGTTCTAAGAAACCAAATAGGCATTCAGGCAAAATGTATCCCTGTATGTATCTACATACATCCTTATAGATACCTACCTATAAATAGAATCTTTAAAACCTTTACAATATACTTAGAAATAGAATTTCCTGGTTCCATGAATAGCATTTGTTAATAATAGAAAACTCAAGGGGCAATTAGGCTGTTCATTTACCAGAGTCCTCTCATCCATATACTCTAAGCTAAAGGCCAGTGTAACAAAAAAACCTGCAAGTAGTTACCTCTTTAGTTTAAAGTTTATGACCTATTCAGCACCTCACCTCTCATTAGCCTAAGATGATAGCAGATGGTCCGTGGGATGCAGTTGGAATCCAGAAAGAAATTCTGAAACCGCCTTTAATGGTTGAGAAGAGACAATCCTATCCTTCATCTTAATGATTTCTCCCTCAGCCGCCTCTGATCTGAGCCAGTCTTGCTTAACATTGTAATACTGCTTGGCCCATTCTTCATCATGGACCATAAAGGCTTCTTGGAAACTCTTAAGGCGAAAAACATTCCAGACATTCCTTCACACAACGTTCCTCAAAAGGTTGGTTTCTTAGGCTCCTGCAGTAACCCTGGCGGCCTGGTTCACAGAGACCGCGGAGCTGCATGAGCCTTTCATTAGCAGACAGCCGGACCGGCTGCCCTTCCTCTCCTCTGAAAGACTTGCTTTGCTCACCCCGAGTCCATCAGATTGCTCTTAGAGGGGTAGACGGGGACACTGGGATCCTCGATGAAGAAGACTCAACCTGGGAGGCCCGGTTTCCAGCAGCACAGTGAAGCTACACAGAGGTTGTGTGTCTTGGTATGATATGTGTTTTCCTTGGAAAGAGGCATTTAAATGAAGTTTTCTTTAGCACAGTCTTGCCCCCCCCCCCCCAAATCCAAGAGTCTCAAAATTACTTTTAATGAATTCAAGAAATAGAAATCCTGTCCTGGGAGACTTATTAGCTGCTTTTCATATAAAGTAATGATAGGACACACCATTTTCCTCTCAATACTTCTAACCCGCCCTCTTTCCTCCCTCCTTCCTTCTCTCCTCTCTTTGCTTCACTTACACTTCATCTGAAATTCTCTAACTCCCTTTTTAGACCTGGGAAAATGGATATCAAACATTCCAGGGTTAAAGGTTTTCAAGAGAGAGATGACAAACAAGCCAGCCAACTTCTCTCACATATGACCAGATGCCTTCACACTCTTTCTGGCTGATGGATATGCACCGCTAACTGGGTTTGTTTAATTTGCCTACAATTCTACTTACTCCTTTCTTCCCAATTTGGCCCCTCCTTTGGACCTCCATATTCCTTGAGAAATGCAGCAAACCTTTCCCAGAGCCTTGTGCAAGGTCTGACATCCAAGGACTTGGTCAAGTGGTGCAGGTCAACGTGCCTGCATCTGGGCACCTGAGCAGTGGAGTTGGTCAGAGGCCCTATTCTTTCTCCAGGACCCATGAGACCCTGAACAGATTAGAGATGCGCTACATTCAGAGGCCAATAAAATGCCACTCAGAGCCCAGGGGTACATCCCAGAGTGAGGAGGTGATTAAGAAGCTGAGGGATCATTTCACACTCCAGATGAACAGCATAAAAGCTAGAGGAAGAGCTGTTAGCTTCAGGAATAAGCCTTTTTCTCTCCCTCCATGGGCTGGGGCTCACTGAAGGAGTTACTGAAATCAGAATAAGGCGGGCAGCCCACTTTTTCAGTAACACAGAGAGGGCACTGAAATTTTCGTGTCTTTGGAGCTACCTCTGTTAGTTATTTTTTGGATCCAGTTAGCCAGATGGACTTGAGAATCTGTGGCAGAATTTTCAAATGCCCATTCTGAAACAGAGGACCTTACTTAGACAAATTGTGTGAGATGCTGCCACCTAAAAATGCCTCTAGTCAGATGGCGCCTGTGGTTCAATGGGTATGGTGCCAGCCCCATATACTGAGGGTGGCAGGTTCAAACCCAGCCCCGGCCAGCTAAAGCAGCAGTGGTAACTGTAACAAAAAATAGCCAGGTGTTGTGGCAGGCACCTATAGTCCCAGCCACTTGGGAGGCTGAGGCAAGAGAATCACTTAAGCCCAAGAGTTGGAGGTTGCTGTGAGCTATAATGCCACAGCAGTCTACCGAGGGCGACAGAGCGAGACTCTGTCTCAAAAATAAATACATAAATAAATAAAATAAAATAATGGCACTCTACCGGGGGCTACAGAGTGACACTCTGTCTTAAAAATAAATAAATAAATAAATAACCCCCTAGTGGATTATTGGGAGCAAGAAACAACCAGAGATAACAAGTTCACACAGACTTTTAAAAGAGTCACCATGAAGTGTTTACAAGGATCACACAGATGACTAAAATTAGTTGATTCTGCACAGCATTATCCACTGCTGACTCAAAGGGTGACACAAGCAGTGTTAAGCCGTGAGCTCACCAGGAAGCTCAGTCCCTAAAATTACTCCCTTGCAGGGAAAGACCCCTCATTCCTATCAGTGACTGGAGAGGGGTATAAATAGCAACTTGGTGTGCCATCGCTCAGAAGCTGTGTCTTGCTTATCTCTCCAGTTCTGCTTCTTGCAGATGTCTCTCAGTGATCAAGAGTATGGGGGGTGTGTGTGTGAGAATATCACTGTTCCGGTTGTATGATAAAATAACTCAAATACACAGCAGTTGAGTGATCTGATAAGGATCATCCAGTAACTCACTGATACTAAAACTTGAGTTTTGGAGGGTACACACCTGTAACCCCAGCACTGTGGGAGGCCGAGGTGGGAGGATTGCTTGAGGGCAGGACTTTGAGACCAACAGTGGAACCTTGCCTGTACCCCCTCCCCCCAAAAAGAAAAGAAATGCCAAGTGCGCTGTGGTGGTGGGCACTTCTGGTCCCAGCTACTCTGGAGGCTGAGGCAAGAGGATTCCTCGAACCCAGAAGTTTGAGCTTACAATGAGCTATGATCACACCTCTGCACTCCAGCCTGGGTGTCAGAGCAAGACTTTATCTCTAGAAAGATAAATTTTAAAAACTGAGTTTTTGGTCTTATTATCTTCAAAGACTTTTAAATGTACTTAAGCCTTTGCTGTTTCTCCTATAAGGCAGAAGCCACGTCCTATCAGTTCATCAGAGGGTTGATGGTCAGCTTAATGAGAAACACGCTCAGATAAGACATACACAGAAAAGACTACATAAATTTCTTTCTTTCTTTCTTTCTTTTTTTTTTGCAGTTTTTGGCCAGGGCTGTGTTTGAATCCACCACCTCCAGCATATGGGGCTGGCATTCTACTCCTTTGAGCCACAGACACCACCCAGGCTACATAGATTTCTATGCTGGCGAGAGTGGTTTCTCCCTTATAAAAAAGAAGTTTTTTTTTTTTTTTTCTATAAGGGGAAGATTATCAGAATTAAGCTGCATCCACACTACATTAAAAGTTACTGTTTTAGGCTTGGCACCTGTGGCTCAAGTGGCTAAGGCACCAGCCACATACACCTAAGGTGGCAGGTTCGAATCCAGCCCGGGCCCGCCAAACAACCATGATGGCTGCAACCAAAAAAATAGCCAGGTGTTGTGGTGAGTGCCTGTGGTCCCAGCTACTTGGGAGGCTGAGGCAGGAGACTCACTTGAGCCCAGGAGTTGGAGGTTGCTGTGAGCTGTGATGCCACAGTACTCTACCCAGGGGGACAGCTTGAGGCTCTGTCTCAAAAAAAAAGTTACTATTTTGGTTGCTTCACTCAAATAGTCAATTAAATAAAGAAAATAAGTCAGTGGCTCCAGCATATAGAGGCCCATAGCCAGTTATGCTCTCTCTTGGTGGCTGATTTTGTATTCCTTTTCCTACTTCAGATTTTCAGTAACATTCATTTCAGGACACGAATAGATACATTCTTTAGTGTGTGCCAGAGTCATTTGGGTTCTCATAAGTCTCTCTCTCCATCGCTGCCCATTCTTTGCCACTGATAACTTTCCTCCATCTGTTTAAGCCATTTTCTGGCTTATTAAGTGCCGGGATAATTTCTTTGGTGACTGAAGAAACTATGCATCACTGATTTTCTATTTCTGAAGCCCTGGAATTTTTCTTGTGGGGACACTAAGTACTTCATTTCTAATTAGGCTTCATTCTTACTCATATTTGGCTTTGCTTTATCAATAAATTACACAACCAATAATTAGAAACAGGATCCAAGAGTGTACCGCACACATGCTTACTTGTGACTTGGGGGAAAAGAGGGAGAATTTAGGGAGAAATGATGCAAGATGATCATCAGGCTTGATGATGTAATGAGTAGTTGTTCATGTTTAAGCAACAGCTGGACTCTTCTCAGGGGGGCGGTAGTTCCGTTGTGTAGCCAGATGAAAGTGATCAGTAGAAACAATGCCATTGTATCGGCTACAGTATTTTCTTGAAATTAGTCTTTATACCACGCATGTTTAGAAAAAGCCATTGAACCCGTTCTGTTGCACCACCAGCATTGAGTGAAATGCTCCCGAAGTGTTTTTGAAGATCCTATTCGAATACCTCTATGTCTGTGAAGTGTCTCCAGATCACCCCAGCTGAGAACCATCTCTGTCCTCGTGATGATATCCAAGGAAAGCCCTCACTGCAGAGCCTGGTGTAAAGAAAGTGTCCAGGGTTTGTTGTTATCTTTGGCCTGTGTCTCCATCGCTTGCACACAGCTTGTCTCCTCCACTAGACTAGCGGCTACGGGAGGGTCTGATGGATTGTTTTATTGCCCGCAGTGACTTGCGCCTTCTGGGTCCTCCGTGAATGTGTATTGAATGAATGATAGATTGGTCCTTAGTGAGTATCCTTGTACCCTCGTGCCTGACCTTCAGTAGATCCTCAATACACGTGGGGATAATAAACTTTCAGTGAGAATATAAGCAAAAAATTAATTCCACTGTTAACTCTTGAAAGGCTGCCAAAGTTCAGCCTTTGTATTCTTAGGGGGTAACTAACCTCATATCTTATTAGGACCAAAGACAGTAAACAACAGCAACGTTACTCCTGAACCCAGTTCTTGAAAGGCCCTGCTCATTATTTAAATAACCGGCCGACTAATTTCACTTTCCATACGCAGAGTAATACAATTACGGCTAATACTTACTGCGCATGTGCTTTGTGCCGGGCTCTGTTCTGTGCGTGCTATACGAACTCACTGTTTAATTCTGTGAGCGCTATACGAACTCGCTATTTAATTCTCACTGCAACCCATTTAAAAGAGGAGACTCTGAAGAACTAGGAGGTTAAATTCCTTGCCCCAAGGCAAGCTCTTGCCAGACACTGCACTGTAGCCAGAGCTGGGCTGCCAGAGCTGGGCTGGAGTTGTGCACCGTATGGTTGAGGGCACCATTTCTGCATGTTTTATGTAAAATGCTGAAAAAAGAGCAAGATGCTCCTGTTCAGAGGCGGGCTGCGATGTCCCTCCCAAATCTGCCTGAGTTCTCACGCGTTCTCTTTGTCATGGGTGCCCCAGATGGAGAGGGGGAGGAGGGCTGCAGAAGCCACTGCTTGCTTTGTGAGCACAGGAAACATTTCCATAAAGACTCAGCGTCACTTCTCTTTGTAGCTATCTGCTCTGCTCCATCAGTCACCACCACCCTGCCTCATCTATTTCTGTTTTCCTTCTCATGCTGGGACCTCTCCCATGTAGTCCCTTGGGTTTCAATTTTCCACTTTCCTACCCTTCTTCAGCTACCGAAACTCTATAGGGCATTTGAAATGCAGCCTGGTGGCACTTCTTGCTGGAAACCGTCCCTGTCTGTCCCAGACAGAGGTTGGAGTCCCTGCAACTCCTGGTGCCTCCCGGCATCTCAGCTCTTGCTGTTCTACGTTGCAATTGTGGATTTAGTTGTCTCTACTAGTAGACTACCAGCTCACCAATGGTGGGGACCCTGTCTTACTCGCTGAGAACACAGGACAATTCTGGGCACATAGGTGTCTCATGAAGCAGTGAATTAAAAGTGTTCCTCTGCAAGTATTACATAAACCAACCACAGGGACCATGTACCCCCCATTTAAATGTCCAACATTTGGCAGGAAGGACACAGCAAAGGATGACAGGCTAAAGATGCTATTTCTCTACCCCTGTATGGCGGAGAGAATAGAATCCCACTGTTGTCTAACCCAAGACCACAGGAGTGAATGAATTTTGATGAGGGGGGAAAAATAAGCCTGAAAAATGTGTGGCTGGAAAAAAATGGTTTCAGACAGCATTTTGTTTCCCTCCGCTGTGGGCTTGCTGTATAAATCACGTGAGGGCACACACGTGATGGAGAGATGCCGCGCTAATTACTTGTTCTCAAATGTTTGGTTAACCCCGCCCCTTCATCCCACGTACAGTAGTTTAGCACAGAATTAAATTCTGCCCCTTAGGCAGGATTAACATCGGCTGTTTCTTGTTTCTGTACTTGAAATGTTTTTAATCCCACTATTTGTACTTTTCCATTTAGAATAAATGCACCAAGTGTGTGTAAAGAAATATAAATAGCATGGAATTTTTATGATTCAACTCATCATCCTTATTGGTTTGTGGTCCATTTTTATGGATAGGGTTTTTTTTTTTTCTTTTTAAGTTACTCATCCATAATTAGTTACAGGAACGTAGAAAGAATGGTTAGACCACTCTTGCCTATAATGAATCTAGTATTCGCTCTTTGCCAATAATTAGGGTCTTTTAATTTTAGAAGGGGAAAAATAACTTCCTCGGTCTTCACTCTCAAAATGCAGACATTTCATGATATGGTTTTATATGAAATCATTAGGAAGAAAGGTTTTTCTCTGCTGCCAGATAGATCAGGAAAGGAAAAAGAACTGTTGCTCTGATTAACTGGGGAATCTAGCCCCATATGAGTAGTACTATTCATTCATTCATATTTGCCGTGTGCCTAAAACATACCAGAAACTGCTATTTATTGGAGATGTAGCTGGTAGTTACTGGTCTTTCTCCTCAAAGAGCTTACAAAGGCGGGGGGAAAGCAGGTTTTATAAACAATGGCAAAGGATCATGGCAATTTTTACATGGATGTCTGGACAGAGTGCAGCAAGGCTTTAGGAGCAGAACAGGAGCTGGCTGGGCTAGGAGTGGGCGGGCAGGAACATGGGTGTGTGGGGGAGTTTCTTAGCTGGGACCTGTGGGAGGAGCAGAAGCAAGAATTTGCCAGGCAGCAGAGCTGGTGACTCAGCGCTAGGGAAAGGGCATTCTGAACACAGGAGTGAGAAAAGTTGGTCAAGAGAATCTTCGGGGCTTTATTATTGGTACAAATGGCCTGTGACCCACCTCACAATTCACAGAGACGTGTCGGGGTAAGGCAACCCCCTGGTGAGGCTCAAGCGTAGTGGGGCTCTATTCAGGTTGGCCTTTAGAGAGGAAGCAAGTTCACTCTGGCAGCCATGTGGCCGAGACCACCTAGGAGCTGCCCCAGAGTTCGTGCAAAATGAGATGAGGCTAGATCTGAAACAATAGCGGTAGGAATGAGGATGTGAGTGGTCATGAAAAGGCAGAGGCAACAGGCCCTGGTGATTAACTAGGCAGGTCACAGGATATACTTGGCTCTATAATTCACAAGACCTGGTCTGACTCAGTTCTGCTTAGTGGTCATGGCTATCTTCATCATGGCCTAAGTCCAAATGGGACTTAGGTTGAGCCTTGCACTCAAATTAACTTGAAGGTAGAACGGAGAAGTTAGCCCAACATTAGTGTATTTTGATGACATTAAGTGAGATATATTCAAAATAAGTTGTCCTTTTTGGGGAGAGGATATTTGTCTGCTGATCTGTTACATAATTGTATCTGAAGCTGAGCATGGTGGCTCACACCTATAATCCCTGCACTGTTGGAGGCCAAGGCAGGTAGATTGCTTGAGGCCAGGAGTTCAAGACCAACCTGAGCAAGAGCAAGACCTCTCTCTACTAAAAATAGAAAAATTAGTCAGATGTGATGGCCTGCACCAATAGTCCCAGTGACTTGGGAAGCTGAGGGGGAGGATGGCTTGAGCCCTGGAGGTTGCAATGAGCTATGATAATGCTGCTGCACTCGAGCCTGGGTGAAAAAGCAAGACTCTATCTCCAAATAAAAAAGTACATAAATAATTCCTTCCTTCCTTCTTTCCCTTCTCTTCCTTCTCCTCCTTCATTTCTTCTCCTTCTTCTTTTTAAGGAACTGAGTATTACTTTCTATTTTTTTTTAATTTTTTTAGAGACAGGCTCCTGCTATGTTGCCCAGGCTGGTCTCAAACTCCCAGGTCAAGAAATCCTCCTGCTTCAGCCTCCCAAGTAACTGGAACTCCAGGCTCAGGCCACTACACGGGGCAGCATTTCCCCTTTTTTTCTCTCACACCAGTTCATTAATACTTTGTCAATGCTTCACATTTTTACTGTGGAGCTAGAATGCGTAGAGCCAAGAAGCTGATTATCAAGGTTGATAGAAATCTTGAGGTCAGGTCTTTTCCTCCTGGCAGGCTACATTTCTATCTAATAGTTCTATCTGTTGATGGTTTCTTGTGCTTTTCCCATTTAAGTACCCATGTCCATTTCCACAGCTCTTCAAAACTTCAGGAAGGAAATCTGCTACAATCACATTGAACCACCACTCTCAGCACATTCGGCCATAAGGTCCCTTCTTTGTGGCTCAGCACAGTCCAAAATTTTCCTGTCTGAATTGTTCTCTCTTAGAAATCCATGAACTTTCTTCATATTCTGGCTCCACGTTAGATTTCCCTGAGAAATTTAGTCACCATCCCACTTGTTTCTTTGTTTCTCGATGACATTTATGAACTGAATTAATGCCTTCTTAAGGCATTAAGATATTTTCGTGTATATCTTATCGGCATTTTCAAAGGGGATCACCCTTAAACTAGTGTGAGTGTTCAATAGATGATCACCTTAACTCATGGGCAGATTGTGGAAATTTGTTTCCATCCCCCTGCCCTAATTTTATAATTTTTTTCTAGAACCCAAAATATATGTCCTATGAGGATAGTATCCCTACTTCTGACTTCTAAGTATAATTCACTGAACAAATATTTATATGCATAGAAAAGTATAAACTATAATGAACCAGAACCTAAAGGTAAATATCAGATATTTTATTTTTGTTACAAAGAAATAAAATGTTATGGATATAGCAGAGATCCCTCTGGTAACCTTCTCCCATCCAGTGTCCCTTCTTCTATTTCCAGAGGCAACACAAACCTTGACATTGGTGAATTTACTGCCCATCTCTGTTGCTAAATATGCATCTTTCTGTAACCACTGTATGTTTAACGTTTGTGTTTTAAACTTTTACCTGAATGATGTTTTTATCCATCTGAATTTTGTTATTTTCTCTAACGAGAGTTTCCGTCAATGAACAGAATTTTAACAAACGAATGCACTCTACCATCTTTTGGGGGGTTACTGATACGTTTGAGATTATTTCGAGCCTCTTTCTTGGGATTTTTGGTTTCCTGTAATTTTTCAATGCTCTTTTTTACAAATCTTTGTCTTTGTATAAGTGACTCTTTACTTGCTTTTTGCTTCCACGTTTGGAAAATAAACATTTTATTTATTTTTCTAATGGGGCTATCCCTTTACATGCAAAAATAAAACATATGTATTACTTTAAAAATTCCAAGTCTGTGTTTACCTTCTCAATCTCAATCTGTGGCTCTCCATTCATTTTTCCCTATGTGAATACAACCATCGATGTTTTCCTTTTTCCTCTTTGTTTAGAAAAGTGGTTATACTACACACAGGTTTTTTGTTTTTTGTTTTTGAGACAGAGTCTCACTATGTCACCCTCAGTAGAATGCTGTGGCATCACAGCTCACAGCAACCTCAAACTCTTGGGCTTAAGTGATTCTCCTGCCTCAGCTTCCCAAGTAGCTGGGACTACAGGCACCTGCCACAATGCCCAGCTATTTTTATTGTCGTCATCATTGTTGTTTAGCAGGCCCTAGCCAGGTTTGAACCTGCCAGCTCTGGTGCATGCAGCCAGTGCCATAACCACTGAGCTACGGGTACTGAGCCTCTTCTAGAGCTTTTAAACATCTATGCCAGTAATACAACTCTTTGTCTCCTTCTTATTAATGGCTACATGGCAGAGATGATGATAGCAAACATTTGCTGAGCGATTACTATGTGCCAAGAGATTTGTCTCATCTAGAAGTCACAACAATTATATGTGGAAGGAGGCCCCATTTCTGAGATGAGGATACTGAAGCTTAGAGAGGTGTGATAGGCACAAAAGAGCTCCCGGAGATATCTGTAGCCAAATCCCTGAAATTAGTGAGTAAGGGGACCTTGCAGAGGTTATTAGGACTGTGGATGGGCATTGTGGCGGGTTCCGGTAGTCTCAGCTACTCGGGAGGCTGAGGCAAGAGAATCATTTGATCCCAGGAGTTTGAGACCAGCCTGAGCAAGAGCTAGACCTCATCTCTACTAAAAATAGAAAAATTGGCTGGGCATTGTGGGACGCACCTATAGTCCCAGCTACTCTGGAGGCTGATGTTGGAGAATTGCTTGAGCCCAAGAGTTTGAGGTTGCTGTGAGCTATGATGCCACAACTAGCCTGGGCAACAGAGTGAGACTCTGTCTCAAAAAAAAGACTCAGGACTTTGAGAGGAGTTGTTTATGGTGGATATCTGGGTGGGCCCAATCTGATCATTTAAGTCCTTAAAAGTGAACCGTTTTCCAGCTTGATTAGAGAGAGGTGCAATGGTGGAAGTAAGGTCAGAGAGATGGCAGGAGGATTAAACACACTGTTGCTGCTTTTGAAATGAGGAGATCTATGTGAGGAACTAGTGAGAGAACTCTAGGGGGCAAAGGGCAGCCCTCAGCTACTAGCCAGCATAGAAAGAGAGACCTCAGACTCAGCCACATGAAACTGAATTCTGCCGACACCTGCATGAGCAAGGAAAGGGATGCTCTCTTAGACCCTAGAGGAAGGAACCCAACCCTGCCAATCTGTTGATTTGAGTTCCTTATGGACTTCTGACCTATTGAACTATGAGAATAAATTTGTGTTGTTTGCGCTTCTAAATCATAATGGTTTGTTAGGGCAGAAATAGAAATGAATGCAAGTGGCCACAACTAATAAATTGTAATGAAATGGAAACTCAAACTCGGGTAGTGTGATTCCAGAGTGTGTGCATGGATAAATCACAAGCTGTTTAATCAGTCTTTATCAATGGGCATTTAAATTGCTTTTAATTAACAGTATTTCAGATAATGGGATAGATTTCCTCATAGCTATATCTTCATACACTTTAGTTAGACTTTACATAGGGAAATTCCCAAAAATGAAATTGAAGCAAAGGACATGCACATCAAACATGTTTTATGAATGCAACAGAACCTCTGTAAGTTGACTACTCACGAGACTGTAATAGACGGATTAACATACAGAGGAGGTCAACATAAAGTAGGCCTACTGCACTGATAAGAAAATGTAGTGCCTGTCTAGTCTATGAAAATCAGGTCCACTTAAGGAGGTGGTGAATGTAGGGAGTTGGCCAACTGTGGGGTCCTACTGAACTGTGGAATTACCTTGCAAATGCAGCTGTTAGACAAGAACTAAAATCAGTACAAAGAAAATAAACAAAGAGTAAGAATGTCACTAGCTCACTGGTGTCAATTTCAGCAAAGCAAAGGACTGAAATGACAACATAACCCAGAGTGACTGTGGCCTTGGATTTAGCTGGGAAGCCTGCAAATGTCTGCTTTAGAAGAGTCCCTCTGGCTCTGTCCTCTCTTTGGGCTTTATGGGTAAATTAATCACTTTGCACTTTTACTTCTGGGTCTCACTCTTTGGCCCTTGAAACAATAAAGACTGAAAAAAAATAGCCTTTTAGTAAGTGTCATTTGTGCTACACCTCCATTCTAAAGGGCTATATTACTTCAAAAGAGGCTAGAGTTGCCCTTGTGCACAGTTAGATACTTGAAAACACAAATAGCATGTCGTTAATTGTGAATGATTGGCTTTCTGGCAGGCGCCCACCTCTGGGAAGACATCTTTGATTAAAGAAAATTAACGCAGCAACCTCACATGCCAGGGGCCAGTGAGTACACACCACGTTGCTGCAGGGGGCCATCATCAGGATGTAATGGCCACTTCCTACCGTGACCCTAGAGAACAAACCTCTTCACATTAGCAGACCCCAGGCTCGGAAAGATAAGGAATATTTCTTGCTGGAAATAACTTTTACTTTCTTTGGGCACCTTAACTTTGTGCTCTTACCTGAAAAGTGGTTGCTTCTTTTTTCTTTTTGTAATAGTGATAAAGAGGTATATTTAGAATAAGTCAGCTGGATTCAGTTTAAATGATCCTGATTTGTTGGCAACATCCAAAGCATCATACGAGCTAGTTGAACATCATGCTTCTGCTCGACCTGAAGCCTGATCAGAGTGTTGACCTTGGTCTTGCCAATGTCATAGAGTTTCTTCACAACCTGTTTGAACTGGTGCTTATTGACCTTGACATTCACAACAAATACAAGTGTGTTGTTGTCTTCTATCTTCTTCATGGCCAACTTAGTGGTCGGGGGAACTTGATTGGGGAATACAGGTCAAGCTTGTTCCTCTTGGGGGTGCTGCTCTGAGGATATTTGGGCCGCCTTAGGAAGCTGCATTGTCTTGGAGCTCTAATGTAGGTGATGTGCAGTTTTTCATTCATTTATTTTTCTCCGGTGGATAGGGATGCCTCTCAGCACTGCCTTCTTGGCCTTTAAAATCTTTGCTTTGGCTTCTGCTTTGGGAGGGACTGGGCTTCCTTCTTTGCTTTAGGGGCGATCTCACAGAAAAAGTGGAAAGTGGTATCTTTTACTCCTGGCTTACATGGGTGCTTTTGTTGAGGTTATACATCTTTTTTTAAATTTTTTCTTAAATCATAACTGTATACATTTATAGGGTATGGTGTGATGATTTGATTTATAATATGGAATGCTTAAATCAAACTGATTAACATAACCATCACCTCACTTACTTATTTTTTTGTGGTAAGACATTTATAATTTACTCTTGGTTATTCTGAAGTGCATTCTTGCATTGTGCACATTAAGTGAGATCCCACCAAATGCCCTCCCTCCTCTCACCAGTCTCCCTCCACCCTCCCCTCTCCCTCCTCTTTCTTCCCTTTTGCTAGACTATATTTGTGTTTTATCATTTGTATGAATGTGTAAGTATTTATATATTGGTTTTAAAATAGTATGGAGTACATTGGATACTTTTTTCCCCGTTCTTGAGATACTTTACTAAGAAGGATATATTACAACTCCATCCTTGCGAACACAAAAGATGTAAAGTCTCCATCGTTTTTAATGGATGAATAGTATAATAGCATTCTTGTTTTTTCCCCATCGTGCTCTTTTCCTTTGTTTTAGAACTTTCTTTTCTCTTATTCTACGCCTTGGGGATTTTGGTTTTCTCCTTAGGCTATGCCTTTAAATCTTTAGAGTTGTGAAACCCGTTGACAGGACTGCTGGGCTTGTTTTTTGCCCTTGTATTCAACTGCTTGATTCTGGGACATTGTAATAAACATCTTCTTAGTTGTGAAATAGAATGATGTCTAATTCATGAGGTTTCTTTGTTATTAATTGACTTTTGCTTCATTGTATTTGAGAATGGAGATTTTGAAGTCTAGCAATTTAAGGTATTATGATCAATAATGTAACACATCCTATTTATTAAACACTTACCATATACATAACACTATTAATTTTTTTAAGATGCTCTAACTTATTGAACCCCTCAGGGCTATTCAGTAAGGTAGGTACTATTATTATCCCCATTCCACTGCTGAGGAAATTAAGGTTTTAAGTAGTTTAACAACCTGCTCAAGGCTGTACAGTAGAATGATAAAACTGACATTCAAACATAGGTTTATAGGACAGTCTGCACTCCTAACCACTGCACTATAATGGTCCTTTGCTTTCATATTATTTGTATGCAATGCTTCCAGGAACATTTTTAATCAGAAAAAAAACTAAACACAGAGCTAATGAGCTGTGACAACAATGGAATAGGAGTCAGGAGAGGAAGTCCTCGCTGCGTCTTTAGCTGAGAAGTCCCTGGACCAGTCATTTCACCAGTCCCAGACTATGTTTTTCTCATCTGTGAAAGTGCCAGTCTTCTAGCATCTTTAACAAATCCTGATTTCCTTTGCTTTGACTTTTCCGGCACTCAGATAGATGAAACCCACTGCTCTTGTATCATCTGTGACCATTAAGGCTGCTATCAGATGCGTCAGTTGGCACAGGGATACTTGTTCTGAAGAAAAGAGGGAAGAAGCAATGACTAAATGCCACCAGCCTGGCAGAAAGCAAGCTTAGCACAACGACTCAAGTTCACATCCTAGAAAATCGGGGATAGGAAAAGGAAGGTGGATATATTCTTCCTTCTCCAGTTTTCTCTGTGCACATTCATGACTGAGCATAGAAATGTGGGTGAACCTGTAGCTCATCATGAATCACCGTCCAAACTTGCTCCAGCCATTGTGGAGTCATAAGGCTACCAAACTGCAGAGCTAGAAATGAGGCTCAGCCTCAGAGAAGACTTGCTGACTTTCTCAGGCATGTATCTTTAGTCTACCACGTAGCTTTTTTCTATGTCATGGTTTTTTTTGTTTATTTGTTTGTTTGTTTTGAAGAGTCTCACTTTGTCACCGTGGTAGAGTGCTGTGGTGTCACAATTCACAGCAACCTCAAACTCTTGGGTTCACGTAATTCTCTTGCCTCAGCCTCCCAAGTAGCTGGAACTACAGGCACCCGCCACAATACCCAGCTATTCTTTTAGAGAGGTGGTCTCGCTGTGACTCAGGCTGGTCTCAAAGTTGTGAGCTCAGGTGATCCACCCACAAGTGATCCACCCACCTCAGCCTCCCAGTCTATCTCATGTTTAATGAATTAATATGTTGAAGTTCTAACCTCTGGTGCCCCCAGTGACTGTGTGTGGATATAGGCCTTTAAAGAAGTGATTAAGAGGCCAAGCAATGTGGCTTACGTCTGTAATCCTGGCACTCTGGGAAGCCAAAATGGGAGGATCCCCTAAGCTCAGGAGTTTAAGACCAACCTGAACAAGAGCGAGACCTCATCTCTACTAAATAATATTTTTAAAAATAGGAAAATTATATTTATATTTTGCTTGTAGTTTTCTTGGTTATGTTACTATGATTCAAGATCTGGATGATGCTTTTATTGGTTTTTCTGTTGCACTGTGGTGATTCAGAGTAGGATTACCTACAAGGTTTTATCCCAGCCAAAGACTGTTGTTGTGAGTCTAACCTCTGCCAACTCATGTCTCAATAACAACATATCATCCTTTGTTTCCTTTGATTTTACTTGTCATCTCCATTAAATTACAGAAAAGTCTTTCACTGCAAAAAAGAATCAAATCTAGAAACAAAAGAAAGCTTTGAAGGAAAGAAAATGTACTACCTTTTAATATAGTCAGTCAGGCTAGTGATCACTCAAATATAGATTCAGTAGACAGTTGAAAATATGGTTTCGTACATAGGTCTAGTCCAGAGCTACAGATTGGTGAATCATAGAAATAATAATTGAAACAATGAAAATGGAGAGAGTATAGACCAAAAAGGGAAAAGCATTGAACCCTTAGGAAGCAAATATGTGAGATAGAAGCAGAAAGTGGAGAACAAAATAAAAAAGGAATAATAAAAAATTTAGGAGGAAAACCAAGAGGATTATAGTAGTAAAAATAGGGGCAAATTTCAAATAGAAGATGATGGTCATCATTATCCAACATGAAGGACTTCTGCTTCTGGCTATGATAAATTTACTGGTACCAGTCCTCTTGCCATAAATAGCTATGAAAC
Organism: Otolemur garnettii; assembly: GCF_000181295.1. Taxonomy (NCBI): domain Eukaryota; kingdom Metazoa; phylum Chordata; class Mammalia; order Primates; family Galagidae; genus Otolemur; species Otolemur garnettii. The sequence continues at coordinate 22,462,105 of NW_003852405.1, forward strand.
TGAATGAAATATATGAAGCACCTGTTTTCAGACAGTGGAATTCAGGCAGCACTGAACTTTTGATTCCTGGGCAAAGGGAAATCCTAGATCTTCTTAGATCACCCTGAGGGAAAGGGAAATCCTAGATCTTCTTAGTCACCCTGAGACTCCAGAAAATGGAGCCCAATTTGATAACAGTTGTGTGGCTGAGTTGAGGAGCCAGAGATCAGAGTTCAGGGCTTTGAGGTGGTTGAAATTTGCAGGTCAGGATGACAAAGAAAAAAGACCTGCCAAAAGTAACAGGTCCAGCAATCTGCATAGGGCTACTTTGAAGTCTTTGGCTGAACATAGGTTTCTCATTCTCTGGGTAAAACCAGAGTCTGGCAGAAAACAACTAGTGGAGAGCTGTGAGCTGAGTGGATGTAGAAGGTGCACAGTACTGAAGATGTGGACATTCTGGGTGGAGAGACCTCACCCATGCCCTGGAGCTCTCAGTGAAGACCTCAGGAGGCCACGCGTTAGGAGGTAGGGCTACTCTACTTAGAGTCAGGGCCACTCTAGCCCTAGGGCAAAAGTTATTCTGTGTTCATCCAAATAAAGCTGGAAAACAACCTTATAAAAATCAAGCTGACCCACCAGCACGTTAAAAGGACAAAATTTAACACTCTTTAAACACAGATCAATTAAAGTTGCATTTAATGGGCTCAACACCTGTAGCTCAGTGAGTAGGGTGCTGGCCACATACACCGAGGCTGGCAGGTTTGAGTCTGGCCTGGGCCTGCTAAACAACAATGACAACTGCAACCAAAAAAAAAAAAATAATAACCAGGTATTATGGCGGGTGCCTGTCCCAGCTACTCAGGAGGCTAAGTGAGGCAAGAAAATCACTTGAGCCCGAGAGTTTGAGATTGCTATAAGCTGTGATGCCAGGGCACTCTACTCCAAATTAGTGAACTGGAAGATAGGGCAGCATAAGCTATTTGAGCTAAAGCACATAGAGAAAAAAAGCTGAACAAAATGAACAGAGCCTCATTAATTTGTGGGACAGTATGAGGTGGCCTAATATCTGTGAAACCGGAGTTCTAGAAGAAGAGATTAGGGCAGAAAAAATATTTGAAGGAATAATAACTGGAAAAAATCCAAATTTGATGAAAAATATTAACCCATGAATCCAAAAATCTCAAAACTCTCCAAGCATGATAAAAACAAAGAAAACTGCTCCTAGGCACTTAGTAGTCAAATTTATGAAAGCCAAGGTATTACAGAGAAAAGTCTTAATAACAGTTAGAGAAAAAAGGCCCACTCTGCACAAGACTCAAGGTAATAATAATGCTGACTTCTTAACAGACCCGAAGAGAATCGAATAACACCTTTAAAGAGCTAAAAGAAATAAAATCTGTTAACCTGGAATTAGAGGCCTAGTGAAAATACTTTTTTAAAAATGAAAAGGAGAAAGAAGGAAAGCAAGAAAAAAGGGAGGGGGAGGGAGGGAGGAAGAGAAGAGAGGAAGGAAGGGACACAGGGAGGGAGACAGGAAGGAAGGGAGGGAGGGAGGGAAGAATAAAAACAGAATTTGTCAGTAGTATACATGTACTGTAAGAAATGTTGAAAGAAGTTCTTCAGGCTGAAGGAAGTCATATCAGATGTAAACTTAGATCAATGTGAAAAATGCATAACGCTAGAAATGGTAAATGTATGGATAAAAAGAAATTACTTTTTTCCTTGCTTATTACTGAATGAGTAAGACTCTTAGTTAAACAGCTGAGTTCTTGGTAGACATTGCAGTAGTCTGAGAGTCAGAAAATCTGGGATCTTCCCCTTGTATGAACTTAGATAAGTGCCTTACTCTCTTACCTTGGTTTGATAATGGGCCAAACAGGACTTTCATACTTGGTATTTGTCTCTCATTGGCAAACATTAAAAAGCTTTTGATTTTTTGTGCATATTAATATGTACAAAATTTAACATGCATATTAATCAGCAGGAATCTTGTTAAATTCAACCTACAATAATAAAATTATTGTATTGGTAAAAAAATACACAAATAGATCAATGGAATAAAAACAAATATATTCTTTTTTTACCCCCTTTACTTCTATTGTTACTTCCAATTTTTATACTTAAAGTGTTTCTCTTAAAAATTGTCTAAAGTTAGGCTCGGTGCCTGTGGCTCAAGCAGCTAAGGCTTCAGCCACATACACCTGAGCTGGCAGGTTCAAATCCAGCCCAGGCCCACCAAACAACAATGACATCTGCAACCAAAAAATAACCAGGTGTTGTGGCAGGCACCTGTAGTCCCAGCTACTTGGGAGACAGAGGCAGGAGAATCACTTGAGCCCAGGAGTTGGAGGTTACTGTGAGCTGTGATGCCACGGCACTCTACCCAGGGCGACAGCTTGAGGCTTTGTCTCAAAAAAAAATCGTATAAAGTTGGTTCTTATCTTTTTATTTGGTTTGATAATCTCTGCCTGTTAATTGCAATGTTTTAGTCCAATTACATCTAATATAATTCTCGATCTTCCATCTTGCTAATTGTTTTCTAGTATTTGTTTTGTGTCATCTTTGTTGTTGTTTCTTTGTCTCTCCTTTCCTTCCTTCTTTTGGATTTGCTGGGACTCTTTACTCCATTTTATCTCCTCTATTGACTTGAAAGCTATACCTCTTTGTTTTTTTAGTGGCTGATCTAGGGACTAAAACATGCATCCTTAACTTAGCAGTCTACTATGATTTCATGTGTAGTGTAAAAACTTTACAAAGGTATACTTCCTATTCCCCAACCTGTCCTTTGCACTACTGTCATACCTCTACGTATGCTAAAACCCCCACAAGGTTTTATTAGATTTTCTTTAAAAAATCAATTATCTTTAAAAGAAATTAAATAAAGTTGATATTACAGCAATTCTGGAAAATTTTCTAAGTGAGTCTCTGATTACCATATTTTCCAAATATAGTCTGTCGAGTCCTTTGCATTCCCTACCTGCTAGGTTGTGTGAAACAATTCTTCAATAGCTACTGGCCTGATGGCTTCTCCTCAGAATCTCTAGAATTCAACTTGAAGAAAAAGGAGAGCAGGATGCATAGAAAGGAAGGGAAATACTGACAAGTAGATAAGGAGAATGAAACCACTTTATGTCTATATTTTAACGTCTCATGAAGCTTTACTTTTAATGAAGTGTAATTTAAAGATGTATTTCTTTTTAGAAAGCAAGTTATAAGGTGCTTGGGGGTTAGTTCACCCAGGGAGATGCTGGTAATTAATTATATTTGGATTGTCAGTAATATGAGGTACAGCTCTAGAAAGCAAAATGCAAGGACTAAGGAAAGAGTTTTTACTTGAAATCTCTGGGTGAAGAAAGAATTTTGCTTCCTCTCAAAGTCACCTGGTGTTTAAAGAAAATGTGTGACTAATGATTTGATAATATATGACATGAAGGATTACATTTTCAAATTATATTACACTTTATAACCTTATCTTTTAAGTAGAAAATTGTAGATTGCATTGAATTTGCGAGTGTCATATTTGAGTTAAAGTTACATTCAACACTATACTATAAATAAATGTTTCCTAATCATCTAAATGTTTGTACAATCATTGTGTATCTCAGTTGAAATATATGCTCACATTATACATTAAATCTGTATTTCTTTTGGACATTCTTGTATTTTATAAGAATAGAAAGAATTTTCTATATTGAGAATGGAAACTTGGTTAACATCTGAATTATGTTCAGTGTAAAAATGAGAATTGGGGCCATTTTAACAGTCAATGTCCTTTCTTGGCATAGAATGGTAGAGCGCTGATGTAAAGAGGACTGCTTTTATCTACTTATCTCAATCTTCAGAATGTTTCAAAGTACCATAGTCCTTTATCTTTGAAACTACTAGCTGTGTATCCTATGCCAGTAGAGGGCATGACGCCTGGCCATTCTTTGCATTCTTAGTGCTGTTTGTGGCTGTGTTTCTTTATCTCATGGGCTGTATGACACCTTTGATTTAAACAAGCCCTCATGTTTGTAATTGCTATGCACCGAGTTATTGGCTGTGTGGCCGGCCTTCTAGCTATTCACTGGGCCTGAGCTCATGGGAAACAGACGCAGTTGTGAGAGTCCTGTAAGTATTCTGTTAGGTTAAATCACCCTGCTGGTATCCAAAAAACTTCTGGTATAAGCCAAGCATTCTGGCAGGCACCTGTTGTCCCGGCTACTAGGGAGGCTGAGCCATGAGGATTGGTTGAGCCCAAGAATTTGAGGTTGTTGTGAGCTATAACACTCTACCGAGGACAACAAAGTAAAACTCCGTCTCAAAAAAAAAAATTTCTGGTATAAAAATTATTTTTTTCTGTTTTGAATTAATGAAGCTGTGACCAATGTCTGTAAATAGATTTTGTTGTCTGATGTAGCATGTCCTTGAGGTTAGCGACTGTGAGAAGATAGGATGGGTTATATTCACTTGATAGTATTAGTGTTCATACAGAACGATAGCAGGAAGACAAACTGGGTTTTATTTCTTACTGGTTAGTATTGGTTAAGGATGTTCCTGCCAGGGCTTGTGGTGTTAGGTTAAGCCATATGCCAATGCTGTTTGTGTACATAATTTTATGTGACTTTACCTAAAAGGAAGCAAAGCAGCTTCAGTTCTAGGGGATGAGATGCATTTTAATTGGTTTTCTCTACATTATTGTGAGTCTGCTACAAATACTTTAAATTAATACATAGACTTTAAAAATTAGAACTTGAAAAGCAAGACTTGCTTTTCCTTTTCTGACTCTGTTTTTACACCGTGTCATTCCACTCTGGCTTTCAAGAAAAATGGAGACTCTGTAAACAGAACACCTCCTGACATTTGCCATTCCGTAGCCCCTCGAGGGTAAACACGTAAAAACACAAATATTACTTGTTCGGTTGTGGGTTAAAGTCACCTTTCAATCCTTCTAATAATTGAAACTTGCAGCTGTTCCTCTATGAGTTTTTATGAATTCCTTTTTCTGTAAAGAGGGCAATTCCATCACAGGAATGTGCTAGAAGTATTGAAATGCCTTCCCCCTCCTCTTCTTCCACATTTCTGTATTTGCACCTTCATCGGTACAGAAAAGGAGCTTTGGTCGCTGAGGCTGAGAACTTTCAGTAGGAAATGCTTCAAAATACACAAAGCCAAAGCTGTTTTCCAGACAGACCTTCTACAATGATATTCAGGTAAGTTAAATTTTAGATGTCATCCTTTCTAGCTAACCCCCATCTACTTATGTTAATCAAAATGTACCTGCATTCAAATATCCTTCTATATCAATATCCCTGGATGGATTTAAATCACATTGTCAGAAAACATCCATTTTCTCACATTTTCAAATACCAAGCAGGCTTCAAAACTTGGTCTTCAGCATAGTTGTTTTTGCAAAAAATAAAAAGTAATAATGTAATTCAGCCAAGGCTGATCTTGTTTTTCCTTTATTCTTTAAGCCAGAAGCAATTACTTTTCATTTCAGGATTAAGCGGCTGTAACGTTGCCATTTGTCGCCGCAGCTCCTGGTTTCAGCACGTCTCTCTGGTTCCCAGCCAGTCCTGGGTGTTCAGGTAGCAGCTGTGGCTGGGAGTGCCTCTCTAGCCCACATTCCTTGGCCATGAATTTTGTAGCCCTGTTTATCTGATGAAGACCTCCCGGTAGTGAATTGCTCATGACGTTGTCACACAGGCTTTACTGAATGATATGGAAGATACTAAATATTTTTCCTCCTGGAATACGAACTGATCCTCAATTTCCCAGTCCTTTTGCTCTGGCTGATTGCCACAAAGGCCTGGTATTGAGATCTAATGAGAGCTTCCTACATAAAGCACATTTTTGCAGGATGCCTACAGGTCCTCTGTGTGTGTGGTGGCGGGTGGCTGTCACCTCAGCCTCTGTAGAGAATTTTCCACAATTGCATTTGCCCATTTACTGAGTCTTACTTGCCTGCACTAATTATTTACTTCAATTTATGCTTTTAATCTCTAAATGCAATCTCTCACTTCAGTATACAAAGACCTCTCTTATTTTTCTGAAAACCCATGACTTGATTTTGGATAACAGGGATGGCTTAATAGCGTGGCTTTCTCATGATTTCACGCATCTTCATTTTGCTTTCCCAAGCCAGATGGCAAGCTCCTGGGGAGAGGAAACCCCAAGGAAACAGGTAGATAGGCAAGAAGTTCTGACAGAAAGCCCTTCGGTGCTCTAAGTAATCCAGAACATTTGTCCTAACACGTTCAGAAGAGATGTTCTGCACCGGTACATGCTCCTCTCCTTTCCCCGCCTGCCCTCTGCTGGAACTGCTACTGAGAGTGAGATGGCCAAAGCAGGAATTTGTGTCCGACCAGAAATGTGGGAGAGCAGGGGCTTGTCTGGCTGACTGGCAAGGTGAATGACTGATCTGTGAGTCCACAACCTAGATCTTTGAAGCTCCTCGTGAACTAGCAGCCTCCTTCCTTAAGGTTCACCGTGCACAGGGATGGGATTCTGCCTACTCGCCTGAGATGGACCAAGTGACCTTGTGTGTTCTCTGCCGCCTCTGTGCTTATGTCATGTCTAAAATCACCCATGGGGTGGCAGACAGCTACACCATGCCGTGCCCCCCCAAACTCAGATGCCCTCCCCAGTGACCAGCCCCTCAGAGCCTTCACCACTTTCATCTATGAAAGGCGTTTACTAGGAGCTGGAGAGGCTGCCATTCTGGCAAAGCAATGCAGGAGATAAGCTGAAGACTCTAGACAGGTTTCCTGTTCTGAAGGGCAGCAGGGCGTACAGCTTCTGAGGAAGGCCTTTGCCCTTGGAGAGCAGAACCAGAGTGTGTGGTTACTCGATGACCTCTCCCTCCTCTGTCTCATGGGTGCTGTGGACAGTCTCCCTCTGCCACCCACTCTTGCTCAGATGTCTAGATATCATGGAAAAGAGAGAAAAATGATTTTTGCTTTTTATATTATTATTATTAAAGGAGGACACTCTCTGGGGAAGCAGGATCCATTAGCTGAATCTATTTTGGTATCTATGGTTAATTAATTTAGGCAGCCTTAATGCTATTTTATTATATAGCCTTTAAGAGCTGTTCTGGTAAATGCCCATCCCATAAATACTAGCACTACTCTGTATGTGTAATATCCTTTTTGGAAGGGTGAATCTGAATTATGATCCAGATATTAATCTGCATACAATCCCATCCAGAGAATGCAAAGATGCTTCCTCGTTTTTTGAACATTTTTCAGTACATTTAGATGTGGGGAAAAAACCTGCTCAGATACAACATTCTACATCTCAAGTCAGTCTGGTTGCTTCCAAAAACCGTAATTTTGAACATCAGATTCACCACTCCACTGACTAAATAATTGATTTCCGTATTTCATTCTGTAAATTAAACACTAGGCTTTGAATTACTCGAAGAAACAGCAGTGTTAGCCAATAAACCTTTCTTATAAAATGACAAGATTTTAATGTATTATATGCATTACCATTTATCCGTGCCTAAGATTTCATTAATCAATTTTCCATTTTAAAAAGATGTCTCTGGAAACAACGGTGGGGAAATGGTGAGTTCCAAAAACAATGTTGTGAAAGGCCCGGGGTTGGTGTTCTGGGCACACACAACCAAGTTACAGTCAATTACTATGTGGCTCCAAGCATAAACCCACATTTTTAAAACTATCTACCTTATGAACTGACTCCTTTGGAATGTCAGAATTTTAAAAAGAAAATATTTAAATTTCACTATTTAAGAGGTGTGGTATATTTGTTCAATATTGTAGCCACCTCTGATATTATTTTAAAATATTTATTTTGCCACTTCAACAGCTTTTTTCTCTGCTGCTCTTGGGTTTTCATTTTGTTTACAGTAGGCCATTTCAATAGTTGGCTTCAGATGAAATGAATATTTGTATTTGGTGGTGATTTTATTAATTAGTTGCTTTTGAAAAATATTTTAGGCTGAAAGTTACTCCAAAATAGAAGCTTTAAGAATCGCTACCACCAAGTTCACTTTCAATCATTTCATTCATTTCATTCACGCGAATAAAAATGTCTTTAACACATATGAGGACTGACTTATCCATAGGCGAGGTAGGCATAGTACCTGGGGCCCACAGTACTTTTAAAGGCCTATGAAAGTGTTTTAGTTTTCTAAAAACCAGGAGAAAAAGGATTTTAGGTCAAAGGAAGTATTTATGTATAATGTTAATCTTCATACCAACATAGTCATAACATATAATTTTTAATATTTTTTAACAGAAGCAGAGGCCCATGAAGACAAAAGCTCCCAGACCCATAAAAGTCATAATGTAACCAACCCTACGTACTATAGGCCAAACTTGGTCGATGCTAGATTCTAGGAATAAAAAGAGGAGCAGGAGGCAGTCTCTTTCCCCAAAGCACTCACCGTCTAGGGAAGAAAATGGACATAAAACTGATAGTTTTTACTGTGACAGGTTCCCCTGAAATTGTTTGAAATAGTAATTATAGACTGAAGAACACAGGATTTTACTCCAAAATGTTGTTTAACACACAGGTGTGGTCTTTTCCATCTATCGATTAAACTTATACAAAAATAAGCTTTATATATATTTTAATGCTGCATAGACAGCGTAACTTTGTATTAATATGTTTGTTCATTTCAAACACCCCTGAAGCTGTTATCCAGACCTATAAGTCAAGATGTTTTAGGGCCAAAGGAAATTCCAGTTCCTGGGTATTAGTGGTCCACTAAGGAAAATGAGAAATGAGATTTAATTGTGCACATCTTAGCACAGCTAACTTACTCACGTCCTTCCAGGTTTTTTTTTTTTTCTGAGGCTTCAGACATGGAACAGAATCTTGGCTGCACTTTCCCCCTTCATAAAATTTCCCATTTATATAAGATTCAGCGTCTATTTTTTTCAATTACTATTTCTAATGCCATCATCATCGGCATATTCAGAATGTTCTCCTTACCCTAAATCTTACTTGTTAATATTAGAGCCCATTTTCATTTTTTTGGTCATCATTAGGGAATGATTTCTGAGCATTTTCTCTTTTGAGAGCACTTTGACCTGCATTATCTTATTGCACACACAAAAGCATTTTGGAATAAGGAGAGCATCACAGGACGTTGGAAAGAACGCAGACACAGACAAACCTGGATCTGAATCTCAATTCTGCCAACCAAGCTGTGTGACCTTGGTCTCTTCATTTAGCCTCATTTGCCTTTCAGCGGTCTCATCCCCGAAGTGAGGATCATTACGCACGTCTCACCACGCTGCTGACTGTACCTAACAAATGCAATCAGTGGCACCCGTCTCTCTGTGCCCTCAATGAATCACCACCAATAAAAAAAAAAAAAGAATTAGAAAAATATGTGTTGAGCACTAGAACAGTAACTGGAATCTAGTAGATGCTAAGTAAGTAGTTGCCACTGTTATTGATCGTACTTTACAAATTAGGGAACTGAAACACACACCTATTAACTACTTAGGCCAGTGTTGGGGATCTAGGGGGCCCAGTTATTTCAGGTAAATTGCGTCCTTAGTTTTTTTTGTTTTGTTTTGAGGCACAGTCTCACTCTGTTGCCTTGGGTAGAGTGCTGAGGCATCGTAGCTCATAGCAACCTCAAACTACTGGGTTCAAGTGATCCTCTTGCCTCAGCCTCCCATGTAGCTGACTGTAGGTGTCTGCCCCAGTGCCCAGCTAGTTTTTCTGTTTTTAGTAGAGGGGGGAGCTCTTGTCTTGCTCAGGCTGGTCTCAAACTTCTAAGCTCAGGCAGTCCCCCTGCCTTGGCCTCCTAGAGTGCTAGAGTTACAGGCGTGAGCTACTGTGCCCCACTGCATCCTTAGTTTTGATCAAGCCTTCTTTTTTTTTTGCAGTTTTTCCCCCGGGCTGGGTTTGAACCCACCACCTCCGGCATATGGGGCCGGCACCCTACTCCTTGAGCCACAGGCACCGCCCTAATCAAGCCTTCTCGAGGATGAGAGTGTATAATACAAGGAAAGTGCAGAAGCAAAAGGCATAAAAAAGCACTGACAACAGTTTAACCAGATAAATGATGAATATTTATCAAGCACCTTGTAAATAGAAAGCATTCTGGATACAAATTGGGCCACTTTGGGTTGCAAATGACAACCCCCCCCAAAATTTGCTCATACAAAAAAAAATTTGCTGGCTGATGTCACCTAAACGCAAGAAGTAGAGAGCTGGTCTTAGGGATGTCTGGGTTCAGTGGACACTTTTAGCACTTGTACTCTCTGCTTCTGACTCCTGGGTCTAGTTCTGTTTATAGATGAAATTCCTCCATGCTGTGGGGAACATGGCTCCTAGCAGCTCTTATTGCTCATCTTACCCTAGCAATAGTCCTACCAGCACAGAAAGAGGATTTCTTCCTCTCTGACTCCAGCTTGGAAATAATCCTAAGAATTCCTTGCATTAGATCAACTCAGATCATATACTCTTCCCTAAACCAATCACCATGCCAAGAAGATGGGGTAATATGATTGGTCCAATTAAGAGCACATGATACCCTTTGTCATTAGACTGGAAGGAAGTGTATTGGGCAAACAAAAATAACCCTTTACCTTTAATGAGATTTTATAGAGAAATTAATATTTTAATGGTAGAGATGATTCAAAGAGCCAAGAGACTAGCATCTCGGAATATTTGGCTAAGATTCCACAAGCCCGGAGTGAACATGTCATGTGGACTGTTTAGCCACAAAGGAAAGCCAGTCCTACTCTTGTCCCTCAGTTGGGTTATTTCATAGACTACAGATTTAAATTTATTTCTTAACATGCATGCTTTTCCAAGAAGAATCTTATAAATACCTGAGTGTTATCTTAGGGAAAGCAGAACTCTCTAAGGAGTGTGGTTATAGGCTGGACCACAGAATTGACATCCCCATTGTTTGAAAAATCGCAGGATGCCTTGTCCTGTTGGAAAGCAGTATTCTAACAGATTGCCTAATGCTCTTCCTTCTTGTAGGGTGGGCTGGGGTGGGATCTCAGAGCAGACTTATAAAGTGGATTGTTATAGTGAATGAACTCTTAATGTCTTTGCTGGGATGACTTAAAACATTGACCTATTCACTCTTGTCTGCAGTGGTTCAATGACCACTCACCATTACATTTTTTTTCTTTTTTTGCAGTTTTTGGCCAGGGCTGAGTTTGAACCCACCACCTCTGGCATATGGGGCCGGCGCTCTACTCCTTTGAGCCACAGGCACCGCCCCCACTCACCACTACATTAGTGGAATGACCAGGGATCTGGTGAGCTTGTGACTGGTTGAAGAGTCAGCATTTGACTTTTTTTGCCAACATCATCATTCCCTCACTAGTTTCACACTTCTTCTGTCAGGTTGGCCTTTCACTCAAGGTTACCTCAGTTCCTTTCAGGTCCTTAGTCAGGAATCTTTCTATACTATTCTTTTACCTCAGAATGTTCCTGTCTCTTCATGAACTTACTTTTTCTTCCTTAACATTTCAGAATTAGAGGTATCTTTCCTCTTTCCCAGCACTAAATTCTTCCCTCTTCCTCCTCCTTAGGAAACTCCCTCCATCACTTCATCTTCTGAATCTTCTTTTTGTTTTGAGACGGAGCCTCAAGCTGTCACCCTGGGTGGAGTGCTGTGGCATCACAGCTCACAGCAACCTCCAACTCCTGGGCTCAAGCAAGTCTCCTGCCTCCGTCTCCCAAGTAGCTGGGACCACAGGCGCCTGCCACAACGCTTGGCTATTTTTTGGTTGCAGCCATCATTGTTGTTTGGTGGGCCTGGGCTGGATTTGAACCTCCCACCTTAGGGGCATGTGGCTGGCACCTTAGCCACTTGAGCCACAGGCACCAAGCCCATCTTCTGAGTCTTCAATGATCCCTGCCCACTGTGCCTTTCTTCACTTACCCACCTACAAGCTTACTTGCTTGAGATGGAGTCAGATGAGATCGTGCACGGGGAAATACTCTGTTGCTCTGAAGTGGGATATAAATACAAAATAGTATCCAAATCCTTTCATCTTCATTTCACAATCATTTTTAAAAATTGCCAATATGAAGAATTTCTTGATTTTACTGTGTCCTTGTTGAATTTGTCTCCTAAAATTCTATTTTGTGGGGTCTAAGTTTTTGTTTATCTTCCTTCCAGCATTTGATAGAGTTCTCTCCCTCTGATCTCTCCTTGTTCAATGCTCACATTTTTCCTTTTGCCTCGGAATGGGAGTGAGCTCCATGTGCTCTCGCTGTCTCTCTCCCCTACTTATAAATACTCCTTGAGACCACCCACAGAGCTCTGTCTTCTCTGGGCGGAGTCGCCATGTTACTTTATTCTAGAGATCATTAAATCTTCTCCTTCACCAATACTCTTCTTAGAACTTGCTCTAAATATGTTGAGAATGTAAAGTCACACCTGCTGCTGCAAGTTAACTATTGTTTATAAGCAAGAACATGAGAAAATCACGTGTCTTAAGTATATGTCTTTATTAATTTGCACTTTCACCTATCATCAGTACCTTCATGTTAGGGCGTTTCAACTGCATTTTATTCAGAAGACTGAAATTTTGAGGATCTAAAGGTGTGTTAATGATATACCCTGAACATATTACTTCAGTTTTGATACCTTTATTATTTTTTTTTTTTTACAGTTTTTGGCCGGGGCTGGGTTTGAACCTGCCACCTCCAGCACAGGGGGCCAGCGCCCTACTCCTCTGAGCCACAGGCACTGCCCACGTTTTGATACTTTTGATCAGTCCTCAGAATGTTGTTCCAGTTTATGTCTAACCTCATCAGAAGCATCATCTTTCAAGCTCCAGGACTCAAGTTCCCCCATTTTATTCCTGCAGATCCTATTAACAAAGAATGATTCAACATAGCTTTAGTTTCCCCAGTTTTAACATTAAAGATGTTTGATATAATATGATATAATAATAGCATACTGTGTAGCTGCAAAAGAGAATAGGAGAGCTCTTTATATGTTTATGTGGAAGGGTATCTGTTAGGAACTGCTGTTTATGTCCTTCTCAAAAATGCCCACCAATGGGCAAAGAATGGATTAACAAGCTGTGGTATATGTATGCCATGGAATACTATTCAGCCATTAAAAAAGATGGAGACTTTACATCCTTTGTATTAACCTGGATGGAAGTGGAACACATTATTCTTAGTAAAGCATCACAAGAATGGAGAAGCATGAATCCTATGTACTCAATTTTGATATGAGGACAATTAATGACCCAGTATAGGGTGGGGGGTGGAGGAAGGGGAGAGACAAAGAGAAGGAGGGAGGGGGCGGGGAAAAGAAAGGGCAGAAAGAGGAAAGGAGAGAGGGGGGTGGGAGAAGAGAAGAGCAGAGAGAGGGAAGGAGGGAGGGGGTGAGGGTCTCGATGTGTGACATACCTTTTGGGCAAGACACAATTATCAGAGGGACTTTACCTAACAATTCAATCAGTGTAACCTGGTTTCTTGTACCCTCAATGAATCCCCAACAAATAAAAAGATTTAAAAAACATATATATGTTCATCACACCACCAGTGTGTGATATTTGGATATAGGGCCTTTGGCAGCTAATTTAGGTTAGATGAGGTTATGAGGGTGGGGCTGTCATGATGAGATTAGTGCCATTATAAGAATAGACACCAGAGAGGCTGAACCAAACCATACTGGCACCCTAATCTTAAATTTTCAGCCTTCATAACTACAAGAAAATACATTTCTGTTGCTTAAGTCACCCAATCTGTAGTATTTTGTTTGGTCAGCCTAAGCTGGCTGATACAATCTCCAAGATTATTCTTTTAAGTGAGTAGAAAAGGGTGCCAAAAATGTACTACAACTGTGGTAGAAAAACAAAAAAATCTATACCTGTACTGGCTTACAAATCTATTTTTAAAATCTTGGAAAGTTTAAATGAGAAATTAATAACACTGGCTACTTATTATGCAGGGATAGGAACTTGGCAGATAGATGACAGGGCTGAAAAGATGACATAGCTCTATATCTTTTTATATTTTTTGATGCTTAAACTATGTGAATGTGCTACCAGTCCAAGAAATTAAATGAATAAAACTTACTTAAAAATAAATAACAAAGGCAGCACCTGTGTCTAAGTGGGTAGGGCGCCAGCCGCATATCCCGAGGGTGGTGGTTTCAAATGCAGCGCTGGCCAAACTGCAACAAAAAAATAGCCAGATGCTGTGGCGGGCACCTGTAGTCCCAGCTACTTGGAAGGCTGAGGCAAGAGAATCACCTAAGCCCAGGAGTTAGAGGTTGCTGTGAGCTGTGTGACGCCATGGCACTCTACCGAGGACAATAAAGTGAGACTCTGTCTCTACAAAAATAAAAAATATAAATAAATAAATAAAGAACAAAAGGACTTGATTTGGAAAAATGAGATTATATTCAAAGAAGAAAAATGCTGGTTACATTGAAAGAAGATTGTTGATTAGCAGAATAATGATTTTATTTCAGAAGTATACATTTGATGTAGGCACAAGTTGAACAAGGTCAAGGAATAGGAGCAGGTCTGTTAACCATCTTTCTCAGTCAGCTCTTTAATAACTCCTATGACAATGCAGACAGTCAATATCGTCATTGCCTTTTTCTGGGATCTGTGTTGGTCACCGCCAGAGCTTGAAGTTGCCCAGTTGAAAGGTAATGCCCACAAGTTCTGAAGTACTCTTTCACAGCTGCCCAGATGGTGCCTGAGAATCAAGCCTTCTCCTTCAGCTTCCCTGGTTTGGTGGTCCTCTGTAAAGAACAGCTGAGAAAAGAACTCAGCCATTCATTTGAAAGAGGTTAATATCCCTTCCAACAACACAGATATGTCTTTTCTCCCTACCTATTTTGGCCATCTGCCAGAGGTGGGGTGGGTTCAAACCCAGCCCCTGCCAAAAACTGCAAAAAAAAAGAAAAGAAAAATATCCAATTATTTTAGGGCCATTATATCATGCTACCCCAGATCCTTGTCCTTATGCAGTACTGATTGTTTTCTTTCTGTCTGACATCTATCAAAGATTTCTTCTCCATTAGTGTCAGGATAAAACCCAAACTCCAAATAGGATATTCAAAGACCCTGACCATCTGGCCTCTGCCTCTCCCTTTACCCCCATCTGATTCTTTTGAGTTCTTTTGCCATGATGAAACAAGATGCCTTTCTTCCTCAGGCCTCCATGCCTTTGTAAATGCCACATCCATCTCCTGGACCGTCCTCCTACTTCTTCCCTTTGTTGATGTTCCTCCAGATTGAGGTGAGTGTTCTTTTTCTAAAATCATCCTACCTTTGTTGCATGCCTTTGATATTCTCTCTGTGCCTGCTCCATTCCATCAGACTCAACAAGTTCAGGGGCCAGAGCATATGTATGTTGCATCTCCAATGGTGCCATCCAGGAGGCACTTGATGGTAGAATGAATGAATAAATGCATAGTCTGGCTTAAGTTTTAAAGACGAATATTATAGTACCCTATGATAAAATCCCAACCAAGGCTTAGGGGGAATGCTTTTCAGGAGGACTCTAACTCTTTGCTTTTTTTTTTTTTTTTTTTTTTGAGACAGAGTGTCACTTTGTCACCCTTGGTACAGTGCCGTGGCATCATAGCTCACAGCCACCTCAAACTCTTGGGCTCAAGCAATTCTCTTGCCTCAGCCTCCTGAGTAGCTAGGACTGCAAGTGCCTGCCACAACGCTCGGCTATTTTTAGAGATGGGGGGGTCTCTCTCTGGTTCAGGCTGGTCTCGAACCTGTGAGCTCAGGCAGTCCACCCACCTCAGCCTCCTAGAATGCTAGCATTAACTCTTTGCATTTTAATGAGAATATTATTCAGCCTTAGACTGACTCGTAAGAGATAACTTCTGTCAAGACAAGTCTCTATGAACTTTTGGATTTTTTGGAAAGCTTTCTGTTTTGTGGATTTTTGTGTATGTAGTTTGAAAATTCTGCCAGCCATTCCCATGCTAAGCTTTCTCATTGATGATCTTCTCTGAGAGCATTTTGCCTTTTATGTCCTAAAACATAGATGACAGCTCTCAGTCCAGTGGATTTTCAACCTTATCTCCAGAAAACCACATTTTTTATGCTTTGTGAGAGTAAGTTACACATCTGTCAAATCACCCTGTGAAAAGCAAGCCTTTAACTTGACCTCAGGGCTGCGTCTGCTTGCCAGACAGCAAGAGTCACCCACAGCAGTGTAAACCCCACCGCTTTGTTGTTATGTGACATTCTCATGTGTCTTTCTCAAAGACTGTTTAAAATGTGAAACTGGCAGAAAACAGATCTAACAATTTCTAGCCAAAATAGTTGACTTTGTGAGCAAAAAGGGCTGATTTGGGCGGCTTCTGCTATGTCAATAAGGCACCAGAGAGACCGATTTTTAGACATAAGCCCATTATCTTCTGCTAGTTCAATTTGTCCTGAACAAACTACATACAATAAAAGCTTGAACCCCAGCTATTGAGTCATGCTTATATAAACATGGTTTCATACTAATTTGTTTTCAGAGTTCATTGATCTTCTTTTTTTGAGACAGAGTCTCACTATGTGGCCCTCAGTAGAGTGCCATGGTGTCACAGCTCACAGCAACCTCCAACTGTTGTGCTTAAGCGATTCTCTTGCCTCAGCCTTCCAGGTAGCTGGGACTATACGTGCCTGCAACACCCACCTACTTTGTTGTTGTTGTTATTGTTGTTTAGCTGGCCGGGGGTAGGTTTGAACCTGCCACCCTTGGTGTACATGGCTGGTGCCATAACCACTGTGCTACAAGCGCTGGGCCAGAGTTCATTGATTTTTAAGTGCCCTGTGGATGCTGTTAAGATGCATCTATTATCTGGTATGTTAGTCCTCGTTTTGTATAGCAGTAAGCCCTGTCACAAGTCGGAGTTGAAAATGCATTTGAGCATAATCCTGGCACTAATCTTAATGTAAATAGCTCATGTGATCTCAGTGACATGGATTTGAGAGAAAACTTGAATCCAGCAGAATTTGCTGGATCTTAGTTCTGATGCCACTTCTTGTAAAGTTTGGGGATAAAGAAGATAAGAGTCTTGGAATATTTCTCTGACTCTAGAATTTCAGTTGTTTTTCAGTCACCAGATCTGCAACATTTCTGGGACTTGCCCTTCTCCAAGAAAAGCTGTCTTAACTGCATAATTCTTTAAGGCTTTTAAAAAAATTTTTATTAAGTCAAATACACATAGATCATGAATACATTCATGCATATGTGGGCTACAATGGGCTGATTTTTTTTATACAATCTGACATGATTACATCAAACCAATCAACATAGCTTTCACCTCATTTACTTAATTATTGTGCCAAAATATCTATGTTCTACACTTCACAGGTTTGACTTGTACCCTTGATTCTTTAAGGCCTTTAAAGACCAATTCTTTCCATGTGGTTTGCTTCTCTAATTGCTTCTTCAGTCATAAACTCAAAGACTACCAAAGCCAACCATCGTCCATCCTTAGTACAATTTACCAAATTCATGCAATTGGTACGTGCCTATCTGTTACCATTGTCCAAAATAATAAAGTCCAGAAGGCAATATCAGACCATTCTTATCTTTTTGTGGCATCTACACAGGAATCTATAGTAGACTTATGAAATGTGAATTTAACATTAAAAAATAAAGTTGCTAAAGCTCCAGTTGTACTATTCATAGTGCACAGTACCTGTATCAGTTACTAAGAAGAGGTTAGGATTTTGTGAAAGCAGTGATGAAAATGTGCAAAACAGGGGCGGTGCCTGGGGTTCAGTAGGTAGGGTGCTGGCCCCATATACTGAGGGTGGTGGGTTCAAATCTGACCCTGGCCAGCTGAAACAGCAATAACAGCTGCAACAGACACACACACACACACACACACACATGCACGCACACACACACAGAAAGCCGGGTATTGTGACAGGTACCTGTAGTCCCAGCTGCTCAGGAGGCTGAAGCAAGAGAATCCCTTAACCCCAAGAGTTGGAGGTTGCTGTGAGTGGTGACCCCACAGCACTCTATTGAGGGTGACAAAGTGAGACTCTGCCTCAAAAAAAAAAAAAAAATGTGCAAAACAGCCAACTTCCAATGACTCATTGAGTACGAGAGTCCCTTAAATTGTTCACCTGCTTTTTCCCTAGAGCTATGTTTCAGATTTAATGACTCCAGCCAGAGGCTAAAAAGGCATACAGCTGGTCAAATCAGCCAATTTTCCACATATTGATAGTTCTGGTTTTTGAGAGAGAGGGCAATAATGATTGCTAAGCCATAATTTTTAGGGATTATTGTGCAATTTAGATTCTGGCGCTCAACTTGTATCAGTAAGTCAATATGGGATAAATTGTTCGTAGAACCATGGAGAAATGCCTTTTGTTGTCAGAAGCTCTGCATGCTTAGTCTGACGGTAGGAGATCTGGGATCCACTTACTCATCTTGATGGACTAGCAGAGCTCACTGAAGCTAGCCGTAAAGGCAAAGCACAGTTGCCTGGAACTAAAGAATCTAACCTTTGTTCTAGTCCGTCCTTCTGCCAGTCTCGTCAGCAAGAAAACTGTCAAGGTTGATTTCAAATGAATCATCCTTGGCAGCACTTTTTGCCCCTTAAAACCACTTATCTGTCACTTCATGGAAATTGCTACTTGCCCTCGGTGGTATGCAATATTATCCCAGACATTGCACATAATTCTCCATGCCACAAAAATTGAGGAAAAAAACCTCAGATTATATAATATCTAAATATGTTATGTATTAAAATGAATAAATAGATAAAATTTCTCCTGAACTGGCTATGTAGCAATAGATTCAGCAGTTAAGTTCTGAAACCACAGCCTTCTGGTCACTTGCTGGTACTGTTCTTCCAAGAGGGATTAGGGAATGTTTAGCCTAGAGACAACTTTTAAAATATACTGAAAAATGTATTTTTTGACAGCTCTATTAATCTACCCAGATGATCCACATATTTGGATATTTTTTCAATGTTTGCAAACTGTGTTTTTGATAACATTACTTTCTCCTTAAAAACTATCCCAGCCCTCTTAGGCACGTGCCTCTCCAAGATATAGAATTAGAGCATTTTCACTCCTAGAATGTATGATCAAATATGACCACATGCCCTATCATGTATTGAAATTGATTTAATTTTATGACTCCTGCAATCACAGCCAAGTGTGGGCTTAATATGGTAGTGAGTTGAGAATAGACAACCAAGGATGCCTCTTTGACGGTCTCTGGGACCCACATTTTTCATATGGTCCATGATCCATTACCTACAATTCAGAAACCCAAAGAGCTCTGAGAAGTAAGACCTTTGGTAACAAATATAGTGGCCCAAACTGAAGGGAAGCACTATGGTCCTTATTTATCTCACTTAATGGGAATATTAATATGTTTGACTATGAGCCACCGCCCCAGACACACTGGGGGTGTGTTATGTAAATAGGTATGTTGACCATCTTATCTTCCTAAAATCCAAAAAAGTGTAAGTTTTTGCACCAAAGATTTTGGGTTAAGAATTGTTAGCTCTACCTTTCCTTAAAATACTGAAGACTGTTGAAGAGTCATTGGGGGTGGTGTCATATTAAATCTTCCATCACTCATACGGATAGTTAGTTGTCCTCATAACACCTTGCACATAGCTATATCGTAACACCATCACATAGTAATAATTTGTTTTTAGTCTTTCAATTTGCACCAGACTTATAACTCTTTCAGAAAGAAACTACCTTTTAAAAAAACATTTATTGTTCATTTTCTGATTCTAACACAAGTATATGTTCCTTGAAGAACATTTGGAAAATATGTGAGTTTGCAGAAAGTAAAAATCACATATAATCTTACATCTTGAAGATAATAAAAATTGCTATTATATTTCACTAAATCTTTCTCTTATGCATGCTTTTAAAATCAAACCATGAT
>NW_003852405.1:22482119-22525335 GCF_000181295.1 Otolemur garnettii
CACAACGCCCGGCTATTTTTTTTTGGTTGCAGCCATCATTGTTGTTTGGCGGGTCCGGGCTGGGGATTCGAACCCGCCACCTTAGGTATACATGGCTGGCGCCTTAGCCGGTTGAGCTATAGGTGCCGAGCCATTATTTTTAATAGCTACAGAGTATCCCGCAGGTAACAATGAGCCATGATTTATTCAACTACTTCTTTATTATAGGGCCTCCCAGTTGCTCTCGATTTTTTATTTAAAAGTTGAAAATGATGACTAGAGAAACCACTCTCAGTCAGCTTGTTAGCACACTAAGAGTGCCTTGCCCAACTTGGTCTCTTAATATTGAACTGATTAAAGTTATTGTCATCTAATATCCTAGACTGAGTGGGTTTATTGGGTTTAATTAGGTTTAATTGGAAGCTTAGGAGGCATCTGAATGAATGAACTCCAGAGCAGACACATTTTCTGGTTACAGAAGGGAGCAGTACATGCCTGGGATGAAAGAGGCAACTCGGAGATGGGGGAATTCCTAACAGTGTGTAGGGTGGGCAGAGGGGACCGTAAAAAGATTTCTAAGAAGAATTCTGACTATGCCACAGTTTTACCAGCTGACAGAAGTGTTGAACCATCCACAAGGGTTTAGTTCTGCCGCTCTTCCCAAGTAGCTGTCTTATCACATGTGCTGTTTTCTTATTTAATTGCTCACAGTTGTTCCTATGAGAGCAAAGTGCTCTTTGAATATAATTGAACGTCTGCTTGAGAACAATGTGGTAAGGAATTATTATCTTCTTAGATATCAATATGTATAAGATGGGTGCTGTTCTGGAAGATGGGATTAGCCTGGCCAACAGGACTCTCTCCCAAGCAGTGCTGAGCAGATGGAAGCCAGAAGCACCATTTTCACCCTCAGGGGACCAAGACTGGGTCCAGCAAACTGATACTTATGAAGACTCTACCTCCGGAATTCCCGTTACTATAATATCTAGAACTAACACTGCCTGTTTTGATTTGTGGTCATAACTACTCTATTTTCAGACAGTGTGAACATTTGTAATACTCAATAAGCAATTAGTGATGCAAACACCACTGATTGTGGTAATATCAGTACTCACCTAATTTGTTTAATGTAATTAAGCATTTCATTTCCTTCTGGTGTCTTTATAAAAGAAAAACAGGAGGGAGGAAAAATAATCTCAGATTATTAACTAAGCTTTTCAGCTACTACCTCTTGGGCTATAGCAAATCATGAATTTTTAAAAGCAAAATCCAAAATAAAGTAAAATAAAAATTACGTCTAAACTTTTAAAAGGCAACAGAAATATTTTTTTAAAGGACACATTAGGTCCCCATATTTCTTAGAATAAATATTATAAAGTAATATAGAATGACAGCAGAATCTCCATAGTTGACCACCTCCCTATATTGACCACCTCAAGTTGACCTAATTTTTGTAGTCTTGACATGCACTGCCTGTATGTGTCAGTACAGTAGGCCTAGTTCTTTATGTTGACCACCTCTGTATGTTAACCGGTTTGTTACAGTCCCTTGAGTGGTCAACGACAGAGGTTGTACTGTATATAACAGGATTATATATATACTGTATATAATACAGGATTAACAGTGATATACTGAAGACTATGCCCCAATACATTAACAGCTCATTCTTTTTCAATTGACATTCATTAGTCTTCCCTGGCAATGCCTAACTTGTTCTCCAATCTCTGGTTTGCCTGTCAATGACCATTTCTCATCAGGATCAGAACAAGGCAGACACTACTGTGAGTTTGATAAACATTAATTCACAATCGAAAGGGTACAACTGAAAGGATAATTGCTAAATTAAGATATCAGAAAGAGTTGTTGACAAAAAGCAAATTTAGAGTTGAAACCACTCTCTTTTCTTGTTAAAGTTGCATTCCGTGGTCCTTAAGGGGAATGCATAAGTTTTCTATAAAACTGCAATTCTAATAATTTGTCTGTATAATATTCTTGCCCACTGCCTCCAAGAAATGTTGTATCAATCATAGCATCTCACGCTTTCCAAGGCAATCTCCTTCTCCTTTCCTTTTTTCCCCTACATTTTTGAAAAATTCTTTCTTTGACAATCTTTCCAATTTTTTCTGTACTTCTGAGTTGACAGATGGCATAGATAATTAACTTCTTTCAATCATAGTAAATACATTAAAACAACTTAAGAACTTGACAGAGAATTTAAGCCCATATACTAGGAGATAAATGCATAAAATATACTAGTAAAGTAAATTATAGACAATCTGTACAGCATTTTTAATTGATGTATATACTAATTTGATGATTGGGGTGTTTAAATAAATTCCCTGGAAAACTTATTAAGTAGCTGGATATGTAACATGTATGAACATGAATTACCATTTTCCTCTAGCTCTTATATACTTATACAGTAGAACCCCTGTACGTTGACCGCCCCAGAGACTGTAACAAACTTGTCAACATACTGAAGTGGTCGATATAAGGAACTAGGCCTACGGTACTGATACACACATACAGTACGTGTCCAATCTG
The DNA here is from genome assembly GCF_000181295.1 of Otolemur garnettii. Taxonomy (NCBI): domain Eukaryota; kingdom Metazoa; phylum Chordata; class Mammalia; order Primates; family Galagidae; genus Otolemur; species Otolemur garnettii. The sequence goes on from NW_003852405.1 coordinate 22,484,643, forward strand.
TGAAATGAGGTCTGTTTAAGGAAGTGGTCAATGTAGGGAGGTGGTCAACTATGGAAGTTCTGCTATATATGTATGCATGCATATGCATAGTGGAGATAGTAGTGTGAGTCATAAATTATCTCTAAAGAGTTAGACTGTCTTGGCACGAGTTAATCTTGTTTTACATTTAAACTACGTTCTATACATTCTGCATTCTGCTTCCTTCTATAACCAAGATGTGTTACATTTTTTTGTAGATAATGTTTTCTGAGGGTGGTTTTTGATGCTGATTTTTCTGAATCGGATGACTCTCAAATAAAATGTCACACACTTATAGGGGACACTCTTAGAGTTGTAAAGGCTGCGGAAGAGGCCTGAGGGCAGGTAGCATGGCACTGACAGGCTCCTCCCCACCCCCAACATGCACATTTGTGGAGCCCTTACTGGTTTTAGGGCTCTCAGGAAGGAGCTGACCCCTAGTTTTAAAACAAAGTGAACAGTATCACTGACATCTGGGTTGTGACATAATGGATTTTCCTCTTCCTCAAACACACTGAATTCCCTTTCACTGTGTCTTTGTTCATGCACTTTCTCAGTTTGGCATTTCCTTTCCACTCTTAGTTAACAATTACCAGTCTTTCAATTCTTATCTCAAAAAGTCACCTCCTCAGGGAAGCCTTCCTTTATTCACTCAGACTTCCAGGTTATGTTCACAGAACCTGGTTCTTTTCCTTTACAGCACTTCATTCATGAGTACTTAATGATGGCTTAATTAACAGGTGTCTCTCTACTAGACAGTGCTAGCACCTACCACTGGTCAGCGAATAGCACTAGTTGTGTAAGTAAGTCTGTATGTATGGCCTTTGATTTTAATTTACAAAAAAAAAAATCAGCAAAACTTTGGAAAATGAAGGACAAACTCTCTGAAATAATCCCAGAATAATAATGGGACTTGATGAGTAAGAGTGAGACTGATTAATGATAGTAGCTCAATTCACAATCCCAGAATAATAATGCGACTTGATGAGTAAGAGTGAGACTGATTAATGATAGATATTCCGTCTATCAAGAGACAGTTTCTATTTCCCTTCCCTCTGGGGGAAGTCCTGTGACAGCTTTGACCAATGCATTGTGGCAGGGATCATGCCGTGCCACTTATGTGCATAGCCCCCCAAAGGGTCTGGCCACATCCTCTTCTCACCTCGAGGAAACCGGCCACCAAGTAAGAAGGGAGTCTATGCTAAGGTAGCCATTCCATGAGAAGCCCAAGCCACATGAAGAAACCCTGAAAGAAGAGACTCTTGTGGAGAGGGAGAGGAACAAAGAGAGGGACAGAGACTCCAAGGAACCCTGCAGCACCCAGAGATGTGAGTGAGGTCAGTGGGAAAGTGGCTCCTCTAGCTTCAGCTGCCCAGAGAACTCCATGCAGATCAGAGATGAACCACAGATGAACCACCTAGACAAGCCCTTCTGAATTCCTGATCTACAAACCATGGTGACAACAAAATGATTGTTTTAAGCCACTAGGATTTAGGGCAGTTTCTTATGTATCAATAGTACCTGAAGTAAAGAGTAATAACAGCAAATGCATGATAAGGGGGAGCTGAGGAAAGATGATTTAGGGGAGAAAGTAGGTGATGGGTGAGATAAAGAAATGTGTAATGAAGTGTATGTAAAACCAGCACATTGTACCCCATGAATGCATTAATGTACATAGCTATGATTTAATAAAAAAAAGAAAGAAAGAAATGTATAATAACCATCCCAGAGATAAGAGTTCAGGTAATGGTGAAGGGGAGAATCTCTCCATAAAACCCTTAGAAGCTTGTAAACTCTCTCCACCGTCATTTATGCATGATGTACAATTATGGTAGGGGTCCCAATATATAGGAAGGACCCCCACTATAATTTTATAATGGTGTTGACAAGAAAAAAAAGTAGGGGAAATAATCTGATGCCACTCTTTCTGTGATTTATATATATATTTTAATTTCAGATTAATACAAGGGTACATACAATTAGTTTACATAGTCTGCATTTGTGAAGTTAAAGTCAGAGTTGTAGTAGAGTCCTTCACCCAGGAAGTGCACGCTACATCCCTGCGTGGTATCCACTGGGTAGGAACTTACCAAATCCCTTTCCCCCCACTTGAATTTAATTGAGTTTTTTTCTCATGTGAGCCTGTAGTTGTTAATCTACTAGTTCCAATTTAGTGCTAGTATATGTGATGCTTGTTTTTCTATTCTTGTGATACTTTGCTTAGGAGAATGGTCTCTAAATCCATCCAGGTTCTTCAAAAGATATAAAATCTCTTCCTTTTGATGGCCGAATAGTATGCCATGGTGCGTATGTGTGTGTGTATGTGTGTGTGTATGTGTGTATATACACACACATATATAGTACAATTTATTAATTCACTCATGGATTGAAAGGCACTTGGGTTATTTCCACATCTTTGTGATTGTGAATTGAGATACTATAAATATTTGAGTGTAAATGTCCTTATGGTAAAACGTCTTTTTTTCTTTTTTTTCTATTTATTTATTTTATTTTATTTTTTAGAGGCAGAGTTTCACTTTGTCACCCTCAGTAGAGTGCTATGGCATCACAGCTCACAGCAACCTCCAGCTCTTGGGCTTAAGCGATTCTCTTGCCTCAGCCTCCCGAGTCGCTGGGACTACAGGTGTCCACCACAATGCCCGGCTATTTTTTTGTTGCAGTTTGGCTGGGGCTGGGTTCGAACCCACCACCCTTGGTATTTAGGGCCAGTGCCTAGTCACTGAGCCACAGGCGCCGCCCAGTGTCTTTTTTTCTTTGGGGTAAATGCCTAGTAATGGGATTGTAAGATCAAAGGGTAGGTCTACTTTCAGTTTTTTTGAGGACTTTCCATACTTCTGTTCATAGAGGCTACACTAGTTTGCAATTCCACAAAAAGTGTTCCCTTCTCTTTGCACCCACGCTAGCCTCTGTTGCTTTGGGACCTTGTGATGTGAGCTATTCTCCTGGGGTTAGGTGATATCTCAAAGAGGTTTTGATTTTCATTTCTCTGACAATAAGGGATGGTGAGCATTTTTCATATGTTTGTTGGCCATTCATTTGCCCTCATTAGAAAAGTTTCTGTTCATGTCTGTTGCCCAGTTTTTAATGTTTTTTTTTGTTTTTGTTCTTTTCTTGCGTTGCTTGAGTTCTTTGTAGATTCTGGTTAGTAGCCTTTTGTCAGATTCATAGCTTACAAATATCTTCCCCCATTCTGAAAGTTGTCTGTCTGTTTTATTGATTATGTCCTTACCTGTGCAGAAACTTGGTAACTTAATCAGGTCTCATTTATTTATTTTTGTTATTGTCACAATTGCCAGTGGGGTTTTCTTCATAAACTCTTTCACTAGGCTGATACAATTAAGAGTTTTTCCCACACTTTCTTCTAGGGATTTTATAATTTTATATCTTAGATTTAAATCTGTTATCCATCACGAGTTAATTTTTGTAAGTGGTGAGAGATGTGGGTCCAGGTTCAGTCTTTTACCATGTGGCTAACCAGTTTCCCCAGCACCATTTATTAAATAGGGATTCTTTTCTCCAGTTTATGAGAGTGATCTATATTGCTAAGAGTTACGCTTGTGCATTGTAAAACATACGGAGTTAAGTTACTTAAAATGTGGTACATTCTCACCAAAATTTACAAGAAGGTTCCCATTCAGCAAGGGAGTTGGGCAACAATTATGGCTTTGCATGGATCATCTTATTAATCTTTATAATCTTGATAGAAGTCAACCTCATTTTATAAATGAAAGTAACTGAAGCTTTGTGTAGAAAGTTAAGTGACCAGGATTGTACAGGCAACAAGTGGTGGAGCCAGCATTTAGACACAGGGCTATCTTGGAGGGTGAGGGAGAACGTGTTTCATATATTGTCCAAGTTAATTTTGCTTAATCCTCATCAAAACTGTGTAAGATTGGTATTACTATCCCTGTTTTTCAAATAAGACTCCCAGGCTCAAAAAGGGCAAGCAAGGTGTGCAAGATGACACAGCTGTGATGAGCTAGGATTCAAACTCACGTGTGAACTCTCCACTACCCCACAGTAATTAAGAGGCATTTGAAGCAAGAGCATCATTGACACTTGCTCAGAGCTGGAAGGGGCCCCAATATCTAGTATAATCTTAATTTATAAAAACTAAAATCCACTCTTATGAAGGTGGGCTGATGAGAGTAGGGAGAGGGGAAGCCATCTATAGTTTAGATTAAGCTGTTCTCTAAATACTTGAATTGAGGTTACAGCAATAAAATAAAAAAGTCCCTGTCTGCCAAGTGTTCCTCAGACTAGCAATTAACACAGTGCTTTGTGATAGTGAAAATGGGGGTACAGGTGTTTTTATCCAGCCTAGTAGCTTCTTGGAAGGGATGATGCCTTTATTGAGTCTTACAGGAGGATTGGGAGGTACCCAAGCAGAGATTGGGTCAAGTACATTCCAGGAAAGGTAACACCATGCACAGAGTCCCAAGTAAGAGAGAGGATGCGAAAGTGACCAGAATATGGATGGAGAGAAGTCAGAGACTGGGGTGTCTTATGGAGGCCATGGTAACACATTTGGACTTCATTCTGAAGGTACTGGGAAGCCACTGAAGGATTAAGACAAGAGAGTGGCAGTCTGATTTGCATTTTAGAAAGATCACTTTGGATAAGACGGCTGTTGCAGTAATCTAGAAAACCAATAATTGTGTTCTGGACAAGGTGGTAGAAAAGTGGATGGAGAGAGATGGGTAGATTTGAGCCATTTTAAGGAGATTTACCAGTCAAAACAGATAACTGGTTATGTGTAGAGGCAAAGAAGAAAGTGAAAGATAGCGCTCAGATTATTAGCTGGAGCAACTGCCTGTATGAATGGAAGGGGACTGGATGAGCGGAGCAATCCTGGGCAGGATGTAATCAGTTCTGCTTTGGGCACGTTGACGGTGGAGTGCCCGTGGGACAGCCAAGTAAGCGTGTCTTTTAGGCAGTTCTGAAGTTCAGGACTGGACAGGACAAGACCAGAAATGAGGATTTGGGCGTCACTGGCATTGAGGTGGTATTTGATGTCATAAGCTTAGCTTACCTTACCCAGAGGAGGGGAAATGAGGAAAAACAATGAAGCAGAAGCAGAGGGATGGACAGACAGAAGGAAAAATGCAAAGGAACATCAGTATCACTGAAGCAAAGAAAGGATTCCTGGGGCATGTGTCTAATGCTAAGTTAATAAAATTAGCATATTAATACTGCAAGGGCAAACACATGATTCCCTGGCATTGCAAAACTGACATTTTGCTGATTTTCAAAAGGAAATGAAGGGAGCTTATCAAAACCCTGAGAGCGCCTGTGCGCACACACGCGTGTGTATGTGTGTGTGTGTTGTGTACACAAATATCCATATGCATATATAACAATTTTAACTGCAGAGAAATGTTTTTCTTCTACACTTAGATTAACTAAAATGTGAAAGGTCTTTTCTCTCCATCTATTTCTTCCTCACACACATGCATTTGAATATGAAATAGTCATTTAAAATACTTCTGAAAGGGCACCATTGCAGAAACCTTTGAAAAAACGGGAAGAAAAGGAGGTGTTAAAAGTTCAGGCCCGCAGTCAGCCCCACATATCCCCGTAATACATCACAAACTTGGTGTTAAAGTTCAATACATTTCTATGGTGCTTTGTACTTTTCAGGATCTTTTGATTACCCCATTAGCCCCCGGTGTGGTTATACTGAGATAGGTGACCCTGTAGGCTGGAGAAAGTAATAAGCAGTGTATGAGAGGAGCGGGGAAAGAGTTATGGATGCAGAAATGGATGTTGCTTGTACGGCAGGAGACAGGGAGCAGAGAAGCCTGGGTCTTGAAGAGCCAACAGCACTTATTAAGTGCTTAGGATGTGCCTGTCGCTGTGGTAGTCACTTGATGTGTCATCTCATTTGAAGGACTTAGGTATTTTGACCGGTAGAAATGGGCATTTTCTGCAGAGGCAGATGGATGCTCTGGTACTCATCACAATGCCTGGCATAGGAGCAGAGTGGCTATTAATATGTGTGGCTATCATCCCTGAATACTTCTGTGTACCAGGAGCAGTGCTAAGACCCTTCATAAATGCTGTCCCATTTCAGCCTCACAACTCTGAGAACGAGGTAGTATAACATGAATTTGAGGGAATGTGTATGAATACACACACACACACACATAAAACAATTGAGCTACAAGTGAAGTCCCTAGGAAACAAAGGGCATCCTTAAAAAGGATGTTACAGAGAATGTTTAATAAAGAGAATGTTTTAAGAGGTGTGGGCAGGGTACAAGGGACATGCGGCACCCAAGGACTAGCAGAAACAGAAGCCACTACCACCCCCAAATGGAATGATAAGGGGGAACGGCATTAACAGAACGCAGCTGGGAGCTGGAACCACGGAAGAGGGTCCACCAGAAGAAAATACGGTTGTAGAAACAGGAAGCTGTCTCTAGGACCGTGAAAAAGCAGGAGAGGAGCCAAAGGAATAAAGACTCCATCCTCTCTGTCTTGGCCCTCCATCCCCTCTAAGTGAATCCCATTGGCCAAACCCAACAAAAGTTGGACCCTGGGTGATAGTCTGTGAAGGTAAGTTTTGTGGGGCTCAGAACAAGATGGAAAACAGTAAGGCACAGGTCTGGGGCGCACCAAGTTGACACAGCTAAACTACAGCTGGGTCAGGAATCAAACTCGGGTTTGTCTGAATCCAAACAACACACCGTATCCACTGCTGTTATGTATTTCTCACCCATATACATGACAGGTGCTTAGCAGATAGTTACATAATGAATGAAATCCCAGATGACAGTTGAGGAAACTGAGATCAAGAGGCTGTGTGTCTTAACTTAAGGTACCAGAGCCCTGGGTACCCTGGAACCATCTCCTGGTCTGTAACTCGCTGCTGTCCATTCAGCCAAACATCACTCCCTCCATGGATGTAAAAGGCAACCTGCAGCCATGGGTTTCTTCCTCAGTAAATCTTTTTTGTAACGATTCTTATGTTGAAACAATCACAACTTAGCGTCAAATTGCAGACTTATGGTATTTACTTGATCCAGCCTGCCTGCCTGCCTGCCTTCCTTCCTTCCTTTTTTTTTTTTTTTTTTTTTGAGACAGAGCCTCAAGCTGTTGCCCTGGGTAGACTGCTGTGGCATCACAGCTCATATCAACCTCCAACTCATGGGCTCAAGCGATTGTCCTGCCTCCACCTCCTAAGTAGCTGGGACTACGGGCGCCTGCCCCAACGTATGGCTATTTTTTGGTTGCAGCTGTCATTGTTGTTTGGTGGGCCCAGGCTGGATTTGAACCCACCAGCTCAGGTGTATGTGGCTAGTGTCTTAGCGGCATGAGCCACAGGCGCTGAGCCTCTTTTCTTTTTTTTTTTAAGACAGAGTGTCACCACGTTGCCCCAGGCAGAGTGCCATAGCGTCACAGCTCACAGCAACCTCAAACTCTTGGGCTTAAGTGATTCTCTTGCCTCAGCCTCCCAAGTAGCTGGGACTACAGGCACCCGCCACAACACACCCAGCTATTTTTTGGTTGCAGTTGTCATTGTTGTTTAGCAGGCCCGTGTATGGCTCGAACCCACCAGCCTCAATGTATGTGACTGGCGCCCTACTCACTGAGCTATGGGCGCCGAGCCTTGAACCAGTATTCTAACACTTGAGATGGACAGGGACAGCTTAGAGCCCTTCTTCTCTTTCAGGCTTCCCACCCCTATCCTCACGTTCCTATGTCCAGTGAAAGCAAATCTTGTATCTGCTAAAATGAAGTAAGAAAAGAGTAAGGCATAAATGCCTTATTAATCCTGAAATACTTGCTACCTAAAATTGACTTCAAATACAGGTACTAGCAGTATGATCAATGGGAAAGACACACTGCCACTGTGTGAACGAGCATCCTATCAGGGGAAGAGAAATAGCTCTAGGTATGTCGTATGGAGGACATTGAAACAGGGAAGTGGTATAAAGGTCTAGCAATATACAAAGAGCAAAAGCAGCAATTTGACCATAAGCCCTGCATTATCATTCACAATTACATCCCCCATGCCTAGCACAGTCCCTGACCCGTAGCAAGGGTTCAATAAACATGTGTCGGATCTATGATTATGATTGCAGGTGAGAAGGCCACTAACTGTTGGAAAGCATTAGGACATCCACACAGTTCTGATAGTTCAATGAACGAGGATGAGTAGCTTGGCCTTTGGTAGGAAATCACATTCCAAGCCTTTCATTCAAAACCTGTGAATGGAGAATATTTACTGAGCACCTACTAGGCTCTAGGTACTATTCTAAGCACTTTGCAGTATCAACCTTCATATGAACCCTATGATACGGGCCTCTTGTTTCCCATTTTACAGATGAGGATGAAACTGAGGCAAAGAGCTGTTAAGTAACATGCCTAAGATCATTTAACAAGGAAAGAGGAGAACCAAGCCTTCACCCACACAGTTTGGCAACAGAGCCTATGCTTTTAATTTCACCATATATTTCTCTATGGCTTATGTAATGAAAGCTTAGCCCCAGATTGATACTTTTGTTTCCCATTTTTCTTGACTCTTCTCTGGAGCAGGAACCAGCTAGCTGTTCCCCCAGTCTCTTGTTTCCTCTTTTTTCTGGGCCCAGAGCAGACATTCCTCATGGTTACTGTAGCTGTGTGACAGAATTCTAGCAGAGGAATGTGAGCAGAGGTAGCGTTTGTCCCTTCTAGGCTGACTCATTAACCCTTTCACGTGCTGTATGTTCTTTTTCTGTCTTTTGGCTCCAGGAAGGTGAGGTGGTGAACTTGGATGCCACATGTTGAAGAGGTGGAGCCCCTAAATGGAAGAAGACTCGATCCCTGGGTGTTGCTTTGAGAAGAGTTAAGAACAAGTCAGGAACATCTGTGTCAGACTTTAAATGAACCAGAGATGAGCGTCTATCAGTTTTCTGCCTGCTAGGGTTGTTTTATTATAGTAGCACTCGTGAGTTACCTTAAGTACGACATACAGAAATTGTAATGATCCTCCCATTGTCCCTTGAACATGCTTGTGGCTTTTGAATTCTTACTATTTCCTTCAATTCCTCACATCCCCAAAATTATTCAAGGCCTAAACCAAATTCAATCATTTTCAAGCAACTTTCTCTCTCTCCCATCAGCCACAGAGATATTTCTTTTCCTCCCCTTCCCTAGCACTATGCTAGCTATCCCTCTCCTGTGCACTTATTATAGCCCAGTTCTGAATGGCTTGCTTTCCCGGTGGAACTGCAAGCTCTTCAAGGTCAAGGATCATGTTTTTATGATTCCTATGACTCTGAAGTCCATAAATGGTGTTATGCCTGGGAATTTTCCATAAACATTCATGGGGAAAATGATCTTATCAATGTTCAATAAAGTCCACTTTCCTAAGGCAAAAGCATGAAGGCATGTAAGCTATAATTTTCTGGATTTTGTGTTTTTATTCTTTTCAGCAATATATACATTCTCACACTTTTTGACAACTGCTTAGAAGAGACAGAAGGCATACTTATCAAATTTCAGATGGCGCCAACTAGAAGTAATAAATAATGCACAAGGTGACAGAATCAAAACTAGACACACTGGAATAAAGCAGACAGCATTTAATGGGAGAAACTACACAATTACATTAAAAAAAAACAGTTACCCAATTTCAGCATGGAAAGACATGGCTAACACCAATTTATAGGGGACAACTTTCAGGTTTTAATTGGCTGCTAGGCTGACACCAGCCTAGAGTGGTACTTAGGACCTTGTTCATTGTTAGGCTTGGGTGGTGAGTACGCAAAGTATTCAGGTTCCAACAAGGGACAGGTGTGAATGAAGGCTGCTAGGGGCTGGCCAGGTGGAGGTGGATGGAGCCCTCTAGGTCTGGTAAAAACCAGCAGTAAAGGCAGGATCAAAGCCCAAAATTTTATTTAACCTGGTGTTAAATAAATTAATACATAATAATAATACAGTCATTATAAATAAATATTACATTTAGCCTGTGCAAGCTAAGCACACGGGTCAACTTGGTGGTTGACCAAGTTGGTGGTGGAATCTGCCTTCCGGGGACACCGTTAAATGATTTCTAACACTAAACTAGAACTAAGAGGGCAGCTTGTTCCCCCCAAGAGTTTTCCTTTATAAGTAAAACGTAGTAGATCTTAAAGATTTGTTAACTTTTATCCCCCTTCCCAGTGTCAGGGTCAGAGCGGTCCTTCACCTAAGACCCCTCATTTTTGAAACTGAGAAATCCGGTGTCATTTGTAAATTCAAGACATCCTTGGGGAAGGCAGATCACGTTTCTCTAGGCTCCATTGCAACAACCATTTTAGGATGCTCAGATAGAAATGCTTCCAGAACCCACGTTTCCTAAAACTTGGGATCAGAGTTCTCGCAAGGAGGCTGTAGCCTGGGCTTTGGCGCTAGACCACCAAAAAAGTGAATACAGGGTTAGGCGGCATTAAGAGCAGCCGAGCATCTGGAATAAGGGTGCTGCTGTAGTCTCTGCTAGTCAGACTACACAGGAAGAATTGTTTCTTTTCCGGATACCATGATTTTAAAAGGATACAGGAAAATTGGCGTGTATCAGAAGGAAGCTGACCAGAATGTCCAGGAGACTTACAAACCAAACCACTAGTTACTTTCTGGTGATCCCGGCTCCAGGACTGGAGGTTATCAGGTTGGGGGGCTCAGGTAGCATAGATAATAGAACTGTTTTCAGATACGTGAAGGCTGTTTTCTGAAAGAAAACGAGCACTTCAACGCCAGAAAACAGAACTGGAACCAGTCTCGGATTTAAGTTGAAATTACGAATTGTTTAAACCATTACAGTAATTGGAAAGTAGACTAGACTTTCTAAGTCAGCGAGGTTCATGTTCTGGACAAACCCTAGAAGCCCTCCAGCTGCTCTGTCCAGACCCAAGCCCGCTCTCCAAGTCCGCGTCGGGGGCGAGGCGAGGTGTGCACCTGCGGCAGAGGGCGGTGCCGTCGGGTCCCCGAGGGGTGACTTTCCGCGGAGGCCCGCCACCCGCGCACCCCTCTCGCCCCCGCCGCTTCCTCGGCCGCCGCCCCCAGCCCGGCTCCCGTGCGGGCCGTGGCGCCTCTCCGGGGCTGCAGCAAAAGCCGGGAGCGCCGGGGTGGGCGCGCGGGCTGCGCGCGGGCCGGCGCCCCGAGCTCTGGGCATGCTCAGTCGCGCGGGCAGGGCTCCGGGCGCGAGCCGCCGCTCCTGCACCACATTCATCGGCTGCCAAGAGGAGCCGCCGGGCGCTCGCAGGCTGGGCGCGCGCTGCCCGCCGAGGACCCCGCCGCCCCCGCCGCCGCGTCGCCCCCGGGAGCCATGGCCGGTCTCGGCCACGCCGCCGCCTTCGGCCGGGCCACCCACGCCGTGGTGCGGGCGCTGCCCGAGTCCCTGTGCCAGCACGCGCTGAGGAGCACCAAGGGCGAGGAGGTGGATTTCGCCCGGGCGGAGCGGCAGCACCAGCTCTACGTGGGCGTGCTGGGCAGCAAGCTGGGGCTGCGGCTGGTGGAGCTGCCGGCCGACGAGAGCCTCCCGGACTGCGTGTTCGTGGAGGACGTGGCCGTGGTGTGCGAGGAGACGGCCCTCATCACCCGACCCGGGGCGCCCAGCCGGAGGAAGGAGGTAACTGCCCGGCCGGCGACGCGAGGGGCGCGGCCGGGGGCGCGCGCCGGGCCCTCCCCGGCCGCCGGGAGCCGCCCGCCGCCGGAATCGCGGAATTGGTCCCGGGCTAGTTCATAACTTCCCATGGGGGGTGTGTGTGTGCGTGTGTGTCCGAGAGTCAGAGAGAGAAGTTCATTGTTCACACCTTCCTGCCGTCGGGAGCCTTCGAGACGATCTTGGTTGAGTGTGGTTGGGCAGGTGTGGGGGCTGGAGACTCCGTCTCACAGCAGTTTTATTTGTAAAAATTCAACAGCAGCAAAGACAGTGCAACTCTGAGTTTCCCAGGGAGCGGGGGCAAGGCGGATGCCGCTCCAGTCGTGACACTGAAGCCCCTAGGTCCTTCCTGGCGCTTGAAGCGGGGCGGGAGGGTTAAATTAACCAGCGGAGTGTCGGTACCCACAGACCTGGGGCGTCCCAAGTTACTTTTCGGGGTTGGCGGGTGAGTCCGGTAGAATGGGACTGGTAAGTGAATGAATGGAAGGAAAGTGGCTGGTGAGCTGTGCTGAGTGTGTGCGTGAATGGGCTGGGCTGGAGAAGCTGTACTCGCCGTAGGCTGTGGGGTGTGAGTATCCGCGAGCGTGTTCAATTGGAAATTCTCGTTCCACACATTCCATAATTTTTATTCTCTCTGTTTTTAAACTCAGCAATTAAGAGGGCTTTACGTGTTCTCAAGAGATAGTAACTATTTTGAAATATTGCCGTTTGTGAAAATGACTATGATTGCTTTGAACACAATGTAGGTTAGTGGGGAGAGACAAATGCAGTGAGATTGGATTTTAAAATGCCATCTGGCCTGGGATTCTTCTCATTGCTAGTGAAGAGCCCAGGCTCAAGACTCTGATAGCCTTACAAGAAGCTAGTGGTTTCTTTTCTGTCTGGGGGTTCAGGAATTTTTTATTTTGTTTTTATTCACTTCCCATTGGAAATGCTTCATAGAGCTTATGATTAAAATATGCTTATCCTTGGTTAATGGAATCCTGCATGGTCTGAGAGAATAAGTGTATTCCATTTGTTCCTCCTTGAGATAATCAGCTTTTTTCACTCTCCATTAGCAGAAAACTCAAAGAGTAACAGGTCTCATTCTTTCAGCCCTTTGATCTCCTTTGCCACACCTCTCCATCTTTGAGTCTGTGAGATTCTCCACTCTTTTAAACTGATGAGGATTGTAACCCCATTTGAATGCTTTTGAATGTGTTCTGGACCATATGGCAGAGCTGTGGTTTGTACCTAAAAGAGTAAAATAGATTTTTCAAACGGTACTCATTTGATGGGGTAGTCAGATGTCCTCTCAAGAGACTGTTGCCATATTTGTCCATTTCATTCCGTTCCTAGAATGAAACCTTCCAAGTTTTGGCCTTCCTGGTGCTTAAGTGAGCAGTGATCTTTCTCCCCTACCTAGATTTTGAGGCATAGATTTTAAATTGGCTTCATCCTGATGATAGCCTGGTGTTCACATAGCGTACTGGATATAAGAATGTGAGACTGGATCTCAGCTCCACAACTTCCTAATTCTGTGACTTTTGAAGAAGTGCCTCTTGCCTCAGTTTTCTCATCTATAAGGTGGGTGATACCTGTATTGCAAAGTTTTGGTAATGAATGTATTAATCTCAAAACCATAGGACAGGACATTTAGTGAATGTTGACTCTTATTATTCATTTAACAATGGGTCATAGAAGATTTACCCCTTTAGTAAGAAGTCAACTATGCGCTGATGTAGTTAGTCATATTTCTATTTTCTGGGGTGAAGGGGAGCCATCTTCAAGCCTAATCTGTCCTGTGATTCCGCCTCCCAGCTTGGGTCTCCTCCTGGTTGTGTGGTCTCTCCCCAAAGCGCCTTTCGCATTTTTCTCAACCAATCCGAGTCACCAGGATAACAGACCTTTTAGGCAGGTAAAGGGATCGGATAGTCTGATGACTTGGGCTGCTTCTGGAGAGCAGAGCCATGCAGGACAACGGTCTTTGAAATCTCTCACAGTGCCAGTTCACTGCCTTGGTAGGTGTGTTGATGCTTGTTGAATGAATGAAAGAAATGCTAATACAGACACGGGCTCATAGTTACTTCAAGGTCCTCTTTGAATTGGTGTATATATTTTTATATATCTGCCTTCCTAACTGCAAAAATCCATAACAGCCAAGAAATTATTTTAAAATTATCATCACTGATCTCCTTTTCTCCATTCCCCTCATGTTCCATTCTATACCCACGTCATGGCCAAGCTGGTCTTTTAAAAATTCAAGTCTGAATTGCATTTGTCAATGTACACAGCTATGATTTAATAATAAAAAAAACCAAATCTGACCCTGTCTCTCTGCCCAGCATTCTTGAAGGACTCCTATTGTGCTGAGATAAACCCACCCGGCTGCCTTTCTAGCTTCAGCGTCATGTCTGACCCCACCTCAAGCACCCCCGACCCTCGGCACAAGCCAGGTTCTCTCACTCAAGCTCACCACACGACTGCTTTTCTGGATACACATTTTTTGTATATCTGGGACACTCTTCCTCCTCTTTCTCTGCCCTTTAACTTGGCTGTTCCTACCCGTGCTTCAGTTTTCAGCTTACTGTTGTCATTAATATTATTAATTAACTTTTATTGGGAGCTTGCCACTTGCCACACTGCCAGGTTTATGACATGAGTTTCACTGTTGCTCACATCAGTTCTTCATGCTCAGTATTATGCTTATTTTAAAGTTGATGAAATAGGCTTAGCGAGATTAAATAAATCGACAAAAGCTATACGGAGGAACCAGTAAAACCAGGATTTGAACTCAAGTTTGGAGGACTGTAAAGCTCTAGTCCTGCCCACCGTGATGCCCCCTGTGATATTAGCTACCACCTTCCCTGGAATTCGTTTTTCTTTATGAGTTCCTAGAACTCCCTATATTTCCTTTTATATTAATGTACCATATAATTGCCTGTTTACCTTTCTGTATCGCCAGTTACTATGTAAACTGTCAGGGCAGAGATCGTATCTTCATTGCTCAACATTTTATCCCACCCACAACAGGCAGGCAGCAAACATTTTGTTGAATAAATGTGTCCTTGACCTTAGGCCTCCCTGCTCCGGACATATTTGGTGTTTTGCAAGCATTCTCAATCAGTGGAGGCCCAGAAGGTTTTACTGTGAATATGGGTGGCTTATAGCTGTTTCTCTCTTCCTTTCCCCTTCCCTGTTCCTGTTTTTGTCTCTTATTGTTTTTATTTTCATTTGTTTTTATAAAAGTATTGAGAAGTTCCTTCTTAATCAAAACATCACACTGTATTTCATGACTTTTCTTCCTTGGAATTCAAGAAAGTGTTCCTGGGAAAGCTCAGTGTTGGCCTCAATGCGGCCTGGAGAGATTAATGAAACATAGGCCCTCTGTGCAGGAAGCTGAAGTTTCAGAGAAAGATATTGTGTACACAGATAGTCAGGAAATTATGCTAATTGTCAACAACTCTGTGTCTTCAGGACTATGAGGAATTTTAATATATTTAATATTTTGAAGACCAATCAGCCTTGAGAAGACTGTTGTATTTTAAATGAATCCAACTTGCTTTTTAGGGGGAAAAAGTCAACTTCTAATGTCAAAGTACTATCAACAAATTATCTAAAAGCTGAGGAAGGGCAAGTGACAGGGTTGAGGTGTTTTTTGTTTTTTGTTTTTTAGATACAGAGTCTCACTTTATTGCCCTCGGTAGAGTGCCATGGTGTCACAGCTCACAGCAACCTCCAACTTCTGGGCTTAGGTGATTCTTTTGCCTCAGCCTCTTGAGTAGCAGGGACTACAGGCACCTGCCACAACACCCAGCTGTTTTTTTTGTCGCAGTTTGGCGGGGGCTGGGTTTGAACCCACCACCCTTGGTATATGGGGTCAGCGCCCTACCAGCTGAGCCACAGGTGCTGCCCAAGGGTTGAGGTTTTTAAAAAAGTAATTAAAACTTTTGTGTTGGTAATGCATGCCTACAGTACCAAATTCAGAAGGTACAAGAGGATGTGCAGTCCCCTCTTTAAGGGCAACTATTAATACCATTTTCTTTTTTTTGGCCAGGGAGGCTTTGAACCCACCACCTCTGGTATATGGTGCCAGTGTCCCTAATGCCATTTTCTTGAGTTTCTTTCCGGAAGGTTTTTACTACCTAATAAATGATTAACTGACAATGCTTACTTAAGCAAAATTGTGAAATATATTCTGTGCCCCTTTGTCCCTTTTTGAGAGTGATTTTATCCTTTCCTGGGTCAAGCATTTTCACAAAGTGAAATGTTATTACACAAAGTGAAAATAGCGTTAATTATTCTTTCCTTGAGCTTCAGCATTTTTAGGAACCCCTTTAGGAAGAAGTCAATGCTTTGCAGAGGTTAATAAATTCCTTAAGTAGAATTAGGCATCAAGTGGGGGAATGTGGGCATAAATGGATGGGTGGGCTATGTACATTAGGATAGACGTTCCCTTTCTATTGGGGTGCTTGACTATTAGGACCTACGTAATTTGGATATATAAAGTATGAACATATGAACTTTTTCCTAACCAAAGAATAAAAAGCATAATTATGTTGATCCCAGGGGCAAGGTGAACATCAAGATCATGTCTAATAGCAGGAGCTAGCAAATTCCACTTCTTGGACTGCATGTGCAAATCTTAAAGCCTGGTAACATCATTAGTTCTTTTAAAATAAAAGGAAGTTGAAGCTCAGGTAACCGAGGTTAAGTAGCTTGTCTAACGTCGCACATAGCTAATCAGTTGAGGAAATGAGGTTTTCATGAAAATTTGAAGGTCATTTTTGCTTGTCGCCAGTTGTAGTTAATCCTAACAGAACATTAAATCAATACCTAATACATTAAATCAATGCATAATAGAATAATTACTTGGATCCCATTATACACATTAACCATATACAACCTAACTTGGATGTTAACTAAGTGAATCATTTTACTTCCGGTCTCCCTTAAATGAGCGTAGGTTCTTTTCATTTTAGTTAAAAAACATTAATTCAGTCATTTACATAAACCCTGCCTAAATAGCAAAGGCACAGTTTGTGCATAATTGTGTCTTATTTACCAGGAGAGTAGATGATTGCTTTTTTAAATGCACACACTTCCTCAAATTTCTTTTTAGTTTCAAGTGAGAAAACTGCCTTAAGCCATTATTAGAAATTACTCCGACTCTCTCCAAGATGGGAAATGAATGTGCTGAAGGCTCTTCACACAGCAGCAGATTAATAGTTCTTGATAAACTGTCACCTCCAACTAGTTAGAACAACCGCTTCTTTTCAGGATGTTTCTTTTTTACCTTTTCTGCGTGGCCTTGGCAGTAACATTGAGAAATTGATGTGTTCAGGAGCCTGGGACACAGCTAATAATGTAATCTGTTCCTGTATAGTTGATCTTGAAAGCCTTGAAAATAAAGAACAAAATGATGAGTAGGGAGTGACTTCTATTAGATATCGTCAGCTACAAATGAGCTTTCTACAATCTACAAATGATTCTTAGTATCATTGGAGAATCAGTATAGGACTAAGAAGACAGGGCTGGATCCCTTGTAATTCACATATGCTGGAAAATTGCTTTTGTGTGTATTTGAATTCTTATTAAGCTCAGATGTTTTCAAAATTAGTTTTCTTTATAGTAATGGTTAGTATCCATCCATTAATATAAACCACAAGCAAATGTGCTTAAGACTTTTCAGCGGACACGTTTTCCTTCCACTTCCTTTGTGTTGTAAGTAAATTATTGTGGCATGTTGTAAATCTCAATATAAGGTGGAGATGAATGTTTTAAAAAAATGTGTACTAGCTATTATTTATGTTATGGGGTATTTTTGTTACTAAAATCTGCAACCACTTCAGAAGGCTTCATTTTATGACGAGAGATCTGTGTGTGGTAGTGTTCATTCCCCTTATCAAGGGGGTGACACAATTAATGATCAAATGACTAAAATCTAGATGAAAGGAAGTTTTCAGCAGTATCCTATATACATAGAGCACAGTGCATTGTTCACCCTAGGTGAACAGTATTTACACCCAACAAAACAACAGAATATTTACACCCTAGGCTGTAAATATTTAGCTGCCAGACCTGGATCCCCTGATGCTTCATGAAAATATCCACCTGACCTTTCAAGTTAGCTTCTGTTGTTTTCCCTGAACTGACATTAAGTTTTCAATTTGTCAGGCTCTCCATCTCATTTCATAAACAGGAACTTATCATCTGAGTGGACAGGCAGGAGGAATCGCAAACAACAAATCCCATTAAAAACGTGTGTGTGCAATGCCTCCTAGTGCACTTGGGCATTATACAATAATTTAATAACCTGCATTGTCTTCCTGAAGCTGAGTCCTGAAGGAGTGGTAGCGTCACATAGAAAAGAATAAACCAGACTGTTTCTGAATGTGTGGATAATCCAAGCAGGTATGACAAGAGAAATCAGCCCAGTGGAATCCAAAGACAGAGCTGGTTTGATTCTGTCCAACAAATCAATGTAGACAAGAACCTGATTTAGTTTGGGTTAGCAACTTAATGGGAATATAACATTGAATCTGCTTATGCACCGAGGTGAGCTTCTAGGGTGAGCTGTTGTTATTCCAGTGAAGATGTATACATCAGTATTTTGCTTGATTTGAATATATGTAAATAAATAAACCTTTGTCTTATTTAATAAAACCTTTTCCCTTTATTCTTTTGTTCTTATTTTAAGAATTAGTAAAGTTTTCTAATTCTTCTGTGGCATTAATTATAAGTCCCGTGATTGTGTTAAAAACGACGTTGCTTTTTGAAAGTAAAAGGGTAATAGTTGCATCACTCTTATATGTTTGTGCATTCAGCAACTATTATGTAGCAGACTCAATGCCTGGTGCTGTGGAGATGTAAATGAACTAGATACCTCTACTTCCCTGGAGGCCCTCACAGTCCAGCTGGGAGGCTAACCAATGACAGACACTTGCGGAACAGACAGAGGGACAGATTTTATGACAGAGCTCTGTCTTCTGATATGGAAGGTCAAGGAGGTGTGGGTGACCCACACCAGGGCTTCCCAGAAGGAGTGATTATTGAGTGGGAGTTAACCAGGGGAAGCCAGAGAGGAGATGCTTGATATGGAGAGTATGATGAGCTGGGATCAATGTGATAGTCCAGTGCAAATTAATTTCATTCCTGTTGAGAAAGATGCAGGATTGAAAAAAGCTCATCTGTTCGTAGTCCTGATTCCAAGTTCACCAAGAGAACCACATCTATATTTCTTGTTTGGGGGTTAGAGAGATTTGGCCACTTACTGTACCCCATTTCTAAGTTCACTCCCCTATTTTCTCTTGCCCACGTACTCTTCTAAGAGGGTTTGGCACCTCTTCTAAGATTCCTGACCTGCACAGTGTGGGAATAATGTAGCCCACTCTGGAGTGAACTAAAGTCTACTTCAAGTGTCAGGTCAGGCTAATTTCTCAAGGTTAGCATTTAGATTTTAGCAAGGCACTTTTGGGGTGGGGAGTTCTATAAGTTAGTGTTTTCTTTGCTGAACTTGACCCATAATTTGCCACACTAGAATGTACCAGGCAAAGCTGGCCTCATGCAGTATGATTATGTACAGATGCTCTTTGACTTACAAGGGGTTATATCCTGATAAACCCATCGCAAGTTGTGAATATCCTAAACCCCAAAATGCATTTAACACACATAACCTACTGAACATCAAAGTTTAGCCTAGCCTATCTTTTTTTTGTAACCTAAAACTCTTGGGCTTAAGCGATTCTCTTGCCGCAGCCTCCTGAGTAGCTGGGACTACAGGGGCCCACCACAATGCCTGGCTAATTTTTTTGTTGCAGTTGTCATTGTTGTTTTATCTGACCTGGGCCAGGTTCAAACCTGCCAGCCTCGATGTATGTGGCCAGCACCCTACCTGCTGAGCTACAGGCGCCGCCCTAGCCTATCCTATCTTAAAAGTGCTCTGAACACTTACATTAATTAGCTTACTGTTGGGCAAAATTGTCTAACACACGGCCTGTTTTATCATAAAGTATAGAATATCTCGTGTAATTTACTGAATACTGTACTGAAAGTAAAAACCAGAATGGTCGTGTGGACGCTAGAAGTACCATTTTCACAGCATTTGTGTCACTTTTGTACCATTGTAAAGTCAAAAACCTTAAGTTGAACCATCATAAGTCAGGAAACATCTGAATACCACCCCTAACAATGACAAGTAAAAAAAGCTAATTCCTATTTGCTGTTGAAATGTGTTTTTATTTGTGGATCTTTCCATCTTGACAGTAGCCAGCACTGAATCTCATGTTAATGTAAGTTAAGGCTGGACTAAACTGAGCAGGTGTCTGCAATGACACACTGAACTTTCGACGTGCTACAGGAGGCAGCATAGAGGACTGTCCTGGAGGCCTGGAGATGCTGGTTTTGAATTTTCAACAATGTTGAGCTCAAACATTTTTTCCAGCTTAAATGTGCTGTTCTTTCCTTCTGGAACTCGAGTTGTATTGGGGTGAAAGTGTAGGCTGGGGAAGGAAAAGGGAGGAAAAGGATGGGGAGATGATGCTAACTTACATTCACAGGAACTGATTGGGGTTTGATGAATTAAAAATAATGGACTTTATTCAACCCAGGACATTATACTTGTTCTGCTTAATTAACCAATCGTATAAGCTCATGTCTTGCTAATGATAACGCATTAGGAGATGCAGTTGAGTTTGCTTAGTCTATTTCAAAAGCTCTGCTTACTCAACCATTTATAGCACATTTGATAAGTAGTTTTTTTCCTAGAGAAAACTTTAAATAAAAGTCATCGAAAGTACATAAGCTCCCTGGACCCATGTACTTCCTCCTATCACACGTCACTTTCCTCGGAGTCTGCTGGCTGATGTTTCCATGGTATAAATGTGAATCAGTGACCTGAAAAAATGGAGAGAAAATGGTCACGAGGTCTGTGCTGCAAGTTTTGTTTTCATTACAACCAAGTCTTGACTTGTCCCTGCTATTCCTTTTTTATAAACCCTCAAGTATACCCTCAGTCTAGGTACTGATTTCCATTCTGGATGCTAAAATTTTAGTTTGATTTTCCAAATTTTAATTTTTGTGTCCCAAACCTTCATGAAGTTATTTTTCTGAGGAAAGCCATAAAAGTAAAAAGGATATCCATGTAAATGTGGCCTTTCTATTTTTATCTGAGTCTACATTAAGATTGTTAACCTAGTCATATATAGAATTATCTTTTAAAATGTGGAGATAAAACCTAGAATTTTTAGCCTGAAATAATTCAAAAACCTGAACTTAGTGGATTAATCTTGGTACAATTTCAAAATAATAAGGGAAAAAATCACTGTCATTTTATTCTCTTAATTTTTTTTTTGAATCATAAGGGAGCCATCATTCAAGAAGAAAGATTATTATAACTATAGTTTGGTTTGGGGTCATATTTTTGGCCATTTGTGATATAATCCCTTATATCAAAGGGCAAGAGAGAGGAATAGAACCTTCTCTGACAAAGATGGGAGAATGGCTAACAAACATCTGAAAACATGCTCACCATCCCTGATTATCAGAGAAATGCAAATCAAAACCATGCTGAGATATCACCTAACCTCAGTGAGAATGGCCCACATCACAGAATCTCAAAGCCCTTGGTAGAGCACTGTGGCGTCACAGCTCACAGCAACCTCAAACTCTGGGGCTTAAGTGATTCTCTTGCCTCAGCCTCCTAAGTAGCTGGGACTACAGGGGCCCACCACAACACCTGACTAATTTTTTTTTTTTTTGCAATTGTCATTGTTGTGATAATCATGTCACAAATGCTTTGTATGGAGAAATTTAAATCTACTACTTTATTCTCAAGCACCCAAACCATTTTTGCTGTTGCTTTTTGAAACTTTTGATATTATTTTTTGTATGCCATCCTAGTCCTCCATTAGAGACCTTGGTTTTCCCGCACTCCTTTCTCTGAAAAATAGATTATTAGGAGGCAGAAGGGGGCCCTGCTCAAAATGGTCACTGATTTCTTCATTTTTTTCTCGGCTATTCTGAAAGTAGATGACTCTAAAGCTGGGTGGCGCAGTGAATAGGGTGCTGGCCACATACACCCAGGCTGGCGGGGTAGAAACCAGCCCAGGCCAGCTAAACAACAATAACAACTGCAACCAAAAACATAGTCAGGCGTTGTGGTAGGCCCCTGTAGTCCCAGCTACTTGACATGGCACTCTACCAAGGACGACATAGTGAGGCTCTGTCTCAAAATAAATAAATAAATAAAAATAAAATAAATGACCCTAGAGCTTTAGGCCTCCCTCATCTCTAAGTCTCCCCAAACTAGTGCAAATATATGAACTGTGAGTAGAGTTTCACAACAAAGATTTTTGTACCTTTTTTTTTTTCAAATTGCTGCTCTCCACCCTCTAGTGGGTCATGAAATCAATTTAGTGGGTCATGACCAGATCTTTTATTTTTCCTGTAATAGAATTAATAGAAAACATCAGCATGTACTGCAGCATAATAAGTATTGTAAGGGTAAGTCCTGTTTCATGAAACTTGTTTCATTTATTTGCATTTGTGTTTGTGTACTGATGTGGTAAACAAATTTCTTATTCTTGGTCATAATGGAAAAAAAAAGTGAAAATCCTGTGCATCCACTTTCATCCAGATTGCACCACTCAGCCTCTTTCTGGAAATTCTAGAGGGCCATGCCTGTTGGCCTGTTGGGTCCTAGGAATCATGGCCAAAATCTCATTTCTGTTACTTGCGTTGGCTCCTTACAGTGGTGGTTTTTTGACTGTTTGGACCCCTGTCCATTTAGGAAACTGGCACTGGGTCCGTCCTTCTTTATAGCCTGGTAGAAGGATTGGGGAACATGAAGAGGAGGAAGATTGTCACCTTCACCATTTGTTAGAAACTGATTCTACCTGTCTTGCTTTGGCGACCTATTCTAAACTAGTTAAGGGAAATTCAGTTGATTAAGATGAGAAAGCATCTGAATTTGCATTTTTTGCATTATTTTTCTTTCTTTCTTTCGTTTTTTTAATTGTTGGGGATTCATTGAGGGTGCAAAGAACCAGGTTACCCTGCTTGCATTTGTTAGGTAAAGTCCCTCTTATAATTGTGTCTGGTCCCCAGGCCCCCCACCCCTCCCTCATTCCCTCTCTTGGCTCCCCCATTCCCCTAGCCCCTGCCATGTACTGGAATCAATGGTCCTCATATCAGATTTGAGTACATTGGGTTGTTTCTTCTCCATTCTTGTGATGCTTAACTAAGAAGAATATGTTTCAGCTCCATCCAGGTTAACACAATAGATGTAAAGTCAACATCTTTTTTAGTGGCTGAATAGTATTCTATGGTATACATATACCACAGCTTGTTAATCCATTTCTGGGTTGGTAGGCATTTAGGTTGTTTCCACAATTTGGCAATTGTAAATTGAGCAGCAGTAAACAGTCTGGAAGATGCCAGTGGCAATTGCAACAACAACAAAAATAAACAAATGGGACTTAATTATGCTCAATAGCTTCTGTACAGCTAAGGAGACAACAACCAAAGCAAATAGACAGCCATCAGTCTGGGAAATGATATTTGCATATTATGAATTGGGTAAAAGCTTGATAACTAGACTCTACAGAGAACTCAAATTAAGCAACATAAAAAGATCCAACAATCCCTTATATCAATAGGCAAGAGAGAGGAATAGAACCATCTCTGACAAAAACAGAAGAATGGCTAACAAACATATGAAAACATGCTCACTGTCCCTAATTATCAGAGAAATGCAAATCAAAACCAGGCTGAGATATCACCTAACCTCAGTGAGAATGGCCCACATCACAGAATCTCAAAGCCACAGATGCTGGCAAGGATGTAGAGAGAAGGCAACACTTTTATACTATTGGTGGGACTGCAAACTAATAGGAAGTATGGAGGACCCTCAAAGAATTCAAACTAGACCTCCCATTTAATCCTGCAGCCCCATTACTGGGCATCTACCAGTAATATCATTTTATTATAAGGCATTTTTTTTCTTTTTTGAGACAGAGTCTCACTTTTGCCCCAGCTAGAGTGCCATGGTGTCAACCTAGCCCCCAGCAGCCTCAGACTCCTGGATTCAAATAATCTTCCTACTTCAGCCTCCCTAGTAACTGGCACGACAGGTGCCCACCACCACACCTGGCTGTTTCTGCGTTTTTTTAGGGTACATTTGGTGGCAGCAACATTCCCCAAACCCCTTGCCAGGAGTTGCCAATGTTGCCAATGAAAAGTAGCAACATTAAGGTGGAGGCCGAGACTTACACTGGTACCAGGAGGTCTCAGGGTCCAATATCAGGAGTTGGCCAAAGACACTCTATGAATGGGGAGAGAGGCGCAGGACACTTATTTTAGTTCAGAGCACCCCAGCATGTGTTCAAACACCGGATGTGCTGAAACATACTTTTGATGCCATTCTCATCACTTACCAGCCCAAAAGAGATCTTAAAAATCACTGATTTCAGTGTCTTTGCTTTATCCTTCTACAATACTGGATAGATGGAAATCCTACCCTTATTAGGAATGGGCAAAGGAAATTTAATTTTCTCTCACGAGTAAACCACTTCAGCAATATTTGTGGGTGACAGTGCCCATTAAGTATAAGACATTTGGACTAGTGTGTGTGTGTTAGGGTTCGTTCTGACAAAGTGCATATGGATGGTTTCTAATCATGGTCTGTCCGTGATTTCAGGGAAGTGGAGTATCCAGTTTTCAGTGGTGACCCCTTTTTCCCAGCTGAGCAGCCTGGGACTAAGAGTGGCGTGCACTGCCTCCCCCATGCTTTTCTGTCCTCCTCCAAATCGTGCTCTGAAGATTTTGATAAGAGGCATTAATGATAGAGGCAAACAGCGCGTGGCTGTGACTGGTGAAATTGTGTGTTTGCAGGAGGGGTTGAAATTGTGCAACTTGGGGCTGTAATTACGCGAGGAAAATGGGTAGTGCGCTTGTCATGTCTGTGCCTGCATTTTTCTTTGTGAGCACTGAGCCAGATAACTGAAGTCTCTGAGTGGTTTGCAAGAAAACTGAGGATGACTATTGCCTCTAACTGTCCAGACCCCAGAGAGAAGCTGCTTCTTGGGAGGGTAGAGTAATAGGGATTTAAGTTAGAACAATTTTATTTTAAAGCAAAGGAAGAAAAACAAGATATAGCCCACTAGCCTCCATGCAGCTGAGAGCTTAATTATAGATTCAGTGCACGCTCCCTGTAACACTCTCCTGCCCTGAGGTCAGCCTAATGACTGGAAATTCCACAAAAGTAACAACTACTGTCCCTTGGCCTATTTTAAAAATACCCCTATGACTTGCACACACTGTTTATGCACACTCTGAATCAGGTTGGGATAATATCAGTTTTCTAACAATGCCTTCCTTGTGGATAATGCTTGGTGGTGATGTGGGCCATCAAAGATGCTTAGAGGGATTCTTGAGTTACTTTTTTCCTTTTTTTGATGAGCTGTGTCTTTCATTGGGTTCTTTCAGCCTGCGATCACCTCCATGCTGATCTTCTTGATTTTACCCTTGGGGTGGGCTCTTCTGGAGCTTCCAGTGGAGGAGAAAGAATCCTTACAGTCCGCAGAGATTCTCTACCCTTCTTCCCCTGAATTTTTTGGAGTTCTCTGCCTCTCTGGATTTGTTCTTATACTCTAGGTATGGATAGTGATTTTTCGAAGTATGTAAGTTTCAACTCATAAGCAGATCCTACAGTTGCCCTAGGCCATCACTCCTTCAGGCAGAGGCTGAGACTGCACAGTTTGTTTGTACAGGAGCTGGAGTAGATAGAAGATACCAGAATGTGTGCATTGTCCTTAATACAGCCGGGTATTATTTCTTGTAATGTTCATTCCATTTATATGCATAATCATGTTCCCCTGTGTGTAGTCAGTCCCAAGGGTAAAGTGTATTTCTTACTGTGGGTCATTTTCAAAAGGTCTAGAATCTACTTACCTAGGAGACCAAAACAAAATTTAAGTAAATACTGTCATTTTGACTTTTGTTGCTATTCTTTGTGGTTTGCAGCAACGGTAGAATCTTGGCATGTGTCAAAGGCGCTTGAATTCTGCTGAGCAAATGGGCACTGCGCCCCTTATTACCTAGCAGGAGGGTAAAACTGCTCATTTAAATGCAACAAAGGGCAGGAGATGGGGAGGAAGAGAAGAAAGGCAAACAGTGTAGGTGGAAAGTCTCAGCTCTTAGCAGTGAACAGGCATTTTCAAATACCAAGGATTCCCTCGTGTTAATGCTATAGAGCATTTCCATACACTTGGAAGTGATATGCTCATTTGTAAACCAAATTATGATGTTGTGATATTAAAGCCCAGGACGGCAGGCGTTCAGAAAGCACACTGCTTATTCCAAGGGCCGTGTGAGAGCCCAGTAAGTGTTCTGTTTGCTGACAACAGGCTCATTTCCGCTCCACTTTCCCCTGCTCCTCACTGATCTGCCCACCTGCGTCTCCAGCTTGCCCCTCCGCAGACCCATCATCACTCGAGGTGCCAAATCGGCACAGGTCCTTCAATCTTCATTACCCCTATAATATGTCACCTCTCACACACCCTGGTAGCTAGAGACACGGGCCTCTAAACTGACTCAGGGCACAGGGCTTGACTCCCAGGACTTCCCTGGAGCTGTGGCTTTCTCCTCTTTTCCATGTGCCCTGAGGGCTGGGAGAGGTCACTCTAAGTTCAAATTCTGGTTCCACTGCTTATTAACTCTGTGGCCTTGGGCAAGCTGAGCTGCACTTTCATCATCTGTGAATGTGTGGGTGGTTTTGACTGGCCCATAGTCTTGTGATGACTACGTGCAGTAATATGTGTAAGGTCCTAGGCAGAAAGTCACTCTTCTGACCCTGACTGGTGCCTCCTCTTTCTGCTGTTCTCTGCTTTGTGTCTTTAGAAAGGGCCAGTTGAGCCCCCAGGACTGAAGCTCTGCTTTTCTCTTGCTGTTTTCTCTCCCTGGAGCCTGGAGATCTCCATCCATTTGGCTGTGATCATGCTACCTACCTGTCACTTGTCCAGACTGAGACTGTGTCTGGCAGTTGTGATTCACAGGTGTTTTGGACCCCTGTGCTGGTTCCACCTGAAACATTCCAGGAGGTTGGTAAGACCATTAGAAATACACACCAGAGCCTCAGCTGCCAGCTGATCTCCCAGCACCTGTATCACCATAAAGACGGGTCTAATGTGGGCACTGGCCTCTTCACCTCGTGTTTTTAGGAATGAGTCATCACATCCAACCGAATCAGAAGGGAGTACCCTTTCCATACTTCCCCTTCATCCCTCTGATCGGGCTTGAACCTGCCACCCCCCACTCCCGTATATGGGGCTGGCACCCTACTCCTTGAGCCACAGGCACTGCCCCAGATCCCGCTGATCTTCTAAGTGAATGAATACTTTGAAAGTTTCTGCTTCGAAACTTATCTTCTGATCTTGAACTGCTCGTATATGTATGTTTAGATTTGAATTCACATTTTCACTATCATTACACATTAAAAATATTTTACATTTTTAAGCCCTTTTAAAATTCTCCTCACACTCCAAGGTGAAATTCCACCTGGAATTGAGTCTTGTTTCCACTTCTCAGGTTCCTCATCTTGAGCAATCCACAGATTTCAGTTTCCTGTGAAATACTGCCTGCTTCTCCAGGATGGGGAGGATGACAGTGCTCCGAATGTTGTGATGCCATATACAAATGTGATTACAGTGAGTGATAGGGTGTGCAAAATAGTAATAGTAACATTATTATTTGTGGGCTACAGATAACCATCTATTCTTGATAGCATCCCCGACTGACTAGATTTGACCAAATTTGCCTGCACAATAACCATGATGCTAAGGTCTGACAACCCTTGGAGAGGGGTTCTGGTAGAAAGAGACTAATCTTACAAAGCTTCAGTCAATTCTGAATACCCAGATCTACCACTGGGTAAACAAGGAGAACTTGGGCAAAAAATATTTTTGGTACGTTTTTGTCACCTGTAAAAAAGGATAACATTCCTTTTATTTATTTGACAGGCAATTATTATTAAAGACGTTATATTGAATGCCTGCATATGTAAAACGTGAAGTGAACAGATATGGTGCCTGCCCTGGGGGAGCCTATAGTTTAATTAGGGAGATAAACATAAAATAATCACAGATACACAAGTATGTGTACTTAAAAATAGTGGTAAGCACTGCAAAGGAAAAGTGTGAAGAAGAGGTTAGTAAGAGACCTTACCTGCAAAGGACCTGAGCATCCGCTTTTAGATGAGATCAATGTTAATGTGTGTTCAAGAGAATTTAGTGGACTGCCCGTGCTGTTGCCCTGTTTGTGTAGCTCTGATTTTGTTCTTCTGAATGTTCCTTTTCTCTGCTGGAGATGAGAACTCCAACCCCACAGGTGCCTGCGTCTTGCCAGCTCTGACTTCTGGACCCTGTGCTCTGCCCCCTTTGCTATGCAACCACACCTCTTATCAGCTTCTCAACTTTATGGCCCAGATGTTCCTGCTACCATGCTTTGCAGAGGTGCAGCCCCATCTGTCACCCATGATGCATGTATTTCTGTTGTACTTTGGTCCATTTTTCAGGTTCCCAGACCCCTTCCAGTGTGACTTACCTTCTCCCAGTCACTCCTTTCACCCTTCATAAACAACAGCAACAATATAACTTGTCGCATATTTATTGTACACCAGCACTTTAAATCCTTCATTCTTGCTAACTGTCTTGGCCCCTGTCCAAGCCCTGGGGCAGTCTGGCTATTAGCAGAGGCAATAAGAGGCCCCTTGGTCAGTAGGTCACTTGGTCAGCCTCATCACTGGTACTGATGGCCCTACCTCAACACAACCCTTGCTCATTTTATATGTTCAAGTTGTGCCTTGGTTCCATTAAGTGGAATTAAATCTTGACCTTCTTTTCTGGTTTCCTGCCTGGGTTCCCCATGAAAGACCTCGAGACTGACCTATAGTCCTTGTGTGAGAGAGTCCCTGAAACTCACTGCCAAGCCTGGTGCCGTGTTCTGCCAGCCTTCTTATACATCTGCTTGGCAAATGTATCAGGCCGAACACCAGACTGCCTTATACTGGGCTCTGCCCGTCAATCTGGCCCCTTCTGCCGGGGCCTCTGTTGCCAGCTGCTGTTCTGACCACTCTTGTTTGTTCCTTTTGCTGGTTGGAACTATCCCTGACCACTGGCTTTGTGCTGGTGGACCTTCTACTGATTGGACTCCAATCCCAACATAGGCTTTTATATTTCAAAGTATTTATTAGGTTTAACTTACTAGAAAGTTTCGGGTTTAATTTTCCTTTGTCCTCCCCTGCCAATTAAATGCTACTTTTCTAACTTCACGTAATACATTTGTTCTCGGAACTCTCACTAAACTGACTGTGGTCCAATTTAGTAAAATGACATTTGCTGGTAGAAAAGCCATTTCACTGTGTTTAAAGAGATTAAAATGTGATTTTTCTCAATGGTCAACACTGTTTTTGATAGATTTCCTGTGTTTTGTTTTTGTCCAAAAGAAAAATTATTCACATTATTGTAATTCCATATAGTACAGAGCCAGAACAAAGGATGTGATGCAAATCCTTAGCAGAAAGGTCATGTGAGTCACTGGAGCATCCTGACACAGTGGGGCCTGAGAGCCGCAGTGGGTGCCCAGCACATTTCTTCAGATTTAGACGCCTCTCACTTCTGTGCCTGCTTTCCATCTGAATCTTGGCACCAAAGGGAAGCAACAGAGGGATACTCACCTGTGAACAAAGGCGGGTAGTGTGAAGGGAAGTGAATTCTTCATCAAACTCTAAAACAAACCAGATTCTCAGAACCTCTCACTCTTCATAATAATTCCTGTCATTATCTTTTAGGACAGAAGTGATTGAGAGAATTAAAGAGCAGGCTTAGTCATGATAAAAGCACCAGTTCTGATTGGTGACCCAGAATAACAACTTTAAAGTAATAAACCTTGGCTCTAACAAGAACAGATGATGAAGACTCCAGCTCCTGTTCACAGCTGGTTGATGTTTACAGCTGAATGCACAGCACCACACTAGGTATCTATCTCTTCCCGGGGTTGATGAGAATAAGCAGTGAATACAGGGACACAGCTAGCTCCTCTGTTTGATGAGCGAATGTGAAGGGAGAGAGTAGTTTTGCAGAGGAGAAATCATTCCAGTATTTCCATCAAGGATTAGTCTGTTGATGAGGAAATTCAGAGAGCAAAAGGCCAGCATAGCTTTCTTCTGGTTAACATTTTACATAACCCAGACTGACTACACCTACAATTCCTGGTAACAGAATTTCTGGTAACTCTGTTTGAATCTTTGGCAAATTTTGGAAGTCAGTTGGAGCTACCTCCAGGATCAGCCTAGCCATCACATTACCAGGTCAAGATTTGACATTCTCATCCGAGTTAGGCTGCCAACAACAGAGACCTATTCCCGTCTACTGAAAGAAAAGAGGACGATTGTCAGGAGAGACTGGAAGTGAAACCACAAAATATTAGTCGCTCTTCTGCCGTCTGTCTCTTCTCTCTGTGGATCTGCTTCATTCTGCCCTCAGGTTTATCTTGAACTTCACTGTCCCCCCCAGGGTTTACCCCATGCTCTTTTCATTTAGCTGCCATACCAATCTGACTCAGATTTCCAGTTTCTCAAGTTAAAATTCTTAAACATGGAGTCTCATGGAACCAACCCAATTTTTTGAGCTAGGCAACCAATATGGATAGCTGGCCAGCCTGTGAATACACTGGATATGAGTCAGGCCCAACCTGGCGTAATCAGAGGTAGCTTGGGGGTCAAAGGTCTGAGTTGGTTTGCTTAGAGTAGTGGTCTGTGGCCAGGCAGATTCACTCCTGCAGCTACTCAGTGAGTGCAAACACTGGCCTATTGTGAAAGAAAAGGTGCCCTGGGTGGGGAGACCACAGTCTCGTCTTTTTTCCCACTGAGTTTTGAAATTCAATGATGACCACCTTCTACTCTCTCCTGTTGAAAGGTGGCCTGTCCTATATCCCCTTGGTGAGGACATTGCTTTCTACCCTGGGGGGGAAATTAAGACATGATATAAAAAGCTGTTGCTGCTGGGAAAGTGGACGATGGGAGAAAGGGGGGGAAATGGGAAAAGGGTGGGCAGGAGGGTGAGGGAGGTGGGGGGAGGGAAGTGGGGTTGAAGCCAGGGGGCAAAGAACAAAAAGGAAGAGATTTGGATATTGGGCCATAGGAGGGGTGAATTGCACCTGGTTGCAATTATACGTCTTTGCTGTGATGTTGCCAAAGGTAAGACAAAGTGCGGACAGTCAGTGGGCCAGGTTGGCTTTCAGCTTTCCCATTTCCAAAAAGCTGGCCGGTGGACAAGTCTATGAGTAATTACTGGGGCAGTGCAGCTCATCAAGTGTGTCTCAACTTCTAACCAGCCCCAATCAGAGATGCACCAGAAAACACATGTCTGAGGGCTCCAACTGTCTTGTGCCATAATATTTTGAGTTTGCCATACTAACAAGTGGTCAGAGGTGCAGATGCCATGTCACTGTTGGGACAATTCAGATGGCTTTAAAACGTAGTATGATGTTTTCACTGAGCATATACCCTTTAGGGAAGACGGAAGGACTTCTTCATTCTTTCACATGTTCTTCGCTTGTTTTTAACATTAACCATCTATCCTCTTTTGATGCCATATGGTCTGGCCTAGAGAGACACATATGTCGAGGTTCCTGAGTATTTAGACTCTTGAGCTTTGTGCTCGTACTACACAAATCATTTTTTTTTTATGCTTCCTACTTGACAATTAAAGAAGAATATGCTTGTTGAACTCCTGAATTTGTCCTGTTAAGCCTAGCTCAGATGTCCCTCCCCCTTGAAGCTTTCATAGACTCCTCGAGGTCGCCCGTCCCCTCGGCTTTGTTGGGCACAAACCACTTTCGATTGTAGTTTACTTACTTGCACGATGGCCTCCCTCCCTCATCTATGAGCTCCCTTCCTACAGCACTGGTGGCTTTGTCACTTCTGACCCTCTGGCACTGAACCTAGTGAGCGAAACATCCTTTGTGCCCAGCGATGGTCAGCTAACTTGAGTAGACTGTGTTCAACACAGTGTAGCATTCACGATTTGCTTGGGAGCCATCCTGCGGGAAGAATGCAGGACTTGGAGTCAGGATGTCTGTGTTAGAGCCTCGTCTTATTCTTTATGAGTCAGTGGCTTTCATTACTATCTCCCAGGCCTTGGTTTTCTCATAGATAAAGTTGGGGTAAGGATTCCTGCTGTGCAAGACTTTTGTGAAGATGAAATGAAAAAAAAAAGAGAGAGAGATATGCACATACATATGAGACGTCTTTAGAATGTTAAAGCACAATTTATAAGCAAGATATTATCAAAGCCATCCTTTTGGAATTTTACAAGCTAATCTTCCTTAAATGTGATCCAAGACAGACCTTTCCTCTGCCGAATCTTGCTCTATGGCAAATATGTCGGAAGGCCAAACGCTGTGCTGTTGTGAGAACAATAAATATGAAACATCTGCCTAACATACAGCTTGCTTGATGAATGATAGTTGTCGTTACTGTTATTACCGCTATTAATATTAGGGTAACGCAGCATTTCCTCAGATGGCTCGGAGGATAGCAATTGGGTGATCTGAGAGTGTAATGGATCTTCCATGCTCACGCAGTTGTGCAGCCCTCTCTCCCTGAACAAGCAACTGATCTCTTGTCTCCTTTCCTGATATGCTAATCTCTTCTTATGTGCTGTGAGGGTGACTCTGAGCTCCAGACAGAAGTGCTGAAAAAATCCAGGTGAGTGGTGCTGCCCTCTTGAGCACATGCTGTAATTTCCTTATTATCTGCTTCTGTTGAACAGGACCCTCTACGGAGTTAGCACTTATCTGCTGGGCTGATAGGCACCTTCACCTAGAGGGGATGGAAGCCTTTCAAGGCCTGGATGCCTCTGAGCCTTGTTAATTTGTGAAAGGGTTTTATACTTGCCCCCTTTCTTTCTTCTTCTCTTTTTAACCATTCTTAATTTTCCAATCCTACTCTTTGTTGGCTTCAAATGTGCTCACCAGAGCCCTGCCAGCTTTAGTTGGAAGAAATATGTTTCCGAGCTTAGTTGGACATCAGTTTTCTTTGGGCCCTGCCCAGACTTTTGACAGAGAAGGTAGTGTTAGGGGGGTTGCTGGTGTCTAGACAGTAAAATCAGAAACTGTGTAATTTATGTTGTATTACAGACATCCACTTCCCGGATTGGAAAAAGGAAACCGGCTTTTATCTAAGGAAGTTACATTAAAAACCAAAGCCCCTGGGTATTTCTGACCTATGAAGTTGAAGCTTGAGTAGTTTTACATAACATTCTCCAGCCCTTTTCAAAGACGGGAATTATTGAGAGTAGTAATACGGAGGGCCAGAGATGAGAAATAAACTTCCAAATTTCAGGGGTTAATTCACAGAACCATATAGCGCCTCTTCCCAGCTACTTACCTCTGGTTGGACCCCCATAAGTGCACAATGCAATCTAGGTAGTGTATGTAAGTTTTAGGGGGGGGTATTGGAAAGTTGGGGAGGAGAGAGGCTAGTAGCAAAAGAGGATGGAGTTGTGTGGAACTCTAAAGATGGAAGATTTGACTAAGGAAACAACAACAGCAAAAAAAAATCAGACATTTCCTTAAAGAAAAAGGATGCTGTTGATTAGGAGAAAGTATAATAAATATAAAAATAGTCCAGGTACAGTGGGTCAAACCTTTAAGCTCTTTGGGCAGCTGAGGCAGGAGGATTGCTTGAGGTCAGGAGTTTGAGACAAGCCTGAGCAACATAGGGAGACCCCCATCTCTACAAAAAATAGAAAAATCAGTTGGGCATAGTGGCACACACCTACATTCCCAGCTACAAGGAAAGTGAGCCCGGCTATTTCTGGGCTCAGGAGGATGACTTGAACCCAGGAGTTTAAGGCTGCAGTGAGCTGTGATGACACCACTGCACTCTGGCCAGGGCAGCAGAGTGAGGCCCTTTCTCAAAAACCAACCAACCAACCTCAATTACACAATATTTTGTGACTCTTTTGAGGTTATTTAATACTTATAAACATTAGATTCTCAATTATCATTGCTGTGGAAAACAGTGGAAAGATAAAATCTTAATAAGCTTGGCAAAATTTATATAGAACTAAAGGCATTTAAAGGCCATGACAGCATTTGTTGTTTTGACCTAGATGATCATCGGGTCTTTAATGAGAAATCTTGAGTGTCCTTGAGAAAAGGGTAAACTCCTTTATGTAGAGCTACAAGATGTCATATCAAAGGCTACTATCTGAACTGTTTAGAATGCTACAGTCTTATTAGCAATAGGAATTCCATCTTTGCTTTTCTGTCTTTTAAAATTATTAATATCTTTTAAAATGGGAAAATTAATCAGACTTTATTCATTGCAGATGAAATGTGTTGTTATCCTTACCAGATACTGGATTTACTCAATTAGCTTAAATTTCACATGAATAGTTTCTAGCAGATTGTGCCTCAGTCCTAACAGACACTCACAAAGTGTTAATTGAACTGTATGTTGAGTTCTTCTAAATCTTACATGGAAAGCACTTTTCAATGTGTAGTAGGTAGATTATTAAAATTTGTTTCAAAGAAGCCAGGTGTGATGGCTCATACCTGTAATCCTTGCACTCTGAGTGGTCAAGGTGGGTGGATCCCTTGAGCTCAGGAGTTCAAGACCAGCCTGTGCAAGAGCAAGACCCTTATTTTTACTAAAAATAGAAAAACTAGCCGGGCATTGTGGCAGGTGCCTATAGTCTCAGCTATTCAGGAGGCCGAAGCAGGAGGATCTCTTGAGCCCAAGAGTTTGAGGTTCCTGTGAGCTATGACGCCAGGGTACTCTACCCAGGGCAACAGAGTAAGACTCTGTCTCAAAAAAAAAAAAAAAATGTTTCAAAGAGCAGATAGTTTTAGAAAGGGAATATAAGAAATAAGAGAAGGCTATAATGTATAATATAATCAATGTATTGATTGATTTCTAAGTACACATGGTAGGTATAATGTGCAGGCATCTATATGGCAGTGAGGGCTGTAAGGAAAGCCTTTTCCACAGCTTTGTGGCCCTCTGACAGGGAGACTTGGGAATCAGAACTGGGTCAGACACTTGAGAAGCTGGAGTCCTTGTTCACATGTCACTCAATTTGGCTTTTTTTTTTTTTTGAGACAGAGTCTCACTATGTCACCCTCTGTAGAGTGCTGTAGCATCACAGCTCACAGCAACCTCAAACTCTTGGGCTTAAGCGATTTTCTTGCCTCAGCCTCCCAAGTAGCTGGACTACAGATCTTTCTCCATCATCGTGATCCTTATTCTGGTTATTTAATGCTGCATATAAATTATCTCAAAACTTAGTGGCTTAAATCAGTGACAGCATCTAGTTTGCTCATAACTCTGCAAATTGGGCAGGACTTAGTGGAATACCATGTCTCCTCTTTGTTTGGTGCCAGCTGAGGTGGCTCAGAAAGGAATAGAATACAGTTGATCCTTTAACAATGTAGGGGTTAGGGGTACCAACCCCCTGCACAAAAAACCTATGTATTGCTTTTGACTCCCTCAAAACTTAACTATTACTTATAACATGAACAATTGCTTAACCCATATTTCACGTTATATATATTAATACATTCTTAAACTAGAGGAAAAAGAATGTTATTAAGAAATGAAAATATTTTTAGTCTTCGTTCAGTGAAAGTGGGTCATCATAAAGGTCTTCACCCTCATCATCTTCACACTGAGTAGGCAGAGGAGGAGGAAGGGGAGGGGGTAGGTCCATGTGCCTCAGGGGTAGTAGAAGCAGAAGAAAACAAATGGGCCTCTACAGTTCAAACTCATGTTATTCTAGGGCCAACTGTAATTATTTGACTATTTGGCAGTTGGTACTGGGAAGACTCAACTAGCTGGGGGCTGGCACAGAGGAGGCTCCATCCACAGGCTCTTTCTCCATCTATGCAGACACCTTGGGCACCTGGTCTCTCCAGCACAGTGGCATCAGAGTTACCAGCCTTCCTACATGTCAGCTCAGGGTGTCCGAGGTATGGGGTGGATTGGGGCGGGGGAGGCACAGAGGGAGAGCCAGGCAGGAGCTGCACTGCCTTTTAGCCTAGAAATCAGGCAACATCACTTCCATCAGATTTTCTGTTACAGTGAGCCGCTGAGGCCGGCCCATATTCAGGGAAAAGGGAATTAGTCTCTACCTTTTGTGGGGAAAACGTGAAAGAGTTTGTGAACTTGTTTTTGAAAGCACTGAGGCACCCGAGAACCTTGCTCAAGTAGCTCCTCGTGACTCCTATCTCAACCATAAGGGACAGAGCTGGCTCCAGACTGAAATGTGCAGAAGCAGAGTTGTCCACAGCACCCACCACTCCACAGCTGGGACCCTCGCTCCTTTCAGGGCCTCCCTTCCCACCAGCGATGGCCACAATATGGCCACAGAGCTTCTCCGCTCTCCCAGTCCATACTCCCCCTTACCCCCTCCACCATACTTATCTGGCTGACTAACCCAGGACCTGAAGCCCGGAGAGATGCTGGTACCATTCATTACCTGTGGCATCAGCACCGCCAGCAGAGCTCCTGCAGCATCTGCACCGCCTGGTGCCTGCACCAGCTCTAACCAGGCTCCCAGCGATGCCATAGCAGGCTCTTCCCATCACCAGCCACACACTGCTTTCTCACTGTTTGTAGCAATGATGTACCACAGCTTTCCCAGGGTGTTTTGGCCAAAAGTTTCATTGTCCTACTTTAGTATACCTCACTCATGCGTTCACTGAAATA
This sequence comes from Otolemur garnettii, assembly GCF_000181295.1. Taxonomy (NCBI): domain Eukaryota; kingdom Metazoa; phylum Chordata; class Mammalia; order Primates; family Galagidae; genus Otolemur; species Otolemur garnettii. The sequence goes on from NW_003852405.1 coordinate 22,521,055, forward strand.
TTAAATCACCATGAGTGCCATCAGTAAAAGCTATTAGTGTGGCATGACAAACACCTATTCAATGATATAGAAAAGAGGGGGATTCACTTTCCTTGGAAGACTACAGTGCTTGCAGGGACAAAGCAGGATTTTTTTTTTCTTTGACTCCCCTGGTGACTTCAGTATTCCAGAAAATAAAGCACTTTATTATCTTGGCACTTTCATAAATCTTGACACATTTTTTTCTCATATTTGGAAAACTACATTTTTAGAAAATAAAATGTAAATACTAAAACCTTCTTAGAGCTTTGAGAAATATGGTGAATACTGTTTTATATGCCAATAAAATCAGTCATTGTAGTTTTATTTGCAATGTCCTCTGTCTTATTCCTAGTCGCCACACATCAGAGTTTCCTTGTGTTTTTGAAGGTAAAACAATGTGCAGGATTTATGGTATGAGACCCAGTGACTGTAGACTTTGTTTTTAATCATCTTATAAACAGCACAGTGGTTTATGAAGGGACCGGCCAAGTACATTCTTTTATTTTAAAATCAAGGCACTTGATTTGGGGAGTACAGACATGGCCCTTAACTCCTGGTTCTGAACCACTTTATCATACGTGAACTAGGCCTTATGCTCCTTCAGCTTACTTTCAGAAGCTGTCTCCAAAGTTTGCCATCCATGAGGAGGCAATCACCTGGTGAGTTACCACGATGCCAGATTACAGGGCTGAGTTCAGTTCAGACACCCCTCAGCACGGCCTTTACTAGTGGCCATGGAGTGAATGTTTACTCTGCCAGGCACTGGAGGTGATTTATCTTATTTAATCTTCTATGTGTTTATTCCACATTTATAAGCAGAAATTTTGACCTAAGTATTTTTTTTTTTTTAGCAATTGTAAATAGTATTTTCACTTTTTTTTTGGAAACAGTCTCACTCTGTCACCCTGGGTAGAGTGCCATGGCAACCTAACTCACAGCACCCTCCAACTCTTGGGTTCAAAAGATCCTCTTGTCTCAGCCTTCCCAAATAGCTGGGACTACAGGCACCCACCACAATGCCCAGATCCTTTTTTTCTATTTTTTTTTAGTAGAGACAGGAGTCTTCACAGGTTTTGCAGCTCTGTGGTTTGGTGCGCAGCCATTTAGGACCACTCTGCCTTCTAGGTAGCTTGACCCTTTTAGCATTTTGTTATGTCCCTCTCTGTCTCTTATAATCTTCCTTGATCTGAACTCTACTTTATTTGATGTTAATGTAGCTACTGCTATTTTTTCAATAAGATTGGCATGATAAAAGATGGAAACTTTACATCTTTGTATTAACCTGCATGGAGTTGAAACACATTCTTCTTAGCAAAGTATCACAAGAATGGAAAAGCAAGTATCCAATGTGCTGAATGCTAATATGAAACCAGTAGACAATCTAATATATACCCACGTAAGGGGAAAACTCAGTTCATTTCAAGCTGGGGGGAATGAGGGAGGGGAGAGAGAAAAGGCGGGAGAGGGATGGTGGTGTGTCCACTTACCGGGCACAGTGTAAGGGTATATGGCACACCTCTTGGGTGGGGGACACAACTACAAGAGGGATTCTACCCGACACATGCGAACATTGTAACCTAGTTGTTCATGAAATAGAAAAAAATTGCATGATATGTCTTTTTTATCCTTTTATTTGCAACCTACTTATATCATTATGTTTGAAGGGAGTTGTTTTGTTGTTGTTGTTGTTGATAGTATATAGTTGTGTTGCTAGGCTAGGAATCCAGTTCATCAATCTGTCTTTGAATTGGTACTTTCAGAGCATTTATAAATAATGTAACTATTGATACTTTAGAGCTGTCAGCCATTTTATTCTTGATTTTCTGTTTGTTCTCTTTTTTATTTCTCTACTTTCTTCTTCCTATAGCTTGTAGGTTACTTTAAAGATTTTTAGAATTCTGTTTTATCTATAGTATTTTTTAGGGTATATCTATGTATAGGGTTTTTTTAGTATAAATGATGTTTTATATATATTATATAATACACACACACACATATATATATATAAAACATCACAATCTACTGGTTTAGACATTTTATCAGTTTGAGTAAAGTCTAGAAACCTTTTCCCTCATTTATAATTGTATTAAATATTTATATACATTTGGAATTATATCAGATGGTATTATAATTTTTGCTTCAATTTTCAAATACTATTTAGAAAATTCCAGAGAATGAAAATATATTAGATTTGTTCAGGCTTTTATTGTTCATTGCTTTTTTTCCCCTAATATTCTAAGGAACATTTTTCTTTTATATGGCTTTCCTTTTATTATTAAATTATTTTTGTTTTGTTTAGAGAGCTTCCTTTAGTCATTTTTTTAGGGAGGGCCTATTTGTGACAAATTCTCTTCATTTTCTCTCATCTGATGATGTCTTGATTTTTTTTCCTTGATTCTTGAAGGCTATTTTGATGGATATATGATGTGAGGTTGTAATTTATTTTATGTAGCACTTGAAAAATGTGCCATGTACTTTTGACCTCCATAGTTCTGATGAAAATCTACTACCATTTGAATTATTTTTCCTTTATAGATAAGTTGGCATTTCTCTTTTGCTGCTTCCAAGCATTTTTTTCTTTAGTTTTGAGAAATTTGACTGAGATATGTTTTAGTATATATTTCTTTGAGTTTGTCCTGTTTGGAATTCCCTCAACTTCTTGAATCTGAATCTGTATGTTTATGTCTTTTGCCAAATTTTGGAAGTTTTCAATGATTACTTCTTTGAGTACTTTTGTAGCCCCTCCTTCATTTTTCTTTCTTTCTTCTTTTTTTTTTTTGCCTGTCTTGGATTCTGATGATACAAATGTTAGATATTTTATTATAATCCCAAAGGTTCATTTGGCTCTTCTCTGTATCTTGTATTTCTTTGCTGCAGCTTTCTATTTATTTTCAAGCATGCTTATCATTGCTTGTTGAAGCATTTTTGTGATGGCTGCTGTAAGATCTTTGCCGTATGATTTTAATATCCCTGGTATCTCAGTACTAGAATCCTTAAAGCGTCTTTTTAAAATTCAGGTGGTTTTGTTCCTTCTTGGGACAATGATTGGCTCTCCATTGAAACTTGAACATTTTAGCTATTACATTATGAGCCTCTGGATCTTATTTAAACCTCCTATTTTAGCTGGCTTCTTCTGACCCGACTCTGGCAGGGATAAATAGGGTGTTGCCTCATTTCTACCAGGGGAGGGATTTTGCATCTGGTTTCTTTTGCTCACCGTGGTGTTTTAAAATTTTTTCATGTTTTTGCCAGTATCAATAGTCATTCATTTTTATTTCTGAGTAATACTCAATTGTATGCATAATATTCTGAGTACAGACGAAAAAAGTTCACTGTTGTTTTTTCATTCACCTTTTACCCTTGTGTTTGTTATGTTGGATCTGTAGATCAATTTGGGGAGAAATGAAATCCTAACAACATTGAATCATATAAAGAAGGGTCCAAATGTTTCTTGAGGTGATACTTAATAACTCTCTGTGTTAATACTGCTCTGTGATGTTTTGTAGTTTTATAATTTCCTCACGTAGTTGATGTTTTCAGGAAATGCTTTTGTTTTTTAAAATGTACTTTCTAGTTTATTGTAGTATATAGCAATATAGTTGATTCAATTATGTATAATGGCTGTATCTGTGACTTGCTAAAGTCACTTATTAGATCTAGTAGATTTTTTGTAGATTTTGTAGTATTTTCAGCATATATGATCATGTCATTTAAGGAAGAAAAGATAATTTTAAGTCTTCTTCTCTTAATGGTGTGCCTTTTATTTTATTTATTTTTCTTTTTAAGGACTTCTAATACATGAGAAAGAAGTTGTGAGAGTAAATAATTGTGCCTTATTCTGATATGAGGGGGAAAGCATATAGTTTTTTACCATTAAATATTATGTTAGCTCTAAGTTTTTCACAGATGTCCTTTATCAGATTGAGGAAATTTCCTTCTACATGTAGTTTGCTTTCACATGGCTTCTCTGCCTCCAATGAAATGATCATATGGTTTTCTTTGATCTACTTAAATCAACGATCAACATAAAAACAGTAAAGTATTCCTACTAAAATTATCACAAGTTAAAGACACTGTTTTCACCTTTGTTTAATGGCGTTCTTGAGTTTATGGCCAATGCAATAAAATATAAGACAGAAATAAGTGGTCCAGCACAATCAGTTGCACCTTTACTTCACTTACTCTTCTGTCCTATACTCAGTCCCATCCAACCACTGCAGACAGCACCCCTTCTCACAAAGGACTTTTTTTTTTTTTTTT
>NW_003852405.1:22526265-22602214 GCF_000181295.1 Otolemur garnettii
CAGCTGCTTGGGAGGCTGAGGCAGGAGACTCACTTGAGCCCAGGAGTTGGAGGTTGCTGTGAGCGTGATGCCATGGCACTCTACCCAGGGGAATAGCTTGAGGCTCCATCTCAAAAAAAAAAAGAAAAAAAAATTTACAGAGCCCTAATATTTTAGACCTTAATAGTATCTCTTAAATGGGTTTTAATTTTTAATTAAGAAAAATGTACAAAAATGTTGCATTGTTTTCTTTGGATCCTACATTTGATTTAAATAAGTGAAATAATTATTTGAGATTTGTGGTTTCTTTTCTACAAAATCAAAGCCATTTAACATATTATACATGGATTTTGAATTAGCTACATCAGAAATAATAAAATATTTTGTTTTCCTCTTAAGTTTAAAGACGCTGTAATATTTCTCTTTGTAATTAATACACCTAGATTATATCGCATAGTTGTTAACTTGTTATTGTCATGAAAGAACATGGATGATCTCAATGTTGTTCTTAGGAAGGAATGGTACAAAATATGAAAGCTTGCGATTTTAAAAAGTTTATTCATTTTCTTCCAGCTTAAGAATTAAGTACAAGCTCTATGCTTATTATTTGTTTGTCTAGCTGTTGGGCTGACAGTAGTACTTGTGAAATTCCATACAATTCAGTGTATTAATTGATCTTCCCCAGAAAATCCTGAAGGATGCCCTCAGACCGTGCACCAAAGGTACATTATTACAGCTGTCATTGTCATTTAGCATTATGGGCAGGAATTCCTACAGATATGAACCAAATACATGATGCGTTTTGGACAAGTTACTGAAGAAATGTAGATTTCATGTACAGAGTTGGAGAAGAAAGCCCCATCTCCTACGCCAGCCATGTTCACACCCATGCTGTTCCCCTGCCGTACCCCTGATCTGCCAGCGTGAGTCGCGGTCACATCCTTGATGGTTGACCTGATTATCACTCTTTTTGGCACCCCAGCTGTTCCGTGAAAAAATCACTAAGTGTCACATAGAGGACCTTAAAAAGTAAGACACAAACAGAATTGAATAAAAAAATTACATATATATAAAGGGTGCCAAAACACATGTACGTATTTTAAGAAAGGAAAAAACTCTATTAAAATTGTAATACTCAGGCTGAATGCAGTGGCTCACAGCTGTAATGTTAGCACTCTGGGAGGCTGAGCCAGGTGGATTGCTTGAGCTCAGGAGTTCAAGACTAGCCTGAGCAAGAGTGAGTCCTTGTCTATAAAAATAGCCAGGCATTAATAGCAGGCACCTATAGTCCCAGCTACTCAGGAGGCTGAGGCAAGAGAATCACTTGAGCCAAAGAGTTTGAGGTTGCTATTAGCTGTGATGCCAGAGCACTCTACTGAGGGTGGCAAAATGAGACTCTGTCTCAAAAAAGTAAAATAAAATAAAATTGTAATAATGTAAACCAGTAACAAAAGATGGATACAAGTCACATTGAACATCTCTTGAAATTCCAGAAGTCAAATGTAACGTGAGTATTACAGATTCTCCTTAGAACGTGTATACATTTTTTTGGCATCCTCCATATATACGGCCTGGCCCCAAACCGGGTTTTTTGCATGGACTGCTATCACAGAGTATAAACATCATTGTCATGGAGTAGAGCCCCTTGGTAGTCATCTTCTCTGACCTAGTAAGTTTAAGCCAAAACAAAAATAGAGAATTTTAAGTTCTAGAGTATTGTTTGGTTTCTTGTCGGTTTTGGTTTGTAGGAGTCAGTCCGAGTCTTGATCGCTTCATGTCCCTAATTTGTTTTTTACCATGCTGTGCCTTCACGTTGCTAAAATACCAGATTTAAAAGTGAAAACTTCTGTTGGTCTTGTAGATATCTCAAATACTAAATAGATTTGAATCAACTAACGGAAGGTAGAGTAGATAAATCAGATCACCAGGTAAACTGACATTTTTTTGTATTTGTTTCTGGAATATGTCATATGATATTTTCCTGGTAAGATTCTTATTCTTAATTGTGTTTGGTTCACAATGATATTAAAGTAACCGCATTTCCTGAGTACAATTCAATTGCGTCATTAAGGGATGTTGTATTTTCTTCATCCTTTCAGGCAGAGTGGAATCCTCTGGGAAGGAAAATTGCCCAGGAGTGATGCACACAAAAATAAAATAGATTTGACTCCATTTAGAGTCTATAATGGCAGAATTTGCATTATTTCTGTATTCTGGTGTTGCTTCCACGTCTCAACATCATAGCTTTGGGAGGGTATGGGGGTATTGGCCCATCGATTTAGGATAGGTTGCTGGATGGCCTGCTTAAACCTGCCCCTGTTAGCCCACGGGGAAAGGAAAATGGGAGAAGTAGAGGCCACACCTTCAGGGAGCTCCGTGTGTAGTGGTGCTCAGTCTCACAATCTTGAGCCCTTACTCATTCCTTCATGCCCCGGGACTACCAAAGGTGGTCACAGACTAGGGGAGGATGCAGAAGGGCGTGGACTAAAGGAGGGAGATAATCCCACACAGCCCTTTCAGAACTTTCCAGCTCTGCAAAGTCACATTTCCAGAGGCTCTTTTAGAAAACTCTTATCATACACGGGAATGAACAAAATAAGTCACTATAAAGCTCATTGTGTTTAACACAGGTACCACCTGCTGGGGATGTTAGTATTGATCAGCCACCTGAGGATTTGAGAAAGTATGTCATGCTTTGAAGGCCCTGCGTCCAGCACTGATTTCAAAAGCAACCTCATGTGTGAGAAGTGGAGGGCTACTTTTAGATCATTCACCTCACCTAGCTTGACCCCCTCTGCTTATTTGATGAGGCTTTAAGTAAATGTATTGGAGGAATATTGCTTATGTCTCCAAGCATCAATGTTTTCAGGATGGAGGGGCTGATCTCCCAGTAATAGATGAGGAGGCCCCTAATAGGGTCACATTTGTTTGCACAGGGGAGGGCGTGTGGAGTGTGGGAAACACTATGAGAGCGCTTTGTGGAAGGCGGGAAGAGACAGGGAGGGAGAGACACAGGTTCTTAGACACAGGAAGAGAAGTCCAGCTTCAGGAATCCCTCCTGTCCCTGGAACTTCTGTCTTCTCCATATCAGGCAAGGAAGGTTACACAGTTGCCCAGCTCTGCACAGCTGTCCTCGCTGTCCTCAGCAGGAATGAAAACCTGCTATCCCTACAGGCCCCTGGGTTTCCTGTCCTGGTCTACAGCTCTAGACTTCCAGCTGCTGCCTTCTTTCACTTCCCCCCGTTGCCATCTTAGCCGTGTGGCCATAAATGCTCATCTTGTATCATACATGTGAGATAGAAGAAGCCTTCACCAGAAAGCTGTGATCCAGCAGGGCTCTGCCCCGCTCGATCGATCGTCCTGAATCAAGCCCTGCTTTCTCTTGCTGGCCAGGCAAGCGGGAGTGAACGGGCACACTGCTGGCTGTTTGTGTTGTCTGCAGTTACTTGTCTTGAATCTTTACTGCAGGAAGTTGGTGGGAAACAGACCATTTCCGTTCACTGACCTTGGCAACAACTTTACCCTTGCCCAGCAGCGTTCCTCTCCAACCAAACCTCGGCACACATCCAGTAACAGCCCTTCCCTGAGCCTTGGGTCCTAAGAAGTCTGCAAAGGTAGATGGATTACATGCAAGATATTGTGTCACAGCCCACTGCTGCCACTGCTTGTCAGGGCCTGGGACTGGTCAGGTCTCGGGCCCCCTTAACTAGGTTCTGGACACAGAGTGCTAAGCTAACTTGCTCAGGAACAGTTTCTCTTAGGTGCCTGAGGGCTATCTACTTTAGCAGGAGAGAGAGAGAAAGACTTAGAGAGAGTAAAGCAGTCTTAGAGTAGATAGATCTTTGTCTTTAGCAGAGCTTGGTAATCTTCAGCAGAGACACCGTGCTGGCGTTCTGCAGGCAGGAGAGGAGACAGAGTCAGAGTAAGTATGTCCATGATAGAATGCGCATGCTCCCGACTGCCTTCTCCTCCAGCCTAATATAAGGCTGATCTCCTGCCTCTCAACACCACAGGTGTAGAGACTGCCAGTTCACCAATGCTCTCATCTCGCGAGCTCTCTCATGCTTGTTACGAGAGCTAAATCCCTCTCCATGCCCTTTCCACCAAGGTGTGCCATTATTGAGCTATATAGGTATTTCTTACAACTCTCACTCCTTCTAGCCATAGGCTCTATGGGCTGCTACAATATTGGGTGGCACAAACTTGAGTTCTTATTTATACAGACAACTTATTAGAAGTGGCAGTTAGCTGTGACTCAGCTGGTTAACACCACAGCCTCCTACTGAGTCTGTAACTAGTAAGACTGGGATATGGGTGCCGTGGAGTCTACTGCGCTTAACACTATGTTCAGCTGGCAACATTAGACAGACATTTGACACCTGAGGGACCAAAGCCTTTCCTGCCCCTCCCTCACTGTGGCGTTAGGGGAGTCAGTTTGTTAAATAACATGTAAGTGTCTATGAGATGGGAGGAGGGGTGCAAGAAGAAAAAAATAAGCTTCAAGATCTGGGGCTCCTATTGTGACTTTTCCGTCCCTTTTACTTTTTCTCATTCTTACTTATGTCACATTCTTAGAGAGAAACAAGATATTTACGCCACGTTTGTTTGTTTTCCCAGAGCAGTTGACAACAGACAGTCACGTAAACATACCCGGTTTAACAATCATGTAAATGGATAGATGACTATTCCCGTCTGTCCTGTTGGCTCTACGTGAATTGGCAAGGTGCAAGCATTTTGCACATGCCATTTCTATATAGAGATCTTACTGCTGTAAACGTCTTACTTGAATCCAAGTTACCATATGAACCAGTTAGAATAAAAATCCTAAACAAAGTTCCATAACCAGCATGTTCTGTCTAAGCAGACTCCTTGACAGAAGTCTGAAGCTTCACAAAAAAAGTCATGAAATGAACAGATTTTCAGACATGCTATCTTACAGAATTCCCTCTTCCCCAGCTTGTTTTCCATTGCCTCTTACGCTTTTTTTTTTTTTTAACTTACTTGGAAAAAAGAAAAAAGAAAAAAAAAACAGAATCACAAGAATGATGAACTCCTTACATTCCATGGAAATGAGTAGGGTTTAAATGAGAATCAGGGACCTGATTCTGTTTGATACGTGGAGGCAGCAGACACACGCTTGCCTTGGGTGAAATGAAAACTGGAGCTCACACTATGATCCTAAGGAAGCGATTTTACTTCCCTTGGCCTTGCTTGCCACAGATGTAGAATAAGGAACTTGAACCACTGTCATCCTTACGATAACCAAGTTTGGAAGCGTTAGCCCAAGTGGTTGCTCAGGGCACATGTAATGTTTCTCAACACCTTTGGGATCGCGTGTAATTTATTGATAGGCAATATTGAATTAGCAGAAGTTGTTTGAGTAAACTGGTAGCTAATTACCTGACCTACAACCAGTTAGTGTCTTGGGTCTTGAGTGTTGTCAGGACTGGCTGAACAGTGTTTACCCAATTGCTTAGGCGATAAATTAGCATTTAGTTCAATGAACGTGCATCAAGAGATTTCTGAGTGTGAGGACTTACACTAAGTGCTACATGATACCTTTATCTGTGTGGTGCTTTTTAGTTTATGAAGCACTTCATGTGAATTATTTCTCTTGATTTTTCATACCCACTGTAGAGCAGGGTGACAAATATTATCACCATATTACAGATAAGGACATTGGAGTTTGGTCATGTCACATAGAACACTCTTATTTTTTAACTTCTACCTATTATTTCTGGGTTTCACGGAACTAAGAAACAGAAAAACATAAAGGAAAACATTTTATGAAAATAAATATCTGATAATGGCGATGATGGTTTTGGCTAACTTTTAGCAGTCACTGCATGCCAGACACCCTTCTAAGCGTTTCATATGTACTCACTGAGTTAATTCTCACAATACTTCCAGGAGGGAGGTACTGAAATTTTCCCTACTAGTAATAAATGTAATGTAACCTCTACCCAGACAAGAGTTTTTAAAAGTGTTTTGTTCACTTATATTCCCAGTTAGAATAGTACCTAACACAAAATGAGCACCCCACAAATAATTTTTGTATGAATGAATCTCTTTTTTTCAGAGGGAAACTGAGGCCCAGAATAATTGAGTCACTGTCCTGTATCAAGGTCACTCAGCTAACATACAGTGGGTGTGAGATTTGAATTCAGACAGCCTATTCCTGACGACTTTGAGACCACAAAGTAGTATTCTTATATTAAACCACCAACCAAAAGTAAACATGTTTTAGAGAGAAATTTTAAACTACCTTAGAAAGTCATAACTTTTCCTATCTTTGGTATGTTCTCCTTTTTAAAAATCTGGTTCTTAGTATGCATTTAAAAAATTATCTTTAATTTTTTGTAAAAATGGGGGTGGGAGTCTTGCTATGTTGGGGGTGGGAGTCTTGCTATGTTGTTCATGCTGTTTTTGAAATCCTGGCCTTGAGTGATCCTCCTGCCTTGGCCTCCAAAGTGCCAGCATTATGAGCCACTAGCCCTGGCCTGGACTTATAAAGAAACATTTACTTGTAAAACCTCAGACTGTTAAATTCAAGGAGGGAGGAAAGTGGGAGGCAGGTAAGTTCTCACCTACTAGGTACAATGCAGGGGTTATGACACACTTTGTGGGTGAAGGACTCAACTACAACTCAGACTTTGGACTTTACCTTGCAAATGTAAATAATATAACCTAATCATATATATCCTCATATTAACCCAAAATAAAAAAAATTAAAAATTAAAAAAAAAAACCTCAGATCTGGCTTGGAAAATAATTAACATTTAGGTGTTTCTGCTTAAGAATTCATTTTCTAAACGTGTTTAATATTTTATGTTTGTGTTGACCAAAGTCCTTCTTGCAAACTAGGAGAGCCTAGCTCTAATTTATCCATTAAAGAAATGTAAATGTCTAAAAGATGGTGTGGTGAGCCACAGAAGCTAAGAGTGGGAATTGGGAGTGGGGGAATGAAAATTCAGATCAGTCGAAAAAAAAAACTTAAAAGCTGAGTTATCAGAAACTTGATAGCTTGCAGAGATAGGGGGGTGAAATTCTAGGAAGAAAAGTAAGAAGGGATGGATCGTCTCTGACACGTGCAAATCTAAAACTACAGTCCTTATTTGTGTGAGATTTCATTTCAATATGAAGAGTTGTGGTGTGAATATAACACCTAACTTGATCCAATAGTTAATATGACATGACAGCAAACTTGAATGAACTGCAAAGAAATTTGTAATTTAAAAATAATAATGTATGATCTCAATAACTGAAATATTAAAGGCTTCTTAGCAGAGAATAAGTAAATGTTTCACTAAGAAAAGGATATTCTCGCCTATAAACAGCCTGTGACAATAGACGGGATGACTGTGATCATTTTTATTATTGTTTCCATAATGAATACAGTTCTTCCTTGTGTGTTTCTATTTGCTTATTTTACGTTAATACACCAGAAAGGAAAGCCAAAGGATCTCAGTTTCTTGCTTGAGCTAGAGTGCAATTCCAATATCATGGCTCACTGCAACCTCAAATTCCTGGGCTCAAACATTCCTCCTTGCTCAACCTCCAAAGTAGCTGGGATAACCAGTGTGCAACCACACCTGGATAATTTTTGTATTTTTTATAGAGATAGGATCTCACTATGTTGCTAAAGCTGGCCTTGAACTCTTGGTCTTAAGCAGTCTTCCCACGGCAGCCTTCCAAAGTGCTGGGATTACAGTGATGAGCCAGCTGGATACCTTTTCATTTGGTTTGAGTATTTTATGATTATGAAACTAGTAAATGCACATTCATTGAAGATAATTTGGATTATCTGGATTTTTAAAAAATTTAATATCTTAGCATGTAGAAATTTTCACTATAGGTGTCTTATATGCCTATGGTAAGTCCTGTAGGAACTCAAATAAATTGAGCGGCATTTTTCTAATTATATACCCCTGTGAACTAAAATGGAAGGAAACAATGGTATACATTTTTACATTAGGGAAAGCAGAAATTCTGATGAAAGAAAGAAATGGATTTTTTTTTTAATAAGAATGCTCACCACACTATATTTGCATCTATAATACAGAGTTCTCCTTTTTTATATTTCCGTTGTGTGTTGATAGATATCACCTTACTTCATAGTTGTACAGAAAAACATGGGTAGCTGAAGATATCAGATTGCATACTTCATATTATACTTTAGTCTCATAGGCCCTTAGTTTCTGTTCCATCTTGATCTGAATATAACCAATAGCTTCAGGGGAAAAAAAGGAATGAAAGAAAAGCACCAAACTGGGCTTATTTCAATGGCAAATTCTACCAAACATTCAAGAAAGAAATGACACCAATTATTCATAATCTCTTTCAGAAAATAAAAGCAGAGAGAACACTCTATTCTAGTATTACCTTAACACCAAAGCAAGAAAAGGCATTACAAGAAAGGCCTGTAGGCCAATAATCCTCTTGAACATAGAGCCAAAATTCTCAACAAAATATTAACAAAATTCAGTCCAACAATATATAAAAAGAATTATACACCATGACCAAGTGGCATTTATCCCAGGTATGCAAGAGTAATTCAGCATTTGAAAATCAATGTAATCCACTATATCAACATGCTAAAAAGAAATGTCATCTAATCATACCAATATATGCATGAAAACACTTGACACAACCTACTACCCATTCTTGATTAAAAACTCAGGACAAACTAGGAATAGAGGGGAGTCTTCTTGACTTGATAAAGAATATCTATCAGGGCTCGGCACCCGTGGCACAGTGGTTACAGCCCCAGCCACATACAGCAAGGCTGGCAGGTTCAAACCCAGCCTGGGCCAGCTAAAACAACAATGACAACTGCAACAAAAAATAGCTGGGCATTGTGGTGGGTGCCTATAGTCCCAGCCACTCGGGAGGCTGAGGCAAGAGAATTACATAAACCCCAAGAGTTTGAGGTTGCTGTGATCTATGAAGCCACGGCACTCTATGGAGGGCGACATAGTGAGACTCTGTCTCAGAAAAAAAAGAGTATCTGTCAGAAAACCTACAACACATGATTAAGGGTGACAAACTAAATTTTTTCCCTCTATGGTTAGAATCAAAGCAAGGATATTCTCTCTTACCATTGCTACTCAACTCTGTACTGAAAATATTAGCTAGTGTAATAGTAAATGAAAAGGAAATATAAGGAATACAGTATGGGAAGGAAGAAATTAAACTATTCTCTATTCATAAATGACATGATTGTTTCCGTAGGAAAATCACAAAGAATTGAAAAAGAAAACTTCTAGACCGAATAAGGAAGTACAGCAAGGTCTCACAATATTAATACAAAAAATGAATTGCTTTCTTAAATACCAGCAATGAGCAATTGGAATTTAAAATTTAAAAACAATACCATTTACAGTAGAACCAAAATGGTAGGGAGGGATAGAGGGAGGGAGGGAGAGAAGGAGGGATCAAAAGCCGTTTATCTTAATATGTAGAGGCTGCCATGACTAAATGTGTGGGTCACAATAAATGTTTGTTCATGACCTATGTACCATAGACTATGTGGCTTAAACAATAGAAATATATTTTCTTACAGGTTTGGAAGCTAGATGTCTGAGTTTAGGGTACCAGCATATTTGGGTTCTGGTAAAGTCTCCCTCACTGGTTTACAGACAACTGCCTTCTCCCTGTGTGCTCATATGGCCTTTCCTTGTTTTCTGTGCATGGAGAGGGAGAGGGAGCAAACTCTTTGGTGTGTTGTCTTTATAAAGGCACTAATTCCAATATGAGGGCCCCACCCTCATGACCTCATCTAAACCTAATTATTTCCCAAAGGCCCTATCTCTAACTACCACCACAGTGGAGATTAGGGCTTCTACATAAGAATTTTGGGGTGATACAGTTTAGTCCATAGCATCATTCAATGGAGAAAAGATAATTTTTGCAACTTATAGTGCTAGAAATATAGGATGCCTATAAGCAAAAAGTATATCTAGACATAGACCTTATACCTTTGGTAAATATTAACTCAAAATTGCTCATAGACCCAATTGTAAAATGCAAAACTATAAAACTTCTTTAAGAAAACAAAGGAGAAAATGTGAGTGACCTTGGGTTTGGCAACACATTTTTTTTTTTTTTAAGAGACAGAGTCTCTCACTTTATTCCCCTTGGTAGAGTGCTGTGGTGTCACAGCTCACAGCAACCTCCAGCTCCTGGTTTTAGGTGATTCTCTTGCCTCAGCCTCAACACCAAAGTATGATTCATGAAAGAAAAATGTGGTAATCTGGACTTTATTAAAATGAAAGATTTCAGATCTGTGAAAGAAATTGTAAAAGAGAAGCCACGGACTGGGAGGAAATACGTGAAAAACACATATCTGATAAGGGACTTGTATCCAGAATATACAGAGAACTGTCAAAACTCAGCAATAAGAGAACAAACCAATCGAAAAATGAGCAAAACATCTCAACTGACTCCTCACCAAAGAAGATATACAGATGGAAATTAAATATATAAAAACATACTCAACATCACTTGTTATTAAGGAATTGCTAATTAAAATGAGATACCACTACTCACTTATTAGAATGTCTAAAATCTCCAAACCTGACAATATCCATTGCTTGGCAAGGATATAGAACAACAGGAACTCTCTTTATTTCTGCTAGGCAGTTTCTTTCAAAGCTAAACATAACCTTACCACACAGTCCGTCAATAATGCTCTTAGGTATTTACCCAAATGCATTGAAAGATTTATGTCCACACAAAAACCTGTATGTGAATGTTCTTTAGCAAATTCATTCATAATCACCCCAAACTGAAAAGCAACCAAAATGTCATTCTTCTACAAGTGAATGGGATAAACAAACTATGACACATTTGTATAAAGAAATATTACCCATCAATAAGAAAAGGTGAACCATAATTCTATAAAAGACATGCATGAATCTTAAAATGCATATTGCTGAAAGTGAAAGAAGCTAGTCTGAAAATGCTGCATACTGTGATTCCAATTATATGACATTCTGGAAAAAAAAAACTACAGAAACAGTGAAAATATCAGGGGGCCAGGGAGAGAAGAGGAAGGTTAAATAGGTGGGGCAGTGAAACTACTTCATTTGGTACTGTAATTACAAATATGTGACACCATGCATTTATCCAAACTCAAAGAACCTCACAGCAAAAGAAGTAAATTTTAATGTATGCAAACTTAAAAACAATTATTTAGGAGACTGAGAGTCCCAGAATTGAAATTAGAATGCGGTTAAAAACAAAAAATATTTAAAAAACAATCTATCTTTTTTTTTTTTTTTTTTTTTTGAGACAGAGCCTCAAGCTGTCCCCCTGGGTAGAGTGCCATGGCATCACAGCTAATAGCAACCTCCAACTCCTGGGCTCAAGCAAGTCTCCTGCCTCAGCCTCCCAAGTAGCTGGGACCACAGGTGCACACCACAATGCCCGGCGATTTTTTCATTGCAGCCATCATTGTTGTTTGGCGGGCCAGGCTAGATTTAAACCTGCCACCTTAGGTGTATGTGGCTGGTACCTTAGGTGTATGTGGCTGGCACCTTAGCCGCTTGAGCCACAGGCGCCAAGCCAAAAAACAATCTATCTTACAAGATATGAAACAACCTCACTGAAGGAGGTTGGGGAGAAAGCTGCTGACCTAAGATGCTTTGGAAATGAGGGCAATCTATACAGTTAAAAGCAAACCCAGCTCTATTCTGGAGACTGAGGCAGGAGGATCACTTGAGTGAGAGTTCTGGGCTTTAGTGAGCTATGCCAATTGGGTGTCTGCACTAAGTTTGACATCAACATGGTAATCTCCTGGGAATGGTGGATCACCAGGGAGGTGTCTAAGGAGGGGCAAACTGGCCCAGATCAGATATAGAGCAATTCAAAACTTTCATCTTGATCAGTGGTGGGAGGATCATGCCTGTAAGTAGCCACTCCAGTCTGGGCAACGTAGCAAGACCCTATCTCTAAAAAAAAAACAGAAAGAAAAGAAAAAGAAACTGTACAAGAACAGTGTACAGTACTTTAGTTGACAAATTTGCTTCCCTCAGAAATACAGGTTGACAGTTCTGGAAGTGTTACATACTGGAATTGAACAGATAGGCAAATGGACAGCAGCTGGTGGGAGCGAGGTTTCTTACCTTTGGAGCAGAAGTTTACAGATCAGCAAGAAAAGCTAGGATGATCCATATGGTAATGGGTTCTAGTTGGACAGATAAATGTGAACTCATACTTAGTTTAATATACACACAGATGGTTACATATGGAAATATTTATAGAGATGTATATGCACGAGTTAAGATACACACATATATTTTCTTGCCGTAGTAGCTGAGAAGGCCCAGAAGTAACAGCACCTTGGTATCAATGAGGACACCTCACACGTAGACCTTAGTTTCTAAGACCATTCTCCTATAAAAGGAAGAAAGACTCCTTGGAAAAAATGGCTCACTCTAGGAATAGGGCAGGAAATATAAAAGATGAGCCTGGAGCACCTTGTATTGCTGGAAAGTAAGAAAGTGGTAAAAACAAACAAAAAACCACACACAATCATGGTCCGTGTCAAAGGGGCACAGGAGCCCATTAAAAGAGCTCTCAATGGCAAAAGACGGAATAGTGTCGGCAACAGAATAAAGTACCACTGGATATAACCCAAGGTATAGAATAAACATCCTTCCATCCAAACTGATAGAAATCAGTCATTGAATAAATAAACACATCTTCCATGCAGACGAACACCAAATAATTTGTTTAGATGCTCTGTCCTTAGGGAGGTAGCACAAAACCCCCCTCACCCTAAGTGTGGGTTGCATGTAATGACTTAAAGGTACACTATGGAAAGGGGCGGATTAACTCTGCACAGTAGAAACGAGATGCCGTCTCAGCCATGCGATCACGGTCAACATCAACAGTCATGTCACGCTGAGAGGGCGTGCCCTTGATAGAATGTGATGAAAATAACACTTCCACGGTTCTGTCCAAAAAACCATACACCCAGGCTAGGCATGGTGAAAACAGTGGGCAGCTCCGACCTGAGGGGCACTCTTAGAAAACCTGACCCACCAGCACTCCTCAAAACTTTCAAGGTCTTTAAAATTAGAGAAAGTCTGAAAATTTGTTATAGCTACGAGGAGCCTGGGGAGACATGATGAGTAAATGCACCGTGGTTAGGAGGCTGACACAGGAGAATGGCCTTAGGCTAAAGCTAAGGCAAGATGAATATATGGTTCCCTAAACAGTATCTGGTGTAGCAAATGCACTGTACTAATGTAAGATGTAGTGGGAAGGGAAACCGTTAAGAGGTGGATGTGGGACCCCTCTGAACTAGCTTCACAACTTGTCTGCAAATCTAAAATTGCCCTAAAAGCGAAGTTTATTTTTCAAATGTGTTACCTGGACTTTCTCATTGCTGCTGTCCTAGGGGACTGTGGCATTGAACAAGTCCAGGAGATGCCACTCGTATAAAATTCTGTGGTCTCCCCTGGAGTTGTTCGAGGCGGTAGCGTTTTTACAGCCTTGGTGGCTTTTCCCTAGGAAAAGGAATCACATCTGCTACACATCCGACTTCCCTTTCACCTGTGCAACTTGGCAAAAGTTGGTTACAGATCCTACCTAACTGGTTTGCTCAGGTGGGGAAGGGGACCAGCCTTTTCAAGACAGAGGCACTTTCCCTCCTGTAAAGCAGACTTCAACCCAAATGCATAAAAGGGCAGAGGGTAGAGGGAGCTCCCGGGGGCTTCTCCTGTCTTTAGCCTGTGATCTCTTCTCCACGGCTTTCTCCAACCTGAACTTCACTTACCAGGTGGCCCGGACAGCAAGCCTGGTGCTTCAGCCTCCTTCCCCAAGAACCAACTCAGATGGTCGGGAAAGCCCACTGTGCTGAAAGGCGCACCAGAGAGCTTCCTGAATGTTGGGAAGAGATGCTGGATTCCGGGCCTGCTTGAGTGAGAGGCTGAAAGATAAAAACTTTCTTTTTTTTTTTTTTGAGACAGAGCCTCAAGCTATCCCCCTGGGTAGAGGGCTATGGCATCACAGCTCACAGCAACCTCCAACTCCTGGGCTCAAGCGAGTCTCCTGCCTCAGCCTCCGAAGTAGCTGGGACCACAGGTGCCCACCACAACACCTGGCTATTTTTTGGTTGCAGCCTGCATTGTTGTTTGGCGGGCCCGGGCTGAATTCGAACCGGCCACCTTAGGTGTATGTGGCTGGCGCCTTAGCCACTTGAGCCACAGGTGCCGAGCTGATAAAAACTTTCGATAACTCCTCTGAAAACTTGGGCTTTTCACTGAAACAGGGATATGAAACAATAAATCCCTATGAAATGTGAGGCCTTCTCCTGGTGTTCGGTCCATAAATTATGTTCCAGCAGAGTTTAGATCATAAAGTTCCCCCATTCCAGACCAAACTAATGATCTTTCACTTTTCTGTTGCCACAAATTATACACCCCAGATGTGTCGAATTATGTAATGAAAACCAAATAAAAAGCAATGTGTTTTTTAAGGAACTTCATAAATTTCTCGTTTTCCTTAGGTTTATTGATCTTATTTTAATGGGACAGAAAAAAATTAATTCATGTTTTCACTTTTCGTTCCGCTGCAGGGAGACCCTGACATTAGGACAGAAAGGGAAAGGCTTTTCTTGGGCCGATTTTTAGAACAGAATTGGTCTAGTTACTGAGATAAGCCCCTTGCTGAATCAAATGTATGTTTTCGTGTTTTGTCTTGGATCTTATCTGCCTGCAGCAGCAGCAAGCTTAATAACAAATGAGGTTCAAAGAGATGAAGCTGCTGTTTTATAAAGGCTCTTACCCCCATGTTTTCAAAGAGCCTTGTAGATTTGGTCATTGTACCCATCCTAATCAAACTCCTTGAAAGCTTATCTTCTGCCACCATTTCCTATGGCCTTTCCGCAAAGCAGCCGTTATTTGTAACCTTCAGGAGACTGGTAGGAAGTGTGTAAATGTACATCACAGTTACATTTCTAAGACAGTCTTTAAGACCATCCTTTAAAAGATCTCAGCTTGACAATGAATTGTTTATTTTCAGTTTTCAAAGAGGGATATTTTGCAATGATTCAGCAGTTGATCTCCTAAATTTGCTCCTCGAGTCAAGAAAAAGATGGCTTTTGCAGTACAAAGAAGTTATATAGGTACCACTTGGGGATTACAGGTGACAGGGATTGCTTTATTCTTTTTGTGTTGGGCAATATTGCAGGAAGATGTTGCTGATTAAAGGAAGAGTGATGTATATTAAGTATGATGAAGAGGAATATTCTTAAGGCTTTCAGATTTCACTAGAGGGAGATGGGATTTGCATCCCAATGTTAGTTTTCTTCAAAGAAACCTGTTGGCTTAAGTTTTCAGGAAATATGACTGGACTCCTCCGTGGACTGCGCTGTAAGAGTCAGGAGGGACCCTACCCTCCTCAGGATGGGGCCTGTCAGCATTGGGAGGGTGTAGTGGTGGTAGTGATGCTGGGGATAGAGACCAGAATTCCTAGAACACAAGCATATTGAACCCACTTGCCTCTCTGTGAATGCAGCTCTTGGCCACAGCCAGGCCTGGCTTCTCTCCCCGCCACTCCCACTCACCCAGCACAGCAGACTGAGCCAGCCCTGCCAGGAGGCAGCTGTCCTTGGCCAGTACCAGCTCCTGGCTGCACGTTGTGATCCAACACAGCCTCCCAGCCCAGCCAGCTTGGCTACAAGTGGCCTTGGATTTCATCTCCAGGTGCCCAGAGAGTCCCTTCACTAAAATCTTTTTTTTTTTCAATTGGTAATTTGATTGTTTCACAGCTGATGGGTTTCACTTCCAAATATAATCTCCTAAAAAATAAAGTCCAATGGTATCCTTTATGATTTTATGTGTAGGAACCTTACACAGTAAAAGCTACTCAGAGAAACTTGGTTAGAAAATACCAGTTCAGGCTCGGTGCCCGTGGCTCAAATGGCTAAGGCGCCAGCCATGTACACCTAAGGTGGTGGGTTGGAATCCAGCCCGGACCTAGCTAACAACAATGACGGCTGCAACCAAAAAATAGCCGGGCGTTGTGGCGGGCACCTGTGGTCCCAGCTACTTGGGAGGCTGAGGCAAGAGACTCGCTTGAGCCCAGGAGTTGGAGGTTGCTGTGAGCTGTGATGCCATGGCACTCTACCCAGGGGGACAGCTTGAGGCTCTGTCTCGAAAAAATAAATAAATAAAAATAAATTAAAAAAAGAAAATACCAGTTCAGTTGTGTGATCCACCCCCCCATCTGATCATAACTCTTTCTCTTGCAGAAACTGGAGAGACCTGTTTTTAAAATAAATATTGTTTGGGAATGGCATTAACTTTACGAGCGTTTCCCTGCAGATAATCAAAGGAAGCAAATACTATTTGTAGAAGGGAACCAAAATTACAGTGACACAAAGACTGTGATAACATGAGTGACATTCTTGGAGTAAAAGATGCAAACAATCTGGATTGTTTTTTCATACTTTTGAAGTAAATTTTATGCAGATATGTCCTAACATCAGCAAACTCAAAACTCCAGTGTGGATATCAGCATAAATAAATTAAAAGTTTATATTATTTGGTTTACAGCTTTATGTAAAAAGATGATTCCTATGTTCAGATTCGGGGAGAATTTGATTCATTTAAAAATATGGTTCACAAGTGACTTTTTAAAATTTTTTTTGAAAAGTATGCACCCAGAAACCTTTTAAAATGTAAGTGAACGATTTAAAGAAAAACAATAAAATGAGCACTTATGTACTTATAGATTAAAAAATTAAACCTCAGGAGCTGCCTTTGAACCTCTCCATAGGCACAGTCATCCCCACGGAGGTAACTATTCATCTGTTTTATACCAACCTATTCCCTTGGTTTGTTGGTTTTTAATAAAGAAAAACATCTGTGTATTTCCTCCCCCTAATAATATAGTGTTTAATTTTTTCTGACTTTGACCGTTACGTAAATAAAATTATACTTTACGTATTTTTATGTGACTTCTTTTACTTCCCATCACTGTGTCCTGTATTTCAGGGTATGAGTCTGTCCAGGGTATTTATCCATTCTGCTGCTGACTTCCATTCAGGTTGTATCTAGTTTCATCCTATTATTAACAGCTCTAGTTAAATTAATAGATTGAAATGTATCTTCCAGGTCACAAGTATGAGAGAGTCTCTCAGGGAGCCATCTAGAAATGGAGCTTGGTTCTAGGTAGACGAGATTTTTATCTGGAGTTAATAACACCAAAATGGTTCCAAAGTGGCTCTTCCTATTTGTGTTCCCACAAGCAACAGATGAGATTGCCCATTTTGCTACATTCGCTCCAACGCTGGAAATTATTTGGTTTTAGTTATTTTCCAGTGTAGTAAATATGAAATAGGATCCCAATCCCACTGTGCTTTTCATTTTTATTTTCCTGACTCCCAGTGAGCTTGAGTATCTTTTCATATGTTTGTGGGCCATTTGTGTTTTCATTCATTCAACAAATACTGTCTGAGTACCTCCCAGGTGCCAGGCATGCTTTGATTTCTCCTCCACTTCTTTAAAATTCCTGTACCTATCGATTACCCATTTTTCTATTTGGTTGCTTTTCTTTTTCAGAGTAATTTTTCATAGGTTCTGGAAAAACCCTTGGTTGGTTGTATGTGTTGCAAATACTATCTCCAGGTTTGTGGCTTGTCTTTGTACTCTGATATTTTTTGATGAACAGAAGCTCTTAATTTTAATGTGGTCAGCTCCTCTTCTTGTATTATCTTTGGAAAGCTTCAGAATTTTGCCTTTTATAGTGAAGACTTTATTTCCTTTGGGAAATGTGTTCTTATATAATTGTGTGAGGAAGGGATCCAATTGTCTTCATTTTTTCCTCCTCTACCCACCTCTCCATATTGAAAACTAACTCTCCTGGTACCATTATTGAATGGTCTGTCTTTTACCCATTGATCTATGATGCACTTTGTCATGAATTATCTCATATAAATATACATATACACACATATATAATACATATCAAAAAATGTTTTTGATACGTTTTTGGGGACTGTTTCTGGATTCTTCCTTCTATTTCATTGTTCTATTTGTCACTCTTTATGCCAATTTCACTTTATCACTGTACTAATTAATTACTCATCATAAAAGGAAAAGAGTAACAATTATTTTGAAAGTTAAGCACTCAGTAAGTGTCACCTATTATTACTTTAGTAGGAAAAACATTCTAAACAATATCTAAAACTATGGAAAATTAGCAAACATTCAATAGATATAACTACTTCTTTTTGCACTTGACCTGGGTTACCATGGCTGTCCAGAGACTTCAGAAATACACATGTTCAGTCATTTTCTTTGCCTTGAACTCTATGGTTTCTTTACTCATCGTCACTCAGCATCCTCTTAGAAAAGTTCAGTGAAGGAGGCTGGACCTGGACAGTTCGTTTCTTTTTTTAGATTTGAGAAAACGAAGCTGAAAGGATAAAGAGGCCTACATGGGCAGGACTTTCAGTGAGAAATATCTGGAGCGTCCCGCTTTCCACTCCTTGCCTCTATTCCTTATTTTTCTTATTCAACACTACCTCGGAATCTTTGTAAAATAAACCCATTTCTTTGATGCAGTAGAGGGAAGTGCCACATTTTAACTGTTACTGAAAGAAATGTTCTTTGCTCTGTTGGTCTTGGACTTCCAGAAAGTACTCGTTTCCAGATGTTAAATGGTTTTTTCAGAAGCCTTCTGAAAGTGCCAGAGCATTAGATTTCTGAAGGCATTTCCAAACCCCAGCTGACTATCACAACACACAGGAATCCAAACTTTCAAAGCTCAGCTTTGGCTCTGAAGTGTATCAGCAGCTGCAGAAAATATGTGCAAAGGCACAGGTTCACAGGCCGGGGCTCAGTGTCCTTATATGGTAAAACTATAAGTCAATCGTCCTTACTTCCTGGTTATTGGAGCTTTAGTTCAGTTGTCTACTGAAGTTCCTCGGTTCTATAAAAAATAACTGGAGCTTGGTAATAGTCACATAGCAGGCTGCTATAGTCACATAGCAAGCCGGTATATAGGTTCCATTCTATTATTACGTAATGTTACAGAATTTGCAAAATTCTTTAATTTTATTATTCCATCAAAGTATTCACAGGGATGAATTTATTTTATATCGCTCTCCAGCCATATGTTCATAGAATACATTTTTTAGAATAATCTTTCCTTAAAACATTTTATACATAAAATATTTATACTCTTCCTGAGAAGTCTCATCATGCCCTACCCAACCAACTTTGTGCTTTTCCAAGGATGAAGAGTAAGAAAGCCCTTTCAATAGATGCCTCTATGTGATGAGGGCAGGAAGCACTGGGATTAGGAGAAATAACAGGGAACTTAGGACCTGCGCCTTACCCATTGGTAGCACAGAGGAGGGGAAGACTTTTGGGGTGAAGGAAATAACCAAGCAAAGGCACAGAGATAGTAATGACCAAAAGGCTTGCCCCGAATGGAGGGATCACTGTGGTTTGTTTTGAGGGAGTAACTAGAAGAGGCAGGTGAAGGAAAGATCCTGAAACATGCGAATCGTTGAGTTCCAACAGCAGACTGATTATTTCTCTGTTCATTTGCAGCACCTAACAAATAGCTTTAGAGTAGCTCACGTGACACAGGAGACTCCACACTCAACAAATTCCCGTTGTCAGACAGAGTTGAAATATAAAGACAGCTTATAGTGAATGAAAGGCTATCTCGGGCCTTTCAAATGTTGTAAGTTAATTTTTTAAAAACATATTCTATTTCCTGCCATTGGCACTATGCCTGGAATTTGATGTGTAGTACAGATAGGAAATTTTTAAAAAGTCAGTCCAGTGCTTTTTGTCTCCTCAGTTTCACAAGTGCATTCCGCATCCATGGGATAAGCTATGGAAGCCCTAATGATGTTCGTGGAGAAAATTCCTACAGGCCTGGGTAGGGGTTTTATCCTTTTCTAAGTCCTTTTCCAGCTATTGATTGGCCTGCACCTTGCTGAGACTGTGGTGTCAGCTGACTTTTCTCTGGTTTCTTAAGAATCCTCTCTTTCAGAGCAGAAGCCAGCATGACCAGAATACTTGTAAGGAATGCACAGCGTCCGTCCCCATGGGGAGCTGTGAATGACAGTGAGATGTAGCTCACCCTCCTCTGGCTCAGCAGTTGGCATCATGGCAGCTATTGGGATCTGTAGATGTCTCTTTCACAGTCTTTATATTTAGGGCCCAGTAGAATTAATTGTCTGCTGTCCTGGCATCTGGCATCTGTATCTAGACAGATGTACACTGAACAGCCATTTTGCTAAGAGCTGGGAAATCCAGAATGAAAGACACAGTCCCTGCCCCCAGATAAGCTCGTGCAGCTAGTGAAGGAGGCAAGCAAGGACAGCACAGCGTGGTGATGAGCACAGCGTCAGTCCCCAGCAGGGTCACAGTGGCTTCATCAGGCAGGCGAGCATCCTGCTCCAGGAAGGCCTGTTGTCTCTCTAATTGTTTTTCCAGTTACATGATTTCTTTCTCTGTCCTCCTTGACCTTAACACTTGTAGTTTGCTTTTTAATTATTACTCTCCGTTACTTACTGCAATCCATCGAGGTGTTTGATGTATTTAATTTGGGCAATTCATAACAATTTATTGCTATTTCTTAGTCTCTTGGCTCTCTGGTTTGTCTCATGGATGACAGTGGTTGAACATTTTTGCCTACCCTGGGGTGCTTCTTGGTGATGCTGTGGTAACTCCTGGGCTAGACTAAGACTGGCTGGCTGGGATCCTGCCAAGGTACCCACCTGTGATAAATATACTTGGGTAGAGCTGGGTCTCAAGACAGTGGTGTCTTCAGCAGCCTCGGCCCTCTTTGATGCTAACTGTGCCCTCCCTCCCATCATCAGAGTTCCTGTTTCTTACTGATCCATAGTCCTCAGTGTTTTTATACCAGAAGCAAGGGGGATATTTCTCATTGGCTTATTTACTTTGGTATTCTGGCAGAGAAACAAAAACATTATTTATGAGACAAAGTTAAGTAAAATTGAGAGTCAATATATTCTTGGGACTAGGTCACACTAACCACTTTACAAAACTATCTCGAAAAATGTATTCAAATTGTATATTCTAAACTCAATCATACTCAGTACCTACACCTAAAAATCAGCTCTTGCTCAGTGGGGATATCTCTGCTATAAATCAGAATTCAAAATACTGGACTCAGAGGCTCAATCCCCAAGGGGGGTGGATTGCCTGAACTCAGGAGTTTGAGACCAGCCTGAGCAAGTGCGAGACCCCATCTCTCAAAATTGGGCATTGTGGTTGGCACCTATAGTTCTAGCTACTTGGGAGGCTGAAGCAAGAGGATGACTTGAGCCCAAGAGTTTGAAGTTGCTGTGAGCTAGGACACAGCACTCTACCAAGGGTGACAAAGTGAGACTGTCTCAAAAAAAAAAAAAAAAAATCAGACTCAGGGAAACAATTTAGGAGCTTCTGCAACAGGTCACTCAAGAAATGCTGAGAGTCTGGACTAATGGTGAGTGTGGGAGGAGAGGAAAGGGGGTAAAGTTGAAGGGCCTTTAGGGTTAGACTGTTAGCTCCATGAAGGCAGTGACCAGGTGTACGTTCTATTCAACTGCAGCCCATAAAACTCTGTGCTCTCATGCTGACGTAGCCCCTTTCTTGTAAGATCCCCATCTTTTCCACCTTATTATTCAGATTTTACCATCCAATGTAATAAGCCCACTCTTTGCTTCTGCTGCTGTCTGATACATGGAATTGTCCTCACTGAAGTAAGTAAAAAATTAAATGTCCTGGGCAGCGCCTGTGGCTCAAGGAGTAGCACACAGGCCCTACATACCGTGGATGGTTGATTCGAGCCCGGCCCCAGCCAAAACTGAAAAAAAAAAAAAATTAAATGTCCTCACTCATTTTTACTTTTCTATGCACTTTTTGTTCTACGTGTTCATCTAGTTTATGGATTGCTTTTGTTATAGCTGCTGAAGTTGTGAGTGCTGAAGTCGTGCAATGGAACTCATACCCCATTTAAGCGAAAGATATCTCTCATATTCCTCTTTATACCCAATTTTAAACCAAAAAATCCATATTGTAAGCTCAAGCCCACAAATTTCACATGCATGGTCTTTCAATTTTAAAGCAGGAGAAATAATATTCGCCCCTGACAAGTATGTTGGATGAGACAAATGAAAGATGTAAGCAAAAGAGCCGAATGTTTTTGACTTTTATAGATATATAAGATAGAATATCCCAGTACATATACAGATATACTTTCAGATACTGGGTATCTGTTACATAATGTTTGCCAATTTTAAATGTACAGATTATTGTTTAGGGTAATCTTTCAAAATCCTTGGGTCAATATTACAAAAAAAAAAAAAAAAACAACAACCAACAATCAGTTCTTTCAGTTTCTGATTTCAAAAAGCCTCCTTTCAGATTTAAATGAAATGGGCAACCATTATCTGTAGCGCTTAAAAACACAAGTGGCCTCCCCTTGGAATTCGCCAATTAGTTGATGCCATTGTCTAATTAGGTGAAAATGATAATCTAAGAAAGTCTATCAGTTGTTATAAAAAGCAAAATATTATAATTCAAGCGTGTTTCCAGATGCCAGTGAATTGCTGGAAAGCTGCAAGGTTAACTTTCCGCTCCGACAGAGTTTTAAAAGAGGTCAGGGTACGTTTTACCATAGTGTCTAGCAATGTGAGTTTATTCAGACCTCTTGGCAGCCTTTCCTGCACAACTCAAGTTAAATCAATGAATCATCCATTGTTGGCGAGCTCCACTCTCAGTTGCTAAGAGATTTTTCAAGCATACTAAGGCTTTATTCTACATGGTCTGTAAAGAGGGCAAAATGTATTAAATTTTTAAATGTCTCATCCTTCCTAAAGCAATAATTAAAACTTTGCTCAAAACTTTAATCCTGGGGCCCTAGGAAAGTCTGTGTGCAGCTGGAGAACTTTCTACTTGGGAAAGTCTGTGAGAAAACTTCCTGCTCATAACTAGGAAATGGGAACGTTTAAAAAGTGGACACAGGCACACTAGCAGAAACTCAACTAAAAGGCAAAAATTCTTTAAAGAAATAGAATATGTGTTTGTTTTGAAACATATTTCAAATGAAAAAAAGGTTTTCTTTAATTTTTATCAAGTATGCTCTCATTTTCCTTGTTTCTCTAAGTCACAGGAACCTTCTTTCTTATTTAGCGGATTATTTTAAGCTAAGCTTTGCTCTAACAGTGTTTTAAATGTAAAAATAAACTACCATAAAAGAAAGGAATGCAAGTTTTTTCAATTTGCTGTTGATGAACAGTCTGGTCTCTGTAGTTAATGACAATGCATTTTTTACACTTGAACATGGCTAAGACAGTGGCTTCTAAGTGTTCTTACCACAAATAAATGACAAATTGTGTGAGGTAATGCATATGTTAATTAGCTTGATCTAACCATTCCATAATGTATCCATAGTTTAAAACATAATAATGCTATGCTCTAAACCTATACAATTTTTATTTGTCAATTAAAAATAAAGTTTTTTAAATAAAGGTATGTTATTTTCTCTAAGTATCGTTCCTGACTATTTCAGGTGTTAAAATGTATGTTCCTTTTGGACTTGGTGATGACTTCATGTTATTGAGAAGCTCATAATTTATTACAGAGGTTTGTACTTCATTCTAATGAGAGGAAAGGGATAGTATAGACCACAGATCGAAACAGAAAAAGAGGCCAAGTATAACATAACTTAAAAACAAGATTTTTTTTTTAAGTGTATTGAATTCAGATCGAATAGTGAGGAAAGCTTCTCTTCTGTTTCACAAATCACTCATGAGGACTCAAATATTCTAAAGGAAACATTTGAGATAAACATGGCTTTTGGAGTAGAGCAGGCCTGGCAGTTCCATGTTCTAGATGGAATGACCTTGAACAAGTTACTCCCCTTTTGGGGGCCCCAGCTTTATCTGTAAAGTAAACACAGTCATGCACACGCCACCCAGCTAGTTATGGCCTTAAAATGAGGAAGCTTATAGTCCTGGCAACACGGTGGGGCCTGGATCAGTGTCAGTTCTCTAAACTCTGTTCGTAACTCTCTTGGGGGCTAATATCAATATACTCTTAAATAATCACAAAGTTTGTTTTATGTTGGCAACATAATATTTTGTGTTACTTCTAACATCAGTCACAGAGATGTGCCTAGGTGAGGGGGTGAGAACATCGATCTCATGTGACATGCTTAGGGGAATAGGACATGGAGGAGTCTCGTATCTTGGCCTTCTGTCTTGCAGAGAAACAAAAACATTTGTGATTCTTGGGTTCGTGTCTCCCCTGTCTCTCTGAGGTCCTCTCTGTGTCATAGAGGACCTCACCTTCTCTCAAGACTTCTATTCCAACGTGTCATCTCCACTTTACTGTTCAGGGCCAGAAGGCAGGGCTTCCGTAGGGCACCTTGTATCCAGCCAAGCGTTTTCCCAGCCAAACCCAAGAGCAGAGAATGAACTTGCCTTGGTTCAGACCCTGCTGCTGTGGAGCCAGAACATCACTTTTTAAGACTTTAAACCAAGCTTACAGAAAACTAAGGAGTGGCCCTGTTGATACACATAAGCTTCCTGACACCTGTGTTTGTTTGGAGGAAATATCTCCATGTCTATGCTAACAACCTGGTGATGGCGCGCCCTTTAGAGAACCAAGCACACTGTTTTTACAGTCAGTTTTTTGAAGGCAGAGGAAAAACAAGAGCTTTTCCTCAGGTGTTTGGCCCCTTCCCTCTGTAATCTTAG
This sequence comes from Otolemur garnettii, assembly GCF_000181295.1. Lineage (NCBI taxonomy): Eukaryota > Metazoa > Chordata > Mammalia > Primates > Galagidae > Otolemur > Otolemur garnettii. Next base: position 22,550,984 of record NW_003852405.1, read on the forward strand.
ATACAATTTAAACCTTATTTCTTTTAGGTAATCTTTGTTATGTTAGATTGCAGGCCCAGTGCTATCAAGCCCATTTGGCCTACGTACTGAATTGAATGGAAAAGAATTGCTAGCCTATCTCCTCTGAGAATACGGCATGATGGAGGGGCAGCTATAAATAGAACTGGTAGAGAATCTGGTCGTCCCTGCATCGGAAAGATAAGGCCTCACACAACTCGACAGTGGTATCAGCTAAAGAACATGTCTGTCCTTTTTAAGAGGGAAGATAAGACAGGTTGGAAAGGACCCAGTGAGGGTGTAACTCTCAGGTTCTCCTAGGGCAGATTACAGAGTCGGTCAATCCCTAGCAAAAATGAAGCAAAATCAAACCCAAAGGGAAGAAGTTTGGGTTTGATGCCTAAAGAAATAGTGTTTCCTGAAAATAAAAATCTGCATAAACTGACTTGACTTGATTGCAGCAGTGGGTTTCAGTGAGCGCACCCTACATAGAACAACTCCTGGGACTCTCTGTAACTTTCGTACACAACTCGAGAAAGAGAGGGAGAGAAGGAGAGGGAATTTCCCTCACTTTCTAAATCATGGCTCAGAAGTGTGTTAAAAAAAAAACCCCAAGAACGGAAAAGCCATTACATGGAATATAAAGAAATACTTGAGTCTACAATATCACTGGACTCTTGGATTCAGTTGCAGCAGACATGCTCTGTATTCCCACAAGAGTCTGGAAAATTAACTCCTTTTTTTTTTGTCTGGAGTTGCAGTTAGTGTTATTATTTGCTCTGTGGCTCAATCCAGGTCAGACTGACTGTTCTTCACTAACACAGGTGGATGTTCAAACAGGGATCTGGTGAAAAGATTGCGAAGAAACTGCTTCCCTGAAGCAGTGGTGGATGGCAGTTTGGGGACAGTCAGCTCTGGTAAGGACACGTGACGCTGAGACGTACCTTATAGAGTGTGGTCTTCCAGGCTTTGTCACCTGCAGTGCTTCAGAAGTTTCGTGCAGAACAGTTCATTATAAACTGGTGGCTCCTCTAAGTATCGGGTTCTAGCAAGGGAGGTCATGGAATACTCAGTACTGGTGAATTGTGGTATTGATGTGCATTTTTCTGATTGGCTTTATTTGTGAAATATATTTTGTAGTTCTTAGAGAAAAACTCCACAAACTTTTTTTTTGTCTTCTGTGTGAGCTTAAATAAATTCTAGAAACGAGTTGAAAACTAGTGTTAGGAAGATTTCTTATCCTATTAAAAGTGGCCAAAGGAGGAATATAGTTATGATTTAAGATATAGAAGTGGCTTTATATGAATGTGCTTATTATCAGAAAATATGTTTTCTAAAATGTAGCCATCAAATTTTGCCAAGAGTACAACACATATTCCTTTGTAAATAATCACACAGGGAAACAATATTTTAAATGATCTACCCATGGGATTTTTTTTTCTTTTTAGCAAACAACTTGATAGAAAATAGACTGAAACATCCATTTATTTTAACATCTATGTTCAATTACAGGTTAGTGGCCTAAAATAAGATTTGATCTGATTTAATACATAAGTTAGCATGAAATAGATCATTTTCCAATGAAAGATAGACATGATTTTTTCTTTCATGAATCACTTATATTCCCTCCTACTAAGTTTAGGGCTTGCCCAAACGCCTTCACCCCCAGCCAGCTTTGAGAATTCTTTCTTCAGAGATGTTCAGTGTTATATCAACTGAGCAGCAACTTGGGGGCTGAAAAGTAGATGAAGATTTCTTTTCTGACTTGAGACTATTTTTAAAGTAGAGTGCTGAGAGTTCCCATTGAAAACTTGCAAACGCTCCAGGACACCATGCCTGGAAATAAGATTCCTAAAGAATGGAGCTCAGGGACGTTTAGGCAGCCCTGAGAGAAAGGAGCCCTCAAGTACATTTTAAGTACAGTGTGTCTGGCACGTTCTGAGCGGTTCTTCCCAAGTTTTTCTTGGAGGTAACTATTTTGTTTCACTTCCCCCCCAACCCCCACCAGAGTACTATTCGGTCAGTCTAGGAGTTTACATGTTCAAGGGAAAAATTCCCTCAACTTGGCTATCATCACTCAGCAGATCAAACACTGGCAGCTTCAGGGAGGGTCGCAGCCCACAGCCAACACACACAGACCCCTCCTTATCACCCAGAACAGGCACTCCTCCGTGAGCGAGCACCCTGCTTTCTTAAGAGAGCACATATCTGTTGAGGTTAAACTAATATTTTTGGAGCAGAAATGAGAATTCTGAGATTTTTATCAGTCAGTTGTGTTTTTTGTTTTTTTTTTTTTTTTTTTAGAAATGAAGCTTTTATCAGCCGTATTTACCAGAAAATCCACAAAGTGCTTTTGGATGTCAGGATTTGTTACTGAAATGATGGAATTCTAAAGAAAATGTCACATTATCCTGAGGCTAACACAGTGTGGTGAACTCATACGTACTATAGCTTTAAAGTATTTTACCTATAAAAATAAATTGGCAGGGCGGAGCCTATGACTCAGAGAAGTAGGGAGCTGGCCCCATATGCAGGAGGTGGTGGGTTCAAACCCAGCCTGGCCAAAAACTGCCCCCAAAATAATAATAATAATCATAATAATAAAATGGCAGGTAGTCTTATTTATATTGAAAGAGTCTGATTAAATTAAAAAATGGACACTTAGACTCTGGGTGGAAGAGAGAAATAAGATTTGCATTTTTTAAAAGATCATATTTCCAGGACACATTTAAAAAGAACTATGTGCACAGTAGTTTATTAAAATGATTTCTTTCAAGTAAAATAGTAATAGCGCTTTAAAAAAAAACTTACACATCATAGAATATCTGATTGTACAACTGAATGATAGGAATTTGATAATAGCTCAAAAGCTGCTTCTCTGAAAATTCAAGGTAAAATTAAATTTCATCCTCATTGCAACTCTTTGACCTTAGAATAAATATGCACCACGCTATTCTGTATGGGCTTACTGAAACTATCTTTCTTTGTCTGATTTATTTACTCATTCTCCACTGCTCCAGAAACTAAATAAATCCAGGTGAAACGATTTTGACAAAGAAAGATTCTACTTTTCGTGAATCTCTAGTTTTCATAGAAACCCCCTTTGGCTTTGGAGCGGTTGCCTCTTGGAAGAAGATAGATTTCTGTAATATTACTGTTGGATGATGTCAACACAATATCACAGCAACTTTTAAGTACAGAACATCTGTTTCTCCACAGCACCAAAATCGTCTTTTAATGACAAAAGAGAGCATTCGTCTAACATGCTCAGAAGTGTTTACTTTTTAACCTGAGGACCTGGTATTACTTAGATAAGGCTTTAGTAACCTCGGACATATGCCTACCCTGTCTTTGTAGAAGGTAATCATCGTGGGCGTGGGTCATAGCTCGGCTTACATTTTTATGGTTTTCATTTATGCACCATCCCGCTGCGGAAGCCTTCTAAAGGCAGCTTAGAAGGATGTATACAAGGTAGAATCAATCAAAAGATGGGTGCAGGAATAAAATAAAAATAATTTCCATCAGGTAGTGCCAGGATCTCAGTTAATGATTATGCATGATCTACACAGTTACAGATGGGTCATAAATTCCACTCCAAGCTTTCTAACTGCCAGCATAAAGAGGTGAACCAGGTTTCAGACTGCTGCTAAGCTCAGACAGGAATTTCTTCCTGGGAACCCCATGAAGACAGTGAGTGGTATCAATACATCATCCACCACAATTTTACCATAGTTACAATTCACTTAATTCAGTGTTACAGGAGGTAAACTCTCTTAATTCAGATGTACATTTTAGAATTTCTAGAGTAGAGGGAGTTATTCAGAAAATCCTTCCTGATTTTTTTTTTTTTAGGGCACTATTAAAATTTGCTTTAAATACTTCTTTGGGGAAGGGGCCACCACACTTCTACTCAATGAAGAGAAACATTTTTACAGTATCCTTTTAATTTTTATGCCTATCATGCCATGAATTCATAAGGAATGCGTTCCAGGAACTCAGGCTCCTTTCTGATGGTTCTCACACAGTGGGCTTCTCGGGGCGGAGCGGGCTGGCGCTTCAGTCAAACCCAGGTACCTCTCTTTGGCTGCCTTCTTTTTCCGATCATCTTCCTTCCCCATTTCAGGAAGCTGTCTTGGCTCTTAGAGTGCTTAATATGCTCGATATGAACATTAATCTTCTTGGCAAGAATCTTGCCCTTAACTCGATTATTTACAATGCCAGCAGCATGCTGGGTGACACTGTAGACTCTTCCAGTTTTGCCATGGTAACGCTTGTGTGGTCTGCCTATTTGAACAGTACCCATATCTTTGATGTCTACAGTATCACCTTTCTTGTAGATTCTCCTGTATGTGACCAAAGGAACAACTAGTTTTCTAAAAGGCCCGGAGAACATGTACCAGGTGTCTGTCCTCCTCCCCTGTGTGTTCAGCACTTTGGTGAATTAATGGAAGATGGTGTCTCCGGCCAAAGAAGCTCCCTGATTGTTTTTCATAAAACGGTGCCAAATGAGCTCAATATTTAATTGCCAAACAAGTGTCTGAGACCCAGCAAAACAAGGCCAAGATTCTCCAGAGGGGGGAAGAAAATCTTCTGAGTATGTCACAGAACAAAATGAAAACAAATTTAGCCGGAAGATCTCCATTGGATTTATGGTGATTCTAGAATAAGGTAACATTTCATTTTATAAAATAGATGTTCCGGGAAGTTCAACAGAAAGGGTTGGTTTTATAGTTAGAAGGGGCTAAATAAAGAAGAAATAAAACACAAGATGGTTCGGTCATTTCGTAGTTACTGTCCTTGTAGTTACTCTCCAGGCACAGGGAGAAAGAACAGAAAGATTAGCGCTTGGTTGACACCAGGTTACTTCAGGTGATCTTTTGTTGTTGTTGTTGTTGTTTTTGAGGCAGAGTCTTGCTCTGTCACCCAAACTAGCATGCGATGGCATCAGCCTAGCTCACAGCAACCTCAAACCTCAGTCCTCTTGCCTTAGCCTCCCAAGTAGCTGGAACTGCAGGCACCCGCCACAATGCCTGGCTAGTTTTTTTATTTTTAGTAGAGATGGGGTCTTGCTCAGGCTGGTCTGAAACTCCTGAACTCAAGAGATCCTTCTGCCTTGGCCTCTCAGAGTGCCAGCATTACAAGTATGAACCATCTCCCAGGCTACTTTTGTTGAAGGATTAAAATGAAGAAACTTCATTATTATGCCAGTTGAAGATCAAAACTGGTTGTTTCTGTGTCTTTGCCATTGTGAATTGTGCTGCTATAAGCATTTGAGTGCAGGTGTCCTTTTTATAAAATGACCTTTTTCCCTTTGGATAGATGCCCAGCAGTGGAATTGCTGGCCTCAAATGGTAGGTCTACTTTAAATTCATTGAGGTTATCTCCATACAATTTTCCGTAGAGGCTGCACTAATTTGCAGCCCCACCAATGGCATATAAATGTTCCTTTCTCTCCACATCCAGCATCTGTTGTTTGGGGACTTTTTAACGCAAGCCATTCTCACTGGTGTTAGGTGATATCTGATTGTGGTTTTGATAGCATTTCAATAATGATTAGACAGGTTGAGCATTTTTTCATGAGTATTTTGGCCATTAGTCTATCTTCATTTGAAAAGTTTGTATTCGTGTCTTTTGTCCACTCTTTAATGGGGTTGTTTCTTTCAGATTTCCATGAGTTCTTTGTAGATTCTGGCTATCAGTCTTTTATTACACATGCAGCATATATTTTCTCCAATTCTCTGGATTGTCTATCTGCTTTTTTGATTGTGTCTTGGCTGTGCAGAGGCTTTTTAATGTTATCAGGTCCCATTTCTTTATTTTTGTTGTTGTTGTGATTGCTTTTGGGGTCTCCTTCATGAATTCTTTGTCTAGTTTTTTCCAACATTTTCTTCTAGGATTCTTACAGTTTCCTGCCTTAGGTTTAAGTGTTTTATCCATCATGAGTTAATTTTTGTGAGTGGTGAGAAGTGTGGGCCTTGTCTCAGGCTTCTCGCTGTGGCTATCCAGTTTTCCCAGCACTAACTGCAACTGCCATCAGTGTCTTCATAAACCCAAAGGTCATGTGCCCTGCCACAGCACAGACTAACTCTCGGTACCTCGTGGTCAAGCATTCTTTCATAGCAGTAACTAATCCTTGGTACCCCAGAAGCTAAAGATGTCAGGGAGCTCAAGTGCTAAAGAACCAAGGTCTGAGAGGGACTAGACTCTTGGGGCTCCATGAGGAAGACAGAGGACCACCCCACACTTAAGAAAAGGGTTAGTGGTATTGCCAAAAGCTTGGCACTTGAACCCAAGACTACATCAGAAAAACGGGGACCAAGCAGTTTGAGGAGAAGGAAAGAGAAACTTATTACTTTACCTGCAAAGGAGGAAAATGTCAGACTATGGTCCAAAATCCAAATTCCCACTTCTGACCAGAGCATAGAGCTTTTACAGACAGTCTTGTGGCCTCTGTCCAGATTCATCCCATCTTTGGCTAAGATGATCTTATGACCTCCACCCATCCCATCTTCAGCTAAGAAGATCTTGTGACCCCTGGCTAAGATGATCTTATGACCTCCACCCATCCCATCTTCAGCTAAGACGATCTTGTGACCCCTGTCCACTCCATCTCCTGTGGCACAAAGAACAAGAGACATTCCTTGCCCCTCCTGACCACTGGCCTGAATCAGGGATTCAGGCTTCAGTTCCCCCAAAATTGGGGAGACAGAAAATACTTATGTAATTTTTTTCAGGCCACTCCCTCTGCAGCAGTGGCGCCCTTCCTGCACTCTTTAGGGGGCATCAGGGATGCCACTTCAGGTCCCTCTGAGGTCACCAGATCTGTCAAAGGACAAAATGAAAACAAATAGGATTCTAGCATCAGGCAACACTTCATTCCATAGAATAAGTATCCCAGTGAACTGAGCCTAGAGGGTTGGTCTTATAGACAGAAAGGGCTGAAGAAAGCAGCAGCAAAGAAAAAAAATAGATTGGTCGTTTCAAATTTACTTTCCGTGTCAGCTGGGGACTGGAAAACAAACAATTGAAAGATAACTGATTGGTTCACATCAGGTCACTTCAGGTTACTTTTTGTTGTAAGGATTAAAACAGAACTTCATTATTACCCCCTACTGAAGATAGAAAACTGGAAAATCAGCTGTGGACTCTCTCCAGATTTCTTGAAAGGTCAAACAACAGCTGACCTTTCAGTTTGGTGATGTAGACCATCAGCTTGGGTGACTTCATTTGGATTTCTAATCTGTTGGAGCCAGTGTAGGAGCTTAGTCCATAAACAATGCCACCTATAATTATGTAATAGGCACATAGACCAAAAAAAAAAAAAAAATGGGGCCCCCGGAGCCCCGCAGTCCTATTCTTTTAACAGGGCTGACATAGATGAAGTCTCAAAAAAAGCAAAGGCACATTTAGACTCCTTGTGATCAAAATAAAATCTCAGTAAAACATGTATGGAAGTCAGGCAGTGTTGTTGTCTTGTGTTGTCTCCAAGATGAACTGATTGAGAATTGCACACCAGACAACTAAATGATTTAGGTTATCCCAAATTATTACTTGTAGAACAGGTAAAAATTAAAATAATTTGGGTTATTAGAATAATGGAGTTGCAGTCTCTCTCTTTCTCTCTCTCTCTTTTTTGGTTATTATCTGCTAGTAAGTTTATCTTACTCCATTCATGGTTAGAGGCGGAGATTCTGACACAGACACTGTTTCTGTAGGCGCTCCCACAGAACACCTCTGCCATCAGAGGGCCAGGTCGTTTTTCACACTGACTGGTTCTCAGATGCCAATTGTATGTTCTGCAGTTCAATTCAATTCTGACACTGTCTACCTGGACTTAGCATCAGATCCCTTAAGTTAAAGGCTCAGTCCCACAAGACTGCTTCTGCTTCACATGCTAGTCTGGGCCTCTTGAACTTCTGCCTGGCCAGCTATAAATCAGGAGTTCCTACAGTACCAACCTTGTTTGTGATAATTTGCTAGAATGGCTTGTAGAACTCAGCAAAGTACTTATGTTTACATGCACAACTCAAGAACAGCCAAGTGGGAGAGATGCATAGGGCAAGGTTTGGAGGCCAAAGGGGCATTCCTATGCCCTCTCTGGGCACACCACTCTCCAGCATTTCCATGTTTCCAGCAGCTTATCAAATCTTGTTGTTTAAGAATTTTTATAGTGTTTAGTCTCAAGTGTTTCTCACACACACACACACACTTTCTTGGAGGTCAGTGGAGGACAGCCCTAACCTTGTGAGCACTCATTCTTTCTGGTGACCAGCCCTATCCTAAAGCTATCTGCGCACCCCACCCTGCCACTCTATTCGCATAAACTCAGGTGTACTGGGAAGGGGCTTGTTAGGAGTAACAAAAGACATTCCTGTCACTCAGGAAATTCCAAGGGTTTTAGGAGCTTTGTGCCAGGAGCCACATGCAAAGACCAAATATATTTCTTATTACACCACAGAGATAAAAGAAATCGTGTCTGTACAAAGGACACTTGGCTTTCTGCTATCTATAGCAGAAGAACCAGCACCTGTTTCATCCAAAAACAATATAGGATCAATCAGAGACAAGTTCAAAAGGAGCCAGAATATACCCATGATCTTTTATTCCTTTTGTATCCTTTCTTTCTTCTCTCTCCTAAATAACGAGTTGGACCTGATGTGGGTGGTGACAACCGTTTATTTCATTTCCTCGTGTATTCTTAAAGGAGCCCATGGCAGTGAACCATGCTGGTCCTTTTATCCACAGAGGAGGTGGCTAATACTGTTGGTCAGCCACATTTTTTGAGTGGATTGGCAGGTCTTTTTGCCTCAGACATAGGAAAGAGATTCCACCTTTTTTTCTTTGCTCAGCAAAGCATGCCCAGACCTTCTGTTTCCTGTTCCCCTGTGGAATGTCTTGGGAGAGGTGGTGGAGTAGAGGATGGTGGCTGGGTTTTAAATCAGATTCACTATGCTTGCAGATTAGGCTGTGTTCAGATCTAACTGAAAGGTAGGAGAGCTTGCCAGGTCGCCAATGTGGCCATTACAGGGGACCCTGAGTGAAGCTGATAACCGACCCTGCTTTGTCACGGGCTTCTTCCTAATTAGCCATAAAGTGGAAGAGAGGAGGGGGTGGTGATTGACATCCCTGAACGCCAGCAGATAGGGCAAGGATGCTGGAGCAGGACTGGGCGTGACGTAACACAGCAGCAGATGTGACAGCACACTCCTTGTTGTCCTTTGATGTCAGGTATGAAATTGACTAGAGTTTCTCTACCTGTGGTAAGTACTAATAAAGATGCTTCTGGGTTTTGGTGTCAAAAGTTAAGTGGTCTTCTAGAAATTTCAAGTTTAGTTATACATTCTTTTGCTTTGATCACTGACTTATATTAGCATAACTGTCATAGAAATTTTTGTTATTTAACTAATGGTGATTCCACTGCCTGAAACTTCCTCCCTAGTCCCCCTTGCCCCCTTCCTGTTTGTGGAGCTAATTCCAACTTCAGACGTAACCTGAGTACTCTGGGGTCATCATAACCATCCCTGTGTCATACATGTATCATTCATTCAGTCCTTGCTTACTTACTGATTCCACAAAGGCTTATTAGGTTCTCCTCTTTGATAGGAGGCCCCACACATTACGTGGTGATGAAATAAAGACTCTACCCTCCCAGAGCTCACAGTCTGTAATGAAGCCCATTGTGACAAGAAGGGTTGAACTGAGTAGCTAAAGCATTGAGCACAGGGTTGGAAACAGCCTCAGCCCCGCAGCACACGTCTGTTCCGTGGTTGGGTAAATCCGGGCTGGAGGTCGTGGTGCAGAGTTGGTGTTCCAAGTTTTTTATTTGGACTGTCTAGACTCTCAGAATAAATTGTAATATGTAATGAACATTTACTGAGGAGGACACCATGCTATATGCTTTCTATACATCATTTTAGTCATCTCAACAACCTTATAAGGTCAAAACTACTTTTTTTGAGATAGGGTCTTGCTCTGTTGTCCAGGCTTGAGTACAGTAGCATCATTATAGCTCACTGCAGGCTCCCACTTCTGGGCTCCAGCAGTTCTCCTGCCTCAGCTTCCCAAGTAGCTGAGACTACAGATGTGAACCACCATGCCCAGCTAATATTTTAGTTTTTGCAGGAACAGGGTCTCACTATGTTGCTTACGCTAGTGTTAAACTCCTGACCTCAAGCAATCCTCCTGCCTCAGCCTCCCAAAGTGCTAGAATTATAAGCATGAACTATTGTGCTCAGGCAAAAGCTAGTTTCCATTTTATGGATGAGGAGCTAACAACTATCAGAAAAAGGATTTGGTCCACATTCTTCAATTCCAATTCCAATGATAATGAACATAGTCATTTTGCTACATAGCCTTTCTGAGGTTGTCTGTTGAATTCTTACATGTAAATCCTAAGCCAGCGGGTCCTTAAACAGACCACCTAGCCACCAGGAAGCCAAATACTCTACACTAAAAATTGCTACAATAAAAATTGCTTCATCTAGAGCATAGTGAAGGGGACTCTTCTTTTTGTCATTCTTTAGAGAGCCATTGGTCGTCCCAGAGTATTAGCATTTACCAGAATTTTCCTTAGTGCTACATTCAGATCAGTGAAAGAGCAGATCCCTATGGATCCTTATAATAACATTTTCAGGATTTTCTTTAAAGTAAAATGTCATTTTATACTTATTCAAGGGTCTTAATGATTCTGAACAATCGATTTAGAAAAGGAACAAGGGGGAAACTGAGGCAAATTAGATCCATTGTTTCCCCACATGCTTTCATCATCTTCATTTCTTGGGGATAGCAATGAACACATGTTAAAATTATTTTGATACAGGGGGCTTTCCGTTTGGATCCCCCTCTCCGCTGCTGGAGGTTCTGTTCCCCCTCTTCCATTCACCTGCTTTTGCTTATCATGCCTATACAATCTTTTTGCCTATCAATAAACTCTATCTCGTGGCTTAAATAATTGTTTTTATATAATTACTTTTCATCCAATCATTCAAACTATTTCTATAGTCTCATAGTTTAATGACAATTTCTGTTTATATAGCTTACCTTTCAAGAGGATAGTATACTTCTTTTATTTTACACTTTTTTTATTTTATTTAGTTTGAGACAGAGCCTTGCTCTGTTGCTCTGGCTAAAGTCCAGTAGCGTCATCATAGCTCACTGCAACCTCAAACTGCTGGGCTCAAGCGATTCTCCCATTTCGGCCTCCCAGGGCGCTAAGGTTATAGGCAGGAGCCACTGTGCAAGGTCTCCTTTCTCATAATAGTTGTAATAGGAACAACAGCTAAAATTGAGGGCTCACTGTGTGTCAGGCTTTAGGCTAAGGCTTTTACTTGCACTATTTCGTGTAATTATCACTACAGCCCTATGAGATAGTCACTGTTATAATCTTCACCTTATAGACAAGGAGCCAAACATCGAAGGTGACACCACTAGTAAGGAAGCTGTAGATTCTATACTCAGAATGAGGGTCTGGCTCATTCTAATGTTCATGAGCTCAATTACCCTCCTAGACTCTAGGGAGGACCCAGCCAGGCTGGCTTGACAACAGAATAAACCACTTCAGATAAGAGTTTGTGCCTTGGTTAAGTCCTTGTGGTCCAAACATATAGATTTCCCAGTGGCAAAATCATTTAAGGAAGAGGCTGTATATTTTCCAACTCAATAATATTTTTTGTAAGTACGCATTAAAGGCTGGGCATGGTGGCTCACACCTGCAATCCTAGCACTCTGGGAGGTTGGCCCGGGTGAATTTCCTGAGCTCAGGAGTTCAAGACCAGCTTGAGCAAGTGTAAGACCCCTGTCTCTAAACATAGCTGGGTGTTGTGGTCCCAGCTACTTGGGAGGGTGAGACAAGAGGATCATTTGAGGTTGCTGTGAGCTATGATGCCACAATGCTCTACCCAGGGCATCAGAATAAGACTCTGTCTCAAAAACATTAAAAAAAAAAAGTATGTGTTAAAATGAGATAGCTTTCTTAAAAGCAAATGACGAAGGAACATGGTCAAAAAGCCTTAATTTAGTATAGTCTTTCTACTCTTTTATTTGCCTCTAAGATGATCCCAGTTTCTTTACCAGGCTTAAATGCATTGTTTTTCCCCAGCCCATTCTGAATTTGGTTTTGCTTCAAGTTAGAAAAGCTCCCTGGCTACAGCTATGTCTCTGTTTCCAGCTACTTTACTCCATGCCCATGGTTCTGAGTCCTTCAGCAAAGGTCCTTTCACAGGCCAAAGCTGTCTTATTATAGAGAAGAAGAAAAGAATCAGCAGTGATTATTAATTGTTTATCTGGGTCTCTGCTAATTTTAATATAATGATTAAATTTGCTTAATAATCACTTTGTCACAGGACCATCTCCCGGAGTCCAGAGACTGCTATGTGGGCACGAATGGTCTCCTTAATTGGCCTCCAAGCTCTAGTAGGGTAAACAGCTCTAGGAGAGCATAGCATTTTAAGTAATAGTTCAATAAATCCTGGAAGCATTTTATCATACTCAATATCTGCTCCTATTCATGCCAGCATCACCCAGATCATCAATAACCACTACATTTGTTTTTATAGAAGTAGTTTCTAGACCATCCATTTATTTGTTAAGGAAGAAAATGTGCTTCCCCCTTGTTTTAATGAGAAAAACCCGTCACTTGAATTATGGGAAATTGTATCATGTTGTCGGACGTTGCCAGGGAGGCAAAGAAACAATGTTTCAGTGTGTGGTCATGAGCCTTCCACTTGTATCTATGAAAGATGAGCTGCTACTGGAATTTTCTGTTTGCTATAAACAATTATCAAACTAGATGAAGCATATGAAACAATAGTTTTCAGACAGGGCACACAGGAAGCTTAAGACTGTGATCCTTGAGGAAAGAGAAACAAATGAGAACTATAGTTTCCCCAACTTACTGCTTGGAGATAGTTTCCAAGATACAACCGAGGAAGGGAGAACAGAACAGAGCCCAGGGGTCTGACTGAGTTGAGAGGAAGGACAGAGATCAGAGCGTGGGGAAACCAAGATGGTAGAATTTTCAGGGCAGAGAACTGGAGATGAGGGATGTCACAGAACATTCCAGAAATGTGCAGAATTGTTACTTGCGTCTTAGGCTGGGTATTTGTCTGTGAATGTGTAAGAAGAACTACCCAAGGCTGGAGAAAGAATTGTTGGAAAATAGGCCAAGCAATTTCCGAGAACTCATGCAGGGATGAGAATAGTTCATATTCCCACAAGCCAGAATGAAAAGACCTGATAATACACAGGGCTTTGAGTAGAGCCAGGCCTTAGTAGCGACGGGAAGTGGCTCCTTTATACCAGAATCTTTATAAATTTTAATCAAATATAAGCATACCTCAGAGATATTGCAGGTTCAGTTCCAGACCACCACAAAAAGGAAATATTACAATGAAGGTAGTCATACAAATATTTTGGTCCCTAGTGCATATGAAAGTTATATATGTACTGTGCCATAGTCTATTAAGTTTGAAATAGCATTATGTCTAAAAAAACAATGTGTGTACCTCAGTTTAAAAATACTTTATCATTAAAAAATGTTGATGATCATCAGAGCCTTCAGGGAGTCATAATCTCTTGCTAATAGAGGGTCTTGCCTCAGTGTTGATGGCTGCTGACCGAGCAGAGTGGTAGCTGCTGAAGGTTGATGCGGCTGTGACAATTTCTCAAAATAAGACAATGAAGTTTGCTGTATCAAGTAACTCCTCCCTTCATGAAACGTTCCTCTGGAGCATGCAATGCTTTTTAATAGCATCTTATCCACTGTAGAACTTCTTTCAAAATTAGAGTCAATCCTTTCCAACCCGGCCACTGCTTCGTCAACCAAGTTCATGGAATATTTTATATCCTTAGTTGGTCAATAGTATTCTCAGTACCTTCACCAAGAGGAGATTCCATCTCAAAAAACCACTTCCTTTGCTCATCTATAAGAAGCCACTTTTCAAGTCTTACTATGAGATTGTCACAATCAGTCGCAGCTTCAGACTCCACTCCTAATTCTGGATTCCTGTGAACATGAAGATTTTAACCTCCTCCTGTGAATCACAAATGTTCCTAATGACATCTAGAATAGTGAATCCTTTCCAGAAGTTTTTCAGTTTGCTTTGCCAACATTCATCAGAGGAATCACTGTCTATAGCAACGATAACCCTACAAACTATATTTCTTCGATAATAAGACTTGAAGTTGAAATTACTCCTTGACTCATGGACTACAGAGTAGATAATCTTGTTATTAGGCATGAAAACAACATCGAAATTCTTGTCCATTCTTTCAGAGCTCTTGGGCGAGCACATGCATTGTCAATGAGTGATACTATTTGGAAAGGAATCTTTGGATTTAGTGTAATTCTTAGGAGTCTGAGGATTTTTCAAAATGGTAAGTGATCATTGGTTTCCACTTGAAGTCACAGCTGCATTAGCCCCTAACAAGAGAGCCTGTCTAAGGCGAGGCCTTGACTTCTCCTCTCTAGCTGCAAAAATCCTCCATAGTATCTTCAATGTAAGGCAATTTCATGTACATTTAAAATTGTTTTGTTAGTGTGTCTACCTACATCAACTATTTCAGGTAGATCCTCTGGGTAAAACTTCTGCTGCAGTTTCTACAACAGGACTTGCTGCATCACCTTGCACTTGTGTGTTATGGAGACAGCTTCTTTCCTGACCCTCATGACCGGACCTCTGTTGGTTTCAAGTTTTTCTTCTTTAGCTTCCTCATCTCTCTCTGCCTTCTTGGAATTGAAGAGAATCAGAGTCTTGCTCTGGATTAGGGTTTGGATTAAAGGAATGCTGTGCTGGTTTGATCTTCCATTCAGACCACTCGAACTTTCTCCACATCAGCAATAGGCTATTTTGCTTTCTTTTTTTTATTATTAATTATTTTTTATTAAATCATAACTTTGTACATTGATGCATTTATGGGGTTCAGCTGTTTTGCTTTCTTATCATTTGTTGTTCACTGGAAGAGCGCATTTAATTTCGTCCAAGAACTTTTCCTTTGCCTTTCCAACTTGGCTACTTGGTGCAAGAGGCATAGCTTTCAGCCTCTCTCTGCCTTCAACATGCCTTCCTGACTAAACTTAATTATTTTTAGCTTTTGATTTTAAAGTAAGAGATGTGTGACTCTTTCTTTCACTTGGAAGACTTAGAAGCTGTTGCCTCTACCCTTTTAATTAGTGGCCTTATTTTGGGATTGGTGAGTCTCGAGGACTAGAGAGGCCCAGGAGAAGGAGAGAGATGGAGAAGTGGCTGTTGGTGGAGCAGTCAGAATACACATGACATTTGTTGGTTATATTTTCTCTCTTATATGAACATGGTAAGTTTGAAACATTGCAAGAATTATTAAAATGTGATAGAGAGACACAAAGTGAGCCCACGCTGTCAGAAACATAGCATTGATGGGCTTGATGCAGAGTTGCCATAAACCTTCAATTTGTAAAAAACGCAATTGTCTGTTAATCACGATAAAGCAAAGCATTTAAAACGAAGTATGCTTATAACAAGTGATGGTGAAAACAATCTTAAAAGCAGTCAGAGGAAAAAACTCATTCCATATTGAGGAATAAAGGTTAGAATGACAGCAGCATTCTTGCTAGGAACAGTGCAGGCCAGAAGACAGTGTAAGCCAATCTTTAAAAGTGCTAAAAAAAGAAAAGAAAAAACCTGTCAACCTAGCATTCTATATCCAGACTATCATAAAATAAATTCTACAGGGGTGGCACCTGTGGCTCAAAAGGGTAGGGCACCGGTCCCATATGCCAGAGGTGGTGGGTTCAAACCCAGCCCAGTCAAAAATAATAATAATAATAAAATAAATAAATAAATTCTACAATACATAATCTTAGCTTCGTTTGTATGTATTTGGAATAGTTTAGGAGAAACTATGGGGAAGAGAAGGGGAGAAGGTACAAAATGATCCCACAATAGCTTATGCTTGCTCCAGTTTTTTTCCTTTACCAGAAGAGATTTCATTCACCATCATTAACTTCTCGTATTCCTTTCTGATTTTCACAATTTGACACCCATCATATGTATTGAACAAAATCATCTTTCACTTACATCCTTTGAAAATGGCAATATGAAAAAAAAAATGGTTGAACTAAGAAATGAAATTCAGGCCAGGCACAGTGGCTCATGCCTATAATCTTAGCATTCTGGGAGGCTAACGCAGGTGGATCACCTGAGCTCAGGAGTTCAAGACCAGCTTGAACAAGAGTGAGACTCTGTCTCTAAAAACTGACCAGGTGCAGGTGCCTGTAGTCCCAGCTACTTGGGAGGCAGAGGTAAGAGAATCACTTAAGCCCAAAAGTTTGAGGTTGCTGTGAGGTGCTCACTTTGGCAGCACATATACTAAAATTGAGGTTGCTGTGAGCTGTGATGCCACAGCACTCTTTTGAGGGCCACAAAGTGGAGACTCTGTCTCAATTTAAAAAAAGGAATGGAGTCTAGTAAGACACCTATAAAAATCAGTCTGCTTATTCTATTTTTTTGAGACAGAATCTCACTATGGTGCCCTGGGTAGAGTGTGTGGCATCACAGCTCACAACAACCTCAAACTCGTGGGCTTAAGCTATTCTCTTGCCTCAGCCTCCCGAGTAGTTGAGACTACTGATGCCTATATATTTTTTTGTTGCAGTTGTCATTGTTCTTTAGCAGGCCCAGGCCAGACTCAAACCTGCCAGCCTCAGTGTATGTGGCTGGTGCCCTACTCACTGAGCTTTTGGCACTGAGCCAGTCTACTGACTTTATAACCTCATGTTCATATTGAAATCTTTATTCACATGACATATTTCATGTTCACTTTAGAGACATTTCCAAAGTGTTCAGCTATCAGAAATTAGAGATCAAATACAAAAACTGTCACAGTTTATACAACATATTTTCCATTTCTTCAGGTAGGTAACTTTCAAATATTAATGAAAAGGAAGAGAGACTGTCAACTTAATTGGGAAGCCAAATCGTCAATCCTTAAATAGATTGCTCAAAAGTCTTGCTAAGTGTGTGTGTGTGTGTGTGTGTGTGAGAGAGAGAGAGAGAGAGGGAGGGAGGGAGAGAGAGAGAGAGAGATGATTTGCTTTCTGAAAGAATCTTTTAGGAAAAAACCTAGCAGACATTGCTTTATTTTTAAATTTTCCTTATTAATAGCAGCTGAAAACATGTGAATCAGTAACTCTTAATTGTGTGGAAACCCCTAAAAATGTACCTGCCTGCGTAAGGTCACAGAGGACCAGGGTCCCCACTCTAGTGGCCTTTGCGTTTATTCTGTGGCCTTTGAGTTTGGTCAGATGGCAGATGGTTCCTCATTTGATGCTGTAAAAAGGTAAAATCCCAGCCAATATGGGATTCTCTAAATGAAATGTGGTTATGTGTGTGCTTGGAGTGTAGAAGATTATTTAAATATAGATATGTACATAATTAATGAAAATTATTCCCAAACTTTTAAAGTAGAAATACCCTTTTAATTAGCAGTCTTATCATTGACTTTTCATCTCAAAAAAATTTCTAATTCATCACAATTACAAATATTTCGAATTCATTCAATCCTGCGTTCATTCTAATGAATTCATGCAACTTCATCACTTCTAATTCATTCAATCCTGTTAAACCCATATTGTAAATAAGGAGTCTTGGGTTGTAATCCTTCCTCTGCCCCATGACTGGGAAGAGTTATTTACACCTCGTGGGACTCGATCTCCAGAGCTGTGTGACCACAGAGGTCCCTTCGGATTTTTACATTTCATGAATGCATGAGCTAAATATACACTACTAGTTTCATTTAATTCTCCAGTCCATAAATTTTCCACACATATATCTGTATCTGGCTTTGACATGTTATTAGGTGATCAATTAGTATTTGTTAAAGTAAGGATGTGTTTTGCTCTTTCAGATGGATTGTAAAATTACTGTAATTTCACAGCTTTTTATATTGAGGCCGTTGCTCATCTTTATCTTTGTGGAATCCTGTCGCTGCTTTAACATTCTCTCCCTCTCCACCACTGCTTTGGTGATTTAGGGTTGGTTTTTACGTGTTCCCACTAAGGTATTTCAGAGAGAAAGCTACGAGAGAAACCATTTCATTTCACCCAGCCTTGGTCACCAAAGATAGACACAAATATTTCCCTCATCACAGGGTCATCCAGGAAGCAAATTTTACCTTTCCTCAGCTTGATTTTGCTGGTGGAAAAAAAAAATTCTTTCTGGGTACATTAGCAGCTCGTTCCAAACCACTTGCTCTATGGAAAGAAAAGCTTCCCCACCTCTACTCACTGGAAAACTGGAGAGAGACGAGTGTTTGACATCCTGAGTTTGAGGAGCCCTGTCCTTTCTTCTAAGGCTCTAAGATGGAAACAGAATAGAAAAAAAAAATTACAAGAAAATAAAGAATATTGAAGTTAAGGCATTTTTCCCTTTATTATTTGTCCATCGTAAATTTTCAGTTACTCCTTAAATTGGGGGATAAACGATTTGAGTCATCAGGCAGATAGTACAAAGACTATGTTAGTTTTTTTTTAATGCCTAATTCCGTAGGGTATCTAATCAGCTTCAGATATTTTCAGTCGTTAAGACCCTAATAGCTGAGGCTTAATAAGCCATTTATAATAGAAACAGTTCACTAGTTATACTACGGAAAAGCAAACTTTAAAGCATTTAATCCATTATATATTTGCTCTGCAAGACTGCGGTTTTATAAGGTTCAATTTTTGAAGCCCCGAATAAATGAAGAGAAGGGAATCCAAAACATATCTGATGTTGGGGAAATTCTTTTGCTTTCTAACTTCCTATGAATAGCAGTATTGTCCACTGCATGAGTGCAGGGGGACCAGCACCTTGCCCTTCCAGAGTGGGGCTTGTTTTTATTTTTAAGAATGTTGGAAAATTGTGGAAATGAATGTTTTCTCTCTTCTCTTTTCCTTACGACCTCATGGATCCTAACCTTTTCCTTTAAGCTGGCTTAGTATGTGTTTGCCTTAAAATTGGTCATTGACCCAAAAATAAGTTTGAATTTCTTTTTCCATGATTTACTGTCAAGAATTCTGTTAATAGCATACTAAACGGGATTACAAACTTACTGAATAAGTGCTTTGAATGCTGGGCAACCTTGAAATAAAGGGCGCCGAAAGGGTTACACTGCACAGAATGAAACTGGGCAAGTTGGTGTAAAGGAAAGGAACGCGGCCGTATGGTCGATGTGATCAACGTCTTCTAGGAGGTTTATTAGCAATTTAATGGAATATCGTTATTCAAGCACAATAATGGCCTCAGTTGAAATGTCTGTTCTGCTCTTTTTCCCATACACTTTGGAATGAGTAGAATGTGACAGTTGAGCTTTCAACAAGCTTCATGAATTTTAAATCCTTTTTAGTTATAAAATGGGGTACATGGCATGTCGTCAATGTGGACAAGGAGCTGGCAGCCTTATCCAGTGTTACGGGATATCAGGTGTCTTCAAGATAATGAGCGCCCAAGTTGGTTAGGTGCATTCTGGGTCTGCTCTGTGTATCGGCGGAGAACAGAGGACCTCTCTCGGTCCGGTATCTAATAATTATTTTGCAGTTGTAAGATTACCTTCCCACGATTCGGTGCAATACTTAAAAACTCCTCATCATCACAGAAGAAAACCTTTACTGATGTCTCAGAACAGCTTTCTTATTTTTTAGCAGCTAAATATTTCTCTTTTGTGCTTTCTCTTACTGATTCATGTATATTTAGAGAAGCAAGTCTCTGCAAATTGTGATGCAGCTTTACATCCTCAGTTTTAACACATCTCCTAATTTAGCCTGAGTATCTCTTTAAATATTTAAATGATTTGTAAAGTTGTTCCCCAATTCTATCATCACCATAAAAATCGGAATCTCTGCTTTGGGTAAGTCTGGTACTCCAGTGCAAGGAGTTTTACTTATTGTATTTGCAGTCACCTAATGTGATAACAAAAGAGTTTTTTCAGAAGATGTTTATTTAGAAAATCCACTTAAAAGCGATCTCAAGGGCCGAGTGAGGTGGCTCATGCCTGCAGTCCCAGCACTTGGGAGGCTGAGGCAGGTGGATTGCCTGAGCTCACAGGTTTGAGACCAGCCTGAGCCAGAGTGAGACCTCTGTCTCTAAAAATAGGCAGGCATTGTGGCAGGCACCTATAGTCCCAGCTACTTGGAAGGCTGAGGCAAGAGAATCGCTTAAGTGCAGGAGTCTGAGGTTGCTGTCAGCTATGACGCCATGTCCCTCTACAAAAGGTGATAAAGTGAGACTCTGTCTCAAAAATAAATAGTGATCTCAATTTAAATGGTATAAATGTATTTTTAAATTTCTTTATAATAGTACCTCATCATATGCTTACAGTATAATTTTATAATAGCATGAACAAAAAGCATTCTCATAAACATACTTAATGGGCATGTGTGGAACTTTATGTGACAGATCGTGAGCAGTGAGTGGTATCTATGCACAGGCGCTGTGACTACAGAGACTCGCAATGGTTTCATTTTATTCATCTTTACTTTCTATCTTTTCTACATTGAATGTGTGAGGCTAGATGTGTTACCTTTTTCCTCTCAAGTCCAGGGAGGGTGGACTTAGCCAGACCTCTCAGAGACTTGATATATGTTCCTTGCAGTTTGGAAACGCCAAGGACAAGTGTCTGGGAGATCCAGAAGACAAGAAGCCAGTCTGACTGCTTAGATGGGGAAGCAAGAAATGCTACTGTGCTGGGCATAGCTGCGCTGCCGGAGTTTGTCAACAAGGGAAGTGCACATGTTTGCATGTACTAGACATGGTCACATAAGAGAAGAGGCTGGGGCTCGGCGCCTGTGGCTCAAGCGGCTAAAGCACCAGCCACATACACCTGAGCTGGCCAGGTTCGAATCCAGCCCGGGCCTGCCAAACGACAATGAGGGCTGCAACCAAAAAATAGCTGGGCATTATGGCGGGTGCCTGTAGTCCCAGCTACTTGGAGGCAGAGGCAAGAGAATTGCTTGAGCGCAGGAGTTGGAGGTTGCCATGAGCTGTGATGCCATAGCACTCTACTTAGGGTGACAGCTTGAGGCTCTGTCTAAAAAAAAAGAGAGAGAGAGAGAGATAAAGCTGGGCTGGTCTCCAAGATAATATAACCCAAGGAAGCATGAGGTCCCCCATAGTGAGAGCCTGGATGAAGTGAACCACCGATGAACCAGGGGCAGATAACTCAAGCTATAAAGATTCCTACAGTCTAACTCTAAGCAGTTCAGTCTCCCATATCTGGAGACATATTAGTATTTGGATGTGCAGAATAACAGAAAGTATGCATTGATAAGCTCCGTCCTCTGTGCAGAGATGTGCCTTGTGAGCCAGAATGGGCAGTGGCTACTATCATTGTAGGATGAAGTTTTATATATTCAGGCTTTGGGGGCCCATATATCTCTCAACTTTCGCCAAGGACACATCAACCATTATTCACCAACCAGCCATAGCTTTTTTCATTTTTTGTCTATCTCTTTTCAGTTTTAACTACAAAGGAATGCTTACTAGTCATGCTTTTAAAAAGTTGTTAGAATCTTAGTTTTTTGTGTAATCTTTTAACTACTAGATTTATCTACATTCTCCTTGTTCTTAGAGCTATCTCTAGGTTAATTTCTTTTTTTTTTTGAGACAGAGTCTCAAGCTGTCACCCTGAGTAGAGTACTGTAGCATCGCAGCTCACAGCAACCTCAAACTCTTGGGTTTAAGTGATTCTCTTGCCTCAGCTTCCCAAGTAGCTGGGATTACAGGCACCTGCCACAATGCCCCACTATTTTTTGGTTGCAGTTGTCATTGTTGTTTAGCAGGCTGGGGCCAGATTCAAACCCACCACCCTAGGTATATATGGCCAGCACCCTGCCAACTGAGCTATGGGCGGTGCCTTTTTTTTGGAGACAGAGTCTCACTCAGTTGCCCTGGGGTTGAGTGCCATGGTGTCATAGGTCACAGCAACCTCAAACTCTTGGGCTTAAATGATTCTCTTGCCTTAGCCTCCCCAGTAGCTGGGACTATAGGCGCCCACCACAAAGCCTGGCTATTTTTTAGAGACAGGGTCTCACTCTTGCTCAGGCTGGTCTCAAACTCCTGAACTCAAGCAATCAGCCTGCCTCAGTCTCCCAAGTGCTGGGATTGCAGGCATGTATCTCTCTGGGTTTTTGGAAGGATACTCTCTTTAGTTCTCAGGCACTAAATGACATTAATCACTCAAGAGGCAGTATGTTCAATTGTGCTCTGAATACCTGAAAGAGTTACTCTACATGTCAGATTTCCCAAGGTACTCTCTAGGAGAAAGGGGAGGAACAAGAAAATCTGGCAGGCCATGTAATGTCAATAAGAAATACATGGATTATATATTTGCATAATACTGAAACATTTACCTTTGACAATATAAACAGAACTGTATTCACTGGGGATTTATTTCAAAATTTGAATATCAATTCATGTGATGTTAAATTTAGTTAAGTTACATCAAAAAACCTTATAAACCATGCCCACTATTAAACTAAGTGGGTTTTTTGCCAAGAGATTATATGCTTTGTTAGACTATAAACTTTGTGCACTTTATAATAAGCACATTCTTGTTCTGAAATGGAATGCATCTGATTTCTAATAAATCTTCTTGAGAAACAGTGGGTCCCAGCCAGCTCCTCCCTGGTTCAAGGGAAAAGACAATAAATAGGGGCATTGACATTTATGAGAATCTAATTTCATCATGCTCTGCTCATAAGAAGAGAATCTAGATGGCATTAAGGCTACATTGTACACTGAGAACTCCTCAGGGCCAGATATGAAGTCCCTTCTGTGTTACATTTCTAGTAGCCATTCCTCATCTAAGTGTTTTATTTAAACATTAGTTAATATTTAGTGATTAAATTAGAAGCAGTTTTTCTTAAAAGGAGAAAAGCTGGAAGGGAAAGAAACCATATTTTCCTTTTTTAATTTAATTTAATTTTTTGTTGTTGTTGTTGAGACTCAGAATTACAAGTCATCCTTGGTAGAGTGCCATGGCATCATAGGTCACAGCAATTTTAAACTCTTGGGCTCAAGCGATCCTCTTGCCTCAGCCTCCCAAGTATCTGGGACCACAGTAGGTACCTGCCACAATGCCTGGCTATTTTTTGGAGGTGGGGTCTCACTGTTACTCAGGCTGGTCTCAAACTCCTGAGCTCAAGCAATCTACCCACCTTGGCCATATTTTTCAAAAGTAATCTGAGAAAAGCAAAGGTCATTAGCTAGATGATAATAAGTTACTTTTGGTAAAATATCAACTCAATAGAATGTTTCTATTAAGAAAATACTATTGAACTGTTCCAGTCTCAGCCCAATCAAGGATGCCTTGGATTTGGTAACAGTGCAGAGAAATGTTTACTATTTTTGTTACCACAATATTAAAACATGGATAACGCTAAAACCAAGGACAGTTTCTTGAAGCTAGCCGTTTTGTACAACTATGGTCATAAATAAACCCTCATTTGATATCCATGAGCATCCAAATATTCAGCTCCCATTTTTTTCACTAGCATATTTTAAATAAATTCCAAGAGAAACAAATGTGTAAACATATGACAAAGAGTGAATATGTATGGCCGGGCGCCCATAGCTCAGTGGTTAGGATGCCAGCCGCATGCACTGGAGCTGGTGGGTTCAAACCCAGCCCAGGCCTGCTAAACAACAACAAAAAAATAGCTGGGCATTATAGCAAACACCTGTAGTCCCAGCTCTAAGGAGGCTGAGGCAAGAGAATCACTTGAGCCCAAGAGTTGGAGGTTCCCGGGAGCTATGACACCACAGCACTCTACCAAGGGTGACAGTCAGACTGTGTCTCAATTAAAAAAAAAAAAAAATGAATAAATATGTTGAAAATCATTTGCCATGCAGCAGCCTGGAGTCAGAAGGCAGCTTCTCACAATTCACTACTATGCACTCTCCCTACGCTGACTACAACTTTTTACAACCATCTCTAATGACAGCTTTAATAACAACAGTCAAAAAAGCCAAGGACTAGGAAGAAAAAAAGTAAGCACCAACATTCTAAAATAGTAACAGTGGTAACAATAGTCCCAGCCTTCCAAAAACCATCCTGCAGTTGGCTCCAAACCCTGGGCACAGTGGAACAGTCGAAAAAGCATTAACTCAACACCAGTTGTGGAGATGGCTTGTTTCCACTGGCGAAAAATTAGCAAGTGCAATTTTTTTAAGGAAATGCCGCCTTACCCATTTTTAGCGTATCCAACAGTCATTGAGGATACACTAATGACTGGTTTCTCAGTCAGGATCTTTAGGGGACCTGCTTGAATAACTGAAGAAGAACGTGTTTTGTAATTAGTGCAGCAAGCCTTCAGGAGTCCTGTGGTGCTGTACGGTGCAAATGTATTTTGGGCTGACGGCTGTGTTTGAAAGTTGTTTCTATAGCCTTACCTACTCTATGATTTGCTTAATGAAATTCACCGTGTCTCCCGGTCAAGTGATCTCAATTTCCAAAGGGATGGTTTCTAAAAGAATTAAATCTTATGCTACTGCTCTGGTTGATCTGTTGTTGTTCTGAGACAAAGGTCTTGCTAGGTTTTCCTGGCTGGAGTGCAGTGGCTATTCACAGGCACCACCATAGCACATCGTGGCCTTAGGCTCCTGGGCCCAAGCCATCCTCCAGCCTCAGCATGTGCCACTGTGCCTAGTTTTACTGTTATGTTTTATACCATCTATAAAGCTGAATTTAACAAGAAAATGTACAGGCAATGGGCATGAAGTAGCATTTGATGCCTTTACTAACTACAGTTCATTATAATCCATTAATTTTTTTCCAGACCTTTTATCTAGATGGTATCGGTGCAACCATAATGAATTACGTAGCCCTCTCTGCCATAGGAGAATTTTTCCATCCATTGCTGCAAACAGCTGAATAAATAATGACTCCTGGAGTCACTTTGTTAGATTACTTTAGTTAAAAGTGATGTCGAAGGCAGGTTTTCTCACATCACTCCCTACCTGCCACAGTTA
Organism: Otolemur garnettii; assembly: GCF_000181295.1. Taxonomy (NCBI): domain Eukaryota; kingdom Metazoa; phylum Chordata; class Mammalia; order Primates; family Galagidae; genus Otolemur; species Otolemur garnettii. Next base: position 22,575,958 of record NW_003852405.1, read on the forward strand.
CAAATAGTTCTTCTAATGTCTCTTGGTTTTAAGTTCTTTTTTATCTTATTGACTACCAATTCTTACTTCTGGTTCTAAATACTCCCCAGAAGTCCCGACTAATACTCTATAGTCAAATTTGTAGATCTTTCCATTTGAATGTCTGAAAGGCCCTTCAAACTCAACATGGCAAACCCAGTTTTGAATTTCCCTTCTAGACTTGCTGCTCTCCTCCCCTGCCTTCTCTCCATTAGTAATTGGGACCCCCATCCTCCCAATCGCTCAAGACAAAAATGTCAGAGCTACCCTTGAGTCCTTTCTTTCTTCACCCCTACATCTAACCGACCAACTCCTGTCAACTCTCCCTTAAAACACATGCAAATTCAGACACTTTTCTTTGCCCCCACTTGTCCACCACTATCTTGCACTTGGACCACTGGAGCTGCCCCTTAACTAATTTCCCTGCTTGCATTTGTGCCTTCCAATCCATTTTCCCCAATGTAGAATTATCTTTGTAAATTAATTTATGTCACTCCCCTCCTCCACATTCTCCAGTGACTTCCTATAGCAGCACTTAAAATTACAGCCCTTTATGCTGGCTTGCTAAATCAGTATGATCTGACCCCATTTTCTATCCCCAGCTTTATCTGGTAACAAGCTGTATTAGTTTTCAAGGGCTATTATAATAAAGTACTGCAGAATGGATGGCTTAAATAACAGAAATTTATTTCTCATAATTCTGGAGACTAGAAGTCTGAGATGAAGGCATTGGCAGGGTTGGTTCCTTCTGAACCCTGTCCATGGTTTGCAGACAGCCACCTTTTCCCTGTGTCTTCACATGGCCCTCCACCTCTGTGTTTGTGTCTGTGTCTTCTCATCTCGTAAGGACACCAGTCATATTGGATTAGGGGCCACCCCCATGACCTCATTTTAACCTTGTCACCCTTTAAAGACCCTCTCTCCAAATATAGTCCCATTCCAAGGTACTGGGAATTGGCCCATCGCCCCTGCCCTCTTTGTTCTAGCGCCATACCAACTCTCTTTCTATTCCTTGAACAAGTGAAGTTGGTTCCACCTTAGGCCCTTTGTACTGGCTCTTGCTGGAAGATTCTTCTCCCTGGTGTAACAGAATCGGTCCTTTTAATCATTCATGTCTCAGCCCAACTGTCACATTTTCAGAATGGGTGATCCTGATCTCCCAATCTAGGGTAACCACCCACACATTTATCCTGACTATCCTGAATTAAATCTCTGCATAGCACTAAGCATTCTCTAATATTTTTTTCTGCTTACTATTTATTACCTGTGTCTGCATATCCCCAACAGAATATATACACGGTTCTTTCGTATACATGCCAAGTATATTGAAAATACTGAATAAATGTATATTGAATGACTTGATAAATGAATGAAATTATTGGAGAAGAGAGGTGGTTAGTGGTTATGAGGACAAAGGTGGTTTTCTTTCTTGGAAGTCTTTACAAATAAAGATGAATCTAGTCACCTTTGAAATGTCATAAGAGTTGTTTACAACAGGTCATCCAACCTTGTGATTATCCCCTGGCTAAATGTAAGTTTTTTGAACAACGCTTCTAGAAATTCTGATGACTTACAAAGCTGCTCAACTGTTCATTCAGTACACAGAGTGTGACAGAGGCCAGAGCTTGTGTTAATGGAACACCCTAGGGCACGTGGGAGCTCACAGAAGGAATCTCTATCCCAGGTAGTACCTACAGTTGGAGTAGGAGCAGGGAACGTCTGGAAGGCTGCCAGGGCAGCTTAATGCCTACAATGTACTAACTATCCACTGAACATACAGGATATTCCCAATACTGCAAATGTGTTTGTGTCTGGCAGCGTGCGACTCCTCTGAATTCACAGAGAATTATGGGGACTGCAAGTGCTGGGCCTGGTGCTTATTTTGGATGGTGTGCACAGCAAATTTTTATGCTTCTCAACTTTCAGGAAAATTAGTTTAAAATTTTTAAAAACTTGTCAGTTCTCTGGTTTTTAACGTACTGAATTTTTACAGGTCTTTTGGCAGCTGACACTTATTTTGATTTGACATTTGGTAGATAATTATTTTTATTTGTCCTCTGCAGACAGAATTCAGTGGCTTCTGAGTATGCAACACACGTATTGTGTCATTGTCATCAATAAGGAATTGGACCACTTGAATTAGTACGTTATATGTCAAGAAAGCTGACGAGACCAGCAGAGCTCCTGCCTTGCTTTTCATTAAAAAGTTAAATGTTGTTTCCAGCCTTCCTTTGAGAAAACTGTCCTGCAGTGCTATCTTTGTGGAGAGACCTTTGCATTTCTGGAACTTTGTTATTGTCTGTTCCCCAGATAATGACAAAGATCTTTACCAGTTTTATCCAGAGTGATTTTTATTTCTCCTGTGTTCTCTGGCCCCATTGGTTTTCCTTCCACATTTTTGTCTAACCTTCCTGGATGACGACATGTCCTCTGGATCTGAGCGATGGTTCAGAGATGAAAGTGTTGAGATCTTAACTTGTAGCTCTGACATACTGAGCAGCAACAATTGTGATCTATCTCACATAACCCTTCCTGGGGTGCCTTTAGCTTTACCAACTGTTATTTATAATCTGCTGTTCTCTACCATAAGGGTGATCTTAGTGTTCCAAGTGGCTAAGTGGTTATAAATGACATAGGATCAACATTGTTAGCCAAGATAGCAGGTTAAATCACATCTTACGTATTATATAATTTGTGATATGGTAAGCCATGGTGTATTCCTAGAAAAAGAAAAACAATCCTCTATTAACAGTCATTTCTGCATCAGAATTTAATGAGTTCGACTATGTGCTCTGTGGTTACTGTCTCTTTGGATACTGTTTGTCAATTTTGTTTTTTAAATAAGTGAGTTACTTTTAGGTGCAGCTAACAGAAAACTCAGCATTTCAGGTGCAGCTAACAGAAAACTCAGTGTGGTAAGGAAATCTATGTATCTCATCTATCAAGAACTCCAGGACTGTATAGTTGGGAGTCTGAGCAGCTCAATACTGTCATCAAGGCTCTGATTCTTGCCTTCTATCTTCCCTGCCACGCATGATGATGGCTGTTCTTAACAGTTCCAGGTACAACATCCATATAGGTCAGTGTCCAAAGGAAGAAGAGGGATTATGTTTTGTTCTATGGCTTTAGGAACCTCTCAACAGACTTCTCAGTGGCCAAAACTGGATCATTTGCATCAGTCCCTGGCACAAGAGATGGAACTGCCATGACTGGTTTAGACTGGGAGGAACTTGAAGGGATATGGTGATAATTCAATAATCCATGTGAAATTTCTTAGCACAATGCTTGGCACTTTGAATGTTATAAAGTTTACTTGTTATTAATGCTGGTAAATCTTTGTTATTAAAATTATAAAAGAGGGCCTACATTGTGAGTAGTTAAGAGGTAGATTCCTTAGACCAAGCATCCTCAAAGTACGGCCCGCAGGCTAACCGAGGACATCTGGCCCACCAGCTGTTTTTGCCACCGCTGCCTGTCCTGCTTAGCAGCCGACTTGTCCCAGGGCCCGCAGTCTGCCCCTCCAACGGTCTGAGGGACAGTGAACTGGCCTCCTGTTTAAAAAGTTTGAGGACCCCTGCCTTAGACCTTGTTGATATAGGTACTGTATTGAGAGGTAGAGATATTACAAGGATCACCGGGGAAATCCCAGCTACAGGACTGGTTGTAGGACCAAGGCTCAAATCCTTAGACCACAGACAGGGCCCTACTCATAGGAAGGGACTGGGATAAGCTACTAGAACAGAACTCCATGGAAATGAACCAAAGCAGTACCCAGGTATGTGGTTGGAAGAGGGGCAAAGCAGAAAGAATGACTTGATCCTGAGTCTGGGCATTGACCCCCCCCCCTTTCACGGGTGCTGGGAATTGGTAGAGAATGAATGCAAAGTTGATGAAATCTATTGTACTATATGTAGATAAAAGAAAATACAGAGATTAGCAACTAAACAGGGCCTGATACCTGTCCTCTCATGGGAAAGGCATTATAGATGGTCTGTGTAGTATGATTATTCTCACTGTTGGCAGCCTTGGAGAAACTATGTGATGGGTTACTCCATAAAATAAAGCATACATATCATAAGTTAGTGTTAAGTTGACATGCATGCACCTTGTTTTCTAGATATAGTTTACTTATTGTACAGAATCCTTCTGTTCACCTCTGAGGGCTCCCATCCTTCTAGAATTTTTTTAACATGCTTTTGGGTTGCCCCTGTCTTGAAAGCTTCCATCTATATATGCCGCAACCCCTTGCTTCTGATTAGATTTGGTTAAACACCAGAATATTTTACTCATGAATAACCATCTGGGGGTTTTCTATAAACTCTGTGGGAGGGAAAGGGAAATAGTATTACAGTTAGAGTCACATTTATGAATGCCAAAAATTGTTTTGAGACTACAACTCTAGAGCTGGAAATGACCTCATTTTTTAAGATCTGCCCCCTCAATTTACAAATATGGAAACCAAAGTGCTAAATAGACAAGCTAATTTTTAGCAGTTGTCACTAGAAATAAGCCAGAGAATTTAGAAATCTAAGAATCAATGGGAAAAAATGCAATGGCTATATAATAGCTGTGGGAAATGTTTCAAGAAATCTTATTCACGTAAAAGTTGTTATAACGAAAGTTCAGTAAGAGGGAAAATGAACTAAGTGGTTATAAAACTTTCATACACGTTGACTATTCTATAAATAGCATGAGTTCCTTGTCACAGGGTTAGTGATATTTATTTGACTCTGATAACTTTTAAAGACTTTAATGATTAAATAGTTGCCAGTTGTATTGACCATTTTTCTAATACAGCCAGCCCCCCATTAATTTTTCAGAGACGAAGTAAGTTGAACTGTTTACAGTCAAAGGATATCCAGAAACTCCTTTGTTTCTAAGAATTCCAGATGACCTACCAACAGGAATAGAAAACTACTATTAACATTTTGATTTTTTAGCTTACGTGTTATTTCTTGAAAGGGTTTTTCTTTGATTCCCCCTCCATCTGAATTATATGCCCCTCCTAGTTTTCAAAGCACATTGTGGTGTTCCCTCACAGCCCTTGTCATAACTGCATATGGCTTGTGCCAATGTTTAATTCCCATCACCCCAAGCACTGTGTGGATGTAAAAGGGCCTGGCACTCACATAGACATTGAATATTTACTGAATGAGTGAAAGTGAGATAAGGTTGGGGTTTCTACTGCTGTATGATAAATTACCTAAACCTAGCAACTTAAAAGAATGCCCTGTTTGTTATCTCATAGTGTTTGTAAGAAGTTCTGGCACAATATAGCTAGATTTTTGCTCAGGGTCATATGAGGCTTATAGTCAAGGTGTTAGCTGAGTTGTATTCTCTTCTGAAGCTCAGAAGATTTTTTCAGATTTTTATCAGCCTTCCATTCCTTGTGGTGGTAGGACTAAGGTTCCATTTTTGTTACTGTTGTTTTGCTGGCTGTCAGCCAAGAATAGCCCTACAGGTACCTGCCCCCACAAGCAATTCACAACACGGCTCTTTGCTTTCTTCAAGTTTCAGATAATCTCTCAGACCTCCTCTGTCTCTAACCTTTAAACCCCTTTTTAGATGCTCTGCTGTTTAAGTCAAGCCCACACAGAGTAATCTTCCTTGTGATTAATTCAAATCAATTGATAAGGTGTATCTGCCCACTAGATAGTTAACTTCACAGAGGCAAGAGCTGTGGCTTTAAAAAAAGATAAAAAGAAAGAAATCTTTGTAGCCTGGTTTAAAAAAGAAAGAAAAAAATTTTTTAATTTAATAACTTAAAAAAAGTTGACACTCACCAAATGTTTGTTGAACTGAGATATTGATAACGTGAGAAAATACGGGTGAAAACATGATACAACATAAAGCAATGGCGAGAATCCAGCCAACGTACTAGCAAGCGGCCACAGTGACCAAAGATGTGCTGATTAACAAAGAAGAGTAAAGTAGCCTAAAGAAATAAAATATAGCCTTTTGAATGTGACCCAGGACAACATAGTGTGACTTTGAGGTATCAGCAAGTTCCAGGGCAGCTGTGCCTTGACGTGCTGGAGACATTACATCAGCTTTCTGAGCGGCTTCCTCAGCATTACCTACAATGTCACACTTCACATTGAAAGGCAAGACACAGCCAGCAAGTTGGGAAAAGGAAACAACCTCCCCACCCACCTGGCTAGGTTGCTGCTTATCAACTCTTTGGAGCTAGACAAGAGCAAAGGTAGGATGACAGTGTGAATTTAAAGCTCTTACAATGCGATGAGTTATAAGGAAACTTGGAAAGTTTAAGTGAGCACTGAAAACCTAGTGGTGATAGCAGTGACAGCACAGCTTGTCACCCACAGACGGGCCAACTCTGAGGGCCACACTGGTGGCTGTAACATCTGGCAGTCCGTCCAGCAGAAGCAGCTAATGGAAAGCAGCTTGGCTGACAGAGGTTGGTGACTGTTCTCTATGGAGCCACAGTTCAGACCTGTTCAGACCTCAGGAACACAGTCACAGGATCCAGAGTGAAGATGGGAAACATATTTTATTTCTTTAGGCTACATGCAGTGAAAGTTGACTTTGGACAGGGTCAACTGGAAAATAGCACCACTAATGAGAAATGTCAAACTAACAAGAATGGTACTGAAAGTGACTACAAATATAGCTCCCTACGAAAACTGTGTGTCTATATATTTTTTTGTTTGTATTAAGGCAAGTTTGGGGGGCCATTGTTTTGTATCATTTGGAGCTTTTTGGTATTTTAGGTTCGGGGGAGATTTTGCAAGAGGGAAAGGAAAATTTGGCTTAGGAGATATCTTATTTCATACTGAAAATGGTATGTTTTTATCTTGTTTTTTTTTTTTTGTTTGTGTGTTTGATTTTTTTGAAAGGTAACCAAAATCCAAACCAAAGACTTGATTAATTTAGGGCAGAATAATAATCATGCCATCAACTACTAGTTTTGAGCACGATGTGCTGGGCACTCAGCTGGGTGACTTATGCATATCTTTGTACTTTTTATTCACATAATTCCTCTTAGAAAACATTATCCCATTTGCAGATTAGGAAGCAGGCTCAGAGAGGTGAACTTATTCTAAATTTATTGCTAATAAGTGAGAAAGCCAATATTCTTTTTTTTTTTTTTTTTTTTTTTGAGACAGAGCCTCAAGCTGTCCCCCTGGGTAGAGTGCTATGGCTTCACTGCTCACAGCAACCTCCAACTCCTGGGCTCAAGCGAGTCTCTTGCCTCTGCCTCCTAAGTAGCTGGGACCACAGGCGCCCGCCACAACGCCCGGCTATTTTTTGGTTGCAGCCGTCATTGTTGTTTGGCGGGTCCGGGCTGGGGATTCGAACCCGCCACCTTAGGTGTACGTGGCTGGCGCCTTAGCCGGTTGAGCTATAGGCGCCAAGCCGAAAGCCAATATTCTAACCCTCACTTTTTTCCACTCACCACGAGGGTCTAAAACGAGTAAAAAAAGGCAGGATGGCAGATAAGTGACAGCAACAGAGATAAGAGGAGACTAAAACTAGGAAAAGTAAGAAAGGAGACAAGTGCTGAGAACGAGAAGGCATTCTTTAGCCTGGTAGGGCTCTGTAGAGAGGCAGTGTCGTCAGCAACCATGACCATCCTATGTCATCGTGGCTGATGCTCTTGAGTCCTGGGGACATCTGAGCAGTTTATAGAGTATCTCTGGAGGGCTACATCAGCTACATCAAAAGCACAGGGTATGTCCTGTCAGCTTCCAGGAGCTAGAAGGAACTAAAATTGGAATAACTTAAATTTACATGTAAATGCGTCCTAAATGTATATATACTAACTTTACCTTGGCTTTGCAGAAAACAAACAAAAAAAAACAACTGTACTTTTAATTCACTGGAGAGCAGATAGGATCTGTCCTGGGATGAGTAAAACATACACCACTTGTCCAAATGTAAGAAAAAAAACAGCCGCTTTTTTCTTGCAAGGCAGTTTTCATAACACAAGAATCTGTCACCATGTGTACGAATGCTGATGTTCACCAGAAGAATATAAGTCATGTCTAATATTTATTGAGTAATTATTGTGTGCTGAGTGATTTATTTGTATTTAATGATCAAAAGGAACCTCAGAAGTTGATACTATGAATATCACCACTAAAGATATAAAGCTGAGGCTCAGCAAGTTAAAAAACCTGAGGTCATGTGGCCAATAAGTAGAAGAGCTGAGATTTGAACCCCAGCCCTGGGTCGTAGCAATACACTATGCAGACATTCCTCGTAGAGTGACTGTAAACGCATAGCCCCAATAACTCTTCATTTTTTAACATTAGCACTTTAAGAAAGAAAAACAGGGAGGGGGGGGAAAGCAAAGATAATTATAGTTGTTCCCTGGTAACCAAGGTGGATTAGTTCCAGGACCCCTACCTCTACCCACCCCCAAACCAAAATCCACAGATGTTCAAGCCCCTGATATAAAATGGCGTAATATTTGCATACAAACTATGGACATCTTGTCTTGTCTTATACTTTAACTCATCTCTAAATTACTTAAATCCTGTAATAATGTAAATGCTATGTAAGTCATTGTCATTCTGTATGTTTTTTACTTGTGATTTTTCTTTATTTTCCAAATACTTTTGATTCACATTTGGTAGAATCTGGGGGTACAGCACATGTGGATACAGAGAGCCAAGTGTACCCTAAAACTAGTACCAGCTCTAAAAGAGAAAGAAGGAGGGGCAGAGGTGGTAGGAAGCGCCAGTGACCAGGGAAGGAATCTGTGGTAAAGGATGGGGGAGAAAAGATGGGCCAAAAAGATATGAATGTGAAATTTTGGAAAATGAAATCAAAGTGCACGTAGCCTAAAAAGGAAAGGAGGAAAGTTCTCGTAAACCTTTAGAACAGAGAATGAAAATTACTGTACATAATTTTCACACTTCAGGGTTTACACTTCAAGGTTGAAGTTCAGGTTTAAATGAACTGATGATTTTTGTCTTTTTTTTTGTTTGTTTTGTAATTTACCTTTTCTATTTCTAATTTTGTGGCTACAATGACCCATTCAACTCAGCCTTTGGAATTGATACTGTTTGTTCTAATGGTTTCTCTGAGTAATGCTAAGTTCCACTCTGCAAGGTTAGTGTCTCAATGAAAGGTGGGGGTGTTATTTAGTCATTTTTTTTTTCCTCTTGAAAGTTAATTAAGTCAACATTAACCATGGCTGTGTAACAGCTGAATGGTCAGTTTCTTGAAGGCTCATGGTTTGGATCTTTTCCTGTGAAAATTCCCACTTGTATAGTTATATTTAGTGTCCTAACTGCCTGAATAGCTGGCTTGCTATAGGCCCGTGTGTCAGGGCGACGCCGGGCCTGCTTGCAGCCGACTTTGTCTGCTTCCCTGGAACCTCTGTGCCAGGAGCTTGTGGCTCTCAGTGGAGAGCCTGCTGAGTTCAACCTCTCAGTTTCTTCTCCAGAAATCTCCCTGGGGTTAGCACTGCTGATGTGATGCCATGTGGTCCTGCAATTCTCAAAACTGTTGACTTGATGTTTACAATTTTTTAAAGACTCATCCATGCGCTTAACTCTGAAAGTAATATAGTATCCTCAACATTTGTGGTATGGACCTATCCCGATGACTTTGTTTACATGGATGTGATTGATGTGATTGAATTTTTCAAGTACTGCCCCTGCACAAAAGCCAGTTTTTCAATGTCAGTACAGCTGTTTTAACTTTTAAGAAACCGCAAACATTTTATCCTCTAAAACTTCAATTTCGAAAAGCATCGACTTCTTAAAGGAATACGGTGTTTCTGAAACTGGTATACAATAGTCCCTCTAGTTCAGCTCTTCTTTAACTTTTTTTTTCCTTCTTTCTTTTTTTTAAGCCAGTCAAATTTAGCAGTTGTGGGGTGGGGGGTTGAATACCACTTTAGAGGTAGTCATGTTAATAACCAGCTTCTTCTTTAACTTTTAAGAGTTGACTAAATCTCCTGAGTAGCTACATATAAACTTTCCACATCAAAATGCATATTACGGCTGAATTCCTAATAATCTTTAAAGTCCTAAGTTTATAATAGAAGCAGTACTCACAGAAACAAAAAGTTAACTGTAGCTCAGTTCTCATGAGCTCTCCGTAAGCTTGGTGAATTTTCCGTGGACGCAGAAGCAGAGATGCCAGAGGAAACAGTTGTGTGTTTTCCTGGGTTCATAGTGCCCAACAAGTCATGGTAAATGTTTTGCTCCTTTTTTTATGCTATAGCAACAATTCCATTTCCTATTACATAGGAAAACCTATCCTGCTGTTAAAAGAGGTCACTGGATGTATTTACTACAACGTTAAGGCCATTTTGTCCATGGAAATAATTTTTATTGTTCTGAGTCACTCTGGTTCATGGAATTTTTACATGAGTTCCAGGACAAGGATGAGATGATGTATTTATTTTACTTTGTATCCTTTTTAATGTTTTTTTGAATGCATGAATGTCAGGCTTGTTGTCAAAGTATTTCCATATTTTTATGACTGTAAAAGTAACTCTGCTCTATTTATGTCTCATAAACTCTTCATTGACAATTCACTCTGTGTACTCAACATGCCGTATTTTGGCAGAACTTTCTGCTTTGCCCAGTGTGATGTGATCTCTTGTTTTTTCCCCCTATTCATGTCTTTTCAATGTATGTCTTTACCACGCTAAAGATTTGGCAGGCCTTCAAAACTATTTAAATTCCTTTGTTGAGCTGATAGGACTTAGAATTGTGAGCTTTTTTTTTTAAGCCTCAACTTTTTTTTTCTTGTATCAAAGTAATCTTCACTGGAAGTGTTCCCTAATTCCTCCCAGAATATCTCTGTGTTTTAGACACACCCCAGAATCATAGAATTTCCCTGAAATTCATTTTCAAATATTCTTTGGTTTGATTGTAATTGTTGTATTTGTTTATCACCTCCAGGAGACTAAGTTTTAAAGGATAGATAATTCTGTTAACTATGTAGCATAAACTCAAGTAACAGTTTAGATTTACAGAGAAGCAGTGGCTATTCTGACATTTTAGAAAATCCTTTTAATAGAAAGCAATGACTGTCGTATGGGTTGAGATTTCAAGTCACTAGTTATGGTCACTCATATTCTTTCTATAGCTTACTCTCTGTATGTTTAATTCTGACTAAATGACTAACTCACATGAGGTTTAAAGTTAAAGCTTGTACCTTCTGGCCAGGGTAGGAGGGTTAGATCCTCTACTTCCGCCTTCCAGACTTGGGTACTCTAACGGGTCAGCCTTCCCACAGAAAAAGGGATGATGATATTGACTCCGCCTTAATCTAGAAGGGAAGAAAATGGGCACTTCTAACCGATAATTTCTTCTATCACAAATGATCTCAATTAGTCCTACACTGTGCTACACGTGTTCATATATTCCCAAGTATGGGTGCGTATTTGTGTGTGCATGAGAGAATGAGGTGGTCTTTAGAGGTTTTAGGTAGTTGGTTCTCCTTGTCAGGAAATGGTAGGTTATTCATCTGAGTCATTTTCTCTTCAACAGGTTGACATGATGAAAGAAGCATTAGAAAAACTTCAGCTCAATATAGTAGAGATGAAAGATGAAAATGCGACCTTAGATGGTGGAGATGTCTTATTCACGGGTATAGTTGTATTTATTTTTTCTACCCCCAAATATTTTTTGTCCTTGGCCTGTCTTCACTGGTTTTATTGTAGTTTTTTAAAATTGCCAAAGTAATAGATGCTAACTGCAGGGTATTTGGAAAACACAGAAGAGAACCATAAGAAAAAAAAAATGACTTTTCCATTCAAATAGAATCCCTTCAATATTTGGGTGTATGTCTTTTGTGTACTTTTGTATGTATATATTTGCATGTTTTTATACAACTAGTATCCATCAGTACATCATCAGTATGTGTCTTGTTTCTATATAGAGTTCTACGAAATAATTTATGGGTAGGGTGGCAGAGTTTTTCCATTGTCTGACTATTTATCTGGTTTGTATTGAAAGAATTCTTAAGACTAGTGTTATTTACAAATAATGTGCTTCCCAGATGGCAAGATAAATTTAAATAATTTTCTTTGCAAATTAACTTGGCTTAATGCCATATGAATAAAGCAGAACTCAATAAAATTATAAGCAGTTAATATTATTATTGATCTAAAAAGAATCAGTTTTTACTATGTATGATGTGGCTACTAAAGAAATAGTAATTTCAGCATTTAACCTATCTAATTCATCATGATCAGATGATTAGTGTTTTGTAAAATCACTTGTAAAATCTGAATCCGCAGATTCATTCTAGTTATACTGATGAGCAAAATGGTCGATAATAATTTTGGTTTATAGGGAGAGGTTATTTTCCCCTAATTGTCAGAGAATAAATACCTATTTCACCAATACAGCCCTAACAGCAAAGGGATTTGAAAATGTAGCCCCAAGTGGTCTACTTGTGGCTTCTTGGAAATCTCATGTTTTTAGCTGCTGTGAATTTTATATTGACTCCCCTGTGTGTATATAACCAAGATACAGCCATCTTTATTTCAATAGAAAAATAGTGTTTTGTCTTACTTACATTTGGATATAATTAATGTTCCTGGAAGAAGAACGTGGTGTTTATCCTGTGACATTTGAGTAGCTCCTTGCTTGGTGTCCTGACCTGTTGAAAGGGCCAAGTGTAGAGACCTGCCCAAATAGAACTGTCTCGCCCAGAAAGGACTGTCTACCCAGGAAGCAATGAGACATGAACTTCCATTCATGTCTCAGAAGAGCCTCTCATTTTCGGTCCTTAACCCCTCACCTGTACCTGTGGGTGGGGCTGTTGTGTTGCCAACTCAAGAGATACCATTCTCAAATGTCTTGACTCAATAACTAAGAAAATGACATGAAGGTTATGTTAACCAGTTTGATGAGAGTATTTCAAAATGTATGTGAAAACAGCACACTGTACCCCATGATTGCATTAATATACATAGTTGTGCTATAAGAAATTAAAAAAAAAAAGACACACAACTTCTTATCAGGAGTTGTGTGAATAGTATTCCTTGGAGTTGTGCACGGCACAGCTGTGTTGCCACCGCCTCAGGCGGCGGCCTGCCTCTGGGGGTGGTGTGCATACCCACTGAGCCCTAAGAACACAGAACAAGGGGTCAAGAAGACCTACGCTGCATTCTCGGCTCTGGGTGTGACCACGCAGACTCAGGCATTCTTTGAATCTGCCTCTAAGTTCCATTTAGAAAATTCTTTGTGTCTCCCATTGATGACACTTTCATTCTTTTTGGCTTCATGGAACAATAGCCTATTCCTCTAAGAAAATAGGCTTTTGTGAACATCTAGATTTATAAATCACACTTCCTTACAATATAATTCTTTTTTACCAGAACGTAGCCATAGAATGAATAACTTATTGTAAGCAGGTACTGATAACATTTGGAAGATGGTTTAACAAGTTTGTTCAGAGCCATTTCCTTATCTTAACAGTGGAACTGAACAGACCCCCTAAAATCTCCTCCATGCAAAGGCCCCATTCATAGTAGACATCTTTGGATTAAAGTTCCTTCCATAGTATCTCAAGATGTTTGTGACCCACCTTCATTTAGGTCCTAAGCATTGAAGCTTGCCTTTGCTACCATCTGTAGACTTTTAAAACGTATAACACTTAAATTCATGTCTTAATAGTTACTTTGCTCAAAACTGAGGTGACACTGGGATATCTTCGCCTGCTTGGCACCTCATTCACAGATTATGTCTGGTCCTGCCTTCCATATTTTACTCACTTTGATTCTTTTTTATTGTGCATAAACACATCTAACATAAAATTTACCATATGAACCATTTTCAAATGTACAAGTCAAGTGGCGTTAATTATAGCCACAATGGCTCGGCGCCTATAGCTCAGCCGGCTAAGGCGCCAGCCACATACACCTAAGGTGGCGGGTTCGAGTCCCCAGCCCGGACCCGCCAAAACAACAATGACGGCTGCAACCAAAAAATGGCCGGGCGTTGTGGCGGGCACCTGTGGTCCCAGCTACTTGGGAGGCGGAGGCAGGAGACTCGCTTGAGCCCAGGAGTTGGAGGTTGCTGTGAGCTGTAATGCCAGGGCACTCTACCCAGGGGGACAGCTTGAGGCTCTGTCTCAAAAAAAAAAAAAAAAAAAATTATAGCCACAGTGTTGTGCAACCATTACCACCCAACTGTTGGACTGGGAAGAATTGGGTAAAAAGAATCCATAAGACTTTGTGTGTGCCCGGTGTCTGTCCTTTTTCTTCTGTAACTCACAGCTTCATTCATAATTTATCAGGAAACAGACAGAGGAAAGCTGCTTTCCAACGGCAGTTCCTGCCGGAAAATGTGTCAGTCAGACGAGCGGCTACCGGCAAAAATTGTTTCAATCCCATTTCTCTTAAATAAACAGCATCAACTGATGTCTACTTTTTATTTATTTATTTATGTTTGTGTGTGAAATATAGAGTACATTGAAAAAGGGTTATAAAATGTTTATGTACAGTTAAAAGACCAATAATAAATACCTGCATGCCCACCACCTGGCTTAAGAAATAGAACATCAGGGCAGCGCCTCTGGCTCAACAGAGTAGGAGTGCTGGCCCCATATACCAGAGGTGGCAGGTTCAAACCTGGCCCCAGCCAAAAACTGCAAAAGAAAAGAAAAGGAAAGGAGAAAGGAAAGGAGAAAGGAAAGGAGAAAGGAAAGGAAAGGAAAGGAAAGAGAGAGAACATTGTCAGGGCCACAGAAGCCCCTGTGTGGTCCCCCCAGCCTGTCCCTCTTCCCAGCTTCAGGTCACCTCTGCCCTGAATTTTGTGTTGGCCATTGCTTTGTCTTTCTTTGAGTTTTACCTCTATGTATGTATTCCTAAATTATATGTTGTTTTCTTTTGCTTGTCTTATATCTTTATATTATTAGAATCACACTGTATAAACTCTTAGTGCGATTTTTCCACTTTTGCTCTAAGTCGATGGGTGTAGCTATAGTTCATTTTCAATGTTGTGTGTACTCTGGTAAGAAAACACCACAATGTATGTATTCATTTTATTGCTAATGTATATTTGAGTGTTTCCCCTTTTTTTTCTTCTATTATTGTCAATGCTGCTATGTAAATTCTTGTGTGTGTCTCCTGGGGATACATATAGGCGTTTCTCTAGAGTAAATACCTAGAAACAAATTTCAAGCTAACCTCCATTTTGCTTCAATGAGATGGTTATATGATTTTCCTCTTTCATCTGTTGATGTGGTTAATTACATGAATTGATTGTCTGTTATTTGACCAGTCTTGTGTCCCCGGGATGAAATCAAATTTGATCACGATTTATTCCCTTTTTAATCCAGTGTTGCATTTAGTTTGCTAATATTTTGCTCTGTTATTTTCGTGGCCTATAATTTTTTTCATTCTTGTTTGTCCGGTCTGGTTTTTATTAAAGATTTATGTTAGCTTCATAAAATCTATTAGGTAATGTTTTCTATTTTTCTATTCTCTGGAATCAGTGCTATTTGAATTGTGTATTTCTTAAACTTTTGGTAGAACTTAACGTATAAACAGGCTCTGGTGCTTTCTTAGTGGGGAGATTTTAAACTGATTGAGTTTATTTAATTGTTATATGACAATTTAGGTTTTCCTAAGTCAGTTTTGGTGCATTCCATTTTGGAAGAGTTTATCTTTCTTGTCTAAGTTTGCGAAATGTTGGGTATAAAATTATTTATGTCTTCATAACATCTGTTTAAGCATCAGAGCTTTGTTTTCTGCCAGAGCTTTTGTCCATGTTATTCATCTTTCCAAAGGACCAACTATTAGCTTTGTTCAGCCCTTTCTTTTGAATATTGCTTTCTGTTTCTATCTTTCTCTCCTGCCTTCAAATTTCTTTCATTGTATTCTGTTCTGTTCTCCCTACATCTCAAGTTAGAATGTTACCTCATTAATTTTGAAACTTTCTCCTCTAATGAAAGCAATTTAAGTCTGTAGAACTTTCCTTCCAAGGCCTGCTTTAGCAGAAGCCTTGTTTTGATATGAATTTTTTATCATTTAGTTTAAATGTTTTCTAATTTCTATTATGATTTATTATTGACCGTTAGTGGGAAATGATGTTTTGAAAAAAAAAAAAAAAAAAGTATTGGTCACTATTCCAAGTTTCTGGAACACTAACTCATCGCTCTCATAATTGCTGTGACAAAGGAAAGACTCAAGCATTTAGCCTCTTCCCTTTATGAATTCTATTTCAATTTGACCAAATACTTGATTGAAGAAAGATTTGTTTTTTTAGAATTCCAGCCAGTAAACGTAGATCTCCAATAAAATAACAGATGTGTGCCATGACTGTCGAGGATATCAAAACCATTAGAAATCTTGATGGGAAACTTCATAATGGAGGAGTCAGGCTGATGCCACCAGAACCTACTGATCGTTCTATCACTGAAAATGTGCTAATTAGTCATGTTCCCCATGACATGAAATGGTAGAGGTACCGCACCCCCCTCTGGAGTAATCCTATCCAAAAAAAAAAAAAAAAAAAATTGAATGAAAATCTAATCAATCATCTATTTGAAACTACTAGTTTATTGAAATGCAAAGGATAAACAATCTCAATGTTAAATGTTATGGGGAAGTAATCAGCTAAACCCAGAATGTAGGATAGTCATTAGGACAATGGCCTGTAAACACTGAAATAGAAAGGGGTGGAGGGACCCAAACCACGAACTGGCATAGAAGAAAAGGACACAGAGATTTCAAATTCAAAAGACTAATTTTTTAAATATGTCAGTTTCAGAATTTGTGTTGTTTCCATCAGAATGGTCATTTAGGGGATCTCGTCCAACATCCTGCTGACGCTGTCCAGCTAACTTTAAACAGCCACACTTATCTCTGTGCTTTCCTGTCATACTTCAATCTTTTAGGATGGAAATCGTATGCATATTGACTAATAAACTTGTTAGAACTTGCTTAATACATGAAATATTTTTCTTAAAATTTGTGTATAAATCTAATTTATAAACTTATTTTTATCTTGAAAGAATTAGAGAAACTTGATTTTTTTTTTATCATGGCTGACTTTTTTTTTTACCAAGTAATACTTTTTGTCAAGTAAATGACCTCTCCCTAATTTAATTTTTTATTAATTTATATTTTTGAGACAGAGTCTCACTTTCTTGCTCTCAGTAGACTGCTATGGCATCATAGCTCACAGCATCCTCCAATTCTTGGGCTTATGCGATTCTCTTGCCTCAGCCTCCCAAGTAGCTGGGACTACAGGCGCCCACCACAACGCCTGGCCATTTTTGCAGTTGCCACTGCTGTTTAAGCTGGCCAGGGTCAGTTTCAAACCCACCACCCTCGGTATATGGGGCTGGTGCCTTACCCACTGAGTCATGGGCACCACCCCCTAATTTAAATTTTGATCTTTATGTAGTGAGTTTTCTTAAAGGACAACATAATCATACCATTTACAAAAACATTGTCAACGTGCCACAAAAGATTCCTGGGTCTGCCAACAGCATAAGCCCTTGGAATTTGTCATAACATCACTTGACCTATGTCCTTTTATAAGGACATCATGAAAATTAAAGTTACAACATTTGCAAAGTCTATCAAACAATTCCTTCCACGTGGCTACTCTCCTAGTTTTCCATAATGCCTTGAGGCAAAAAGATACCGATTTCTCATTGAATATTTTTTCTCTATGTTTCATGTGGAATTCTTTTTCAAGGAATTAAGGGAAGATGAGAATCCCCATATTTATGTATTGCCTAACCTTTTCGACTGTAATTGTTTGCCTGTAACTAAGAGACCATTTTTATCTAGTATTTTAACTGCAGACTTTGAAAAAAGTCAAATAAGAGAGTTTCATCATCTAAAACTCTGGTCCCCAAGCCCTGGGCCCCAGACTGGTCCCAATCCAGTTAGGAGCCAGGCTGCACAGCAGAAGGTGAGCAGCGAGCCAGCAGGCAAAGCTTCATGGGTATTTATAGCGGTTCCCCATCACTTGCGTCTCCACCTGAGCTCCACCTCTTCCCAGATTAGCAGTGACATTAGGTACTTAGATGAGTAGAAACTCTATTGTAAAGTGTGCATACAAGAGAGTTAGGCTGCAGCTTCCTTATGGGAATCTAATGCCTGGTGATCTGAGCTGGAGCTGAGGACATAGCAACACACTATGGAGGTCTCCGTCTCCCATCATCCCCAGATGGGACTGTCTAGGTGCAGGAAAACAAGCTCAGGGCCTCCACTGATTCTACATAACATGTGAGTTGTGTAATTATTTCATTATATATTAGAATGTAATGATAGTAGAAATAAAGTGCTCAATAAAAGTAATGAGTGTGAATCATCCTGAAACCACCCCCACCCCAGTATGTGAAAAAATTATCTTCCCTGAAACCGGTCCCTAGTACCAAAAAGGTTGAGGACCGCTGCTCCAAAACATTAGAACTTTTTAGATAGGTATCTTTTGATTTGAAATAAATATAGTTTTAAAGTCATTTTAGAGTTCAGACTTGAAGACCAATTAGTCTAGCCTAACTTCACCCAGCTGGTTTCTTCAGGCTTCACGTGATATTATAAGAAAAGGGATCTTACCTCATCAAGAAGGTCTAGTTGGGTGGTGCCTGTGGCTCAATGAGTAGGGCACCAGCCCCATATACTGAGGGTGGCAGGTTCAAACCCAGCCTGGCCAAACTGCAACAAAAAAATAGCTGGGCGTTGTGGGGGGCACCTGTAGTCCCAGCTACTCAGGAGGCTGAGGCAAGAGAGTCTCCTAAGCCCAGGAGGTGGAGGTTGCTGTGAGCTGTGACACCAGAGCACTCTACCAAGGGCAACAAAGTGAGACTCTGTCTCTAAAAAAAAAAAAAAAAAAAAAAAAAGAATGTCTAGTTGGGCATCACTTGTGACTCAGGAGTAGGACACCAGCCCCATATACCAGGGGTGGCGGGTTCAAACCCGGTCCTGGCCAAAAACTGCAAAAAAAAAAAAAAAAAAAGGAATGTCTAGTTGTTTTTTAAGGAAATAAAAAGATGATTCAGTAAGTTCTCACTTAACGCCATTGATAGGTTCTTGGAAACTGCAACTTGAAGCAAAATGACATAAAACAAAGCCAGTTTTGCCATAGGCTAATTGATGCAAATAAGAGATAAGTTTCCAGCATGTATCCATTTCCACAGAACATCACAAAATGTCTGAATAAAATCCCCAAACATTTCTAATATGAAGCATTGAAATAAATGTAAGCTATGCATATATTTAAGAAAGATTAAGAAAAACTAGTAAGGGAAGTATTCACATAATTTGGGGTACAGCAGTGAGTGGTTGGGAAGGTGGTTGGGAAGGTGGTTGGGAAGGTGGTTGGGAGGTGGTTGGAAGGTGGTTGGGAAGGTGGAATGACTGTGTGCAATGTGAAAATTTTAAGGAGCATCTCCTCCTACAACACAGGTGAAAAATGAACAACCACAAAGCTGAGCACTGAACACACCACATCGTGGATCATTGTGCATCTCTGTAACAACCGCAGATGTTACGAATTCTTATTTAATAATACAGTCATCTATATCCAATTCATTCATTTATTTTCTAACCTGCTCCCTCCAGGTCGAGGTCACAGATGGCTGGGTCCTATACCAGCAGTTCAGGGCACAACAGCCAGGATGCCACCCATTGCAGGGCACAGTCACACACGCCCACATCACTCAGACATGCCAGTTCACCTAAAGCGCACAGGCTTTGTTGGGATGTAGGAGGAAACCATAGTACCCAGAGAAAACCCACATAGACAGTGGCACTGGGCAGGCATTGATTTTTTCCTTTCTCAAGAACATTAAGACCAAGTGATATCGAACAAAACGATGTTATTTAATTATTATTTAATGGTATACTGCTAACTTGTCATTGGTATTACTTAAGTTCTGATGACAGATTATTAATGTGTTTCATTTTATTATCGACTAAATGAAAAATTCATTCCTTTCTTTCCCCCAAGACTCTTCAAGGCAAAAATATTTTCATTCCTTATTTTGGTACAATATACCTGAACATAAAATGTACTATTTTTAAGTGTACAGCTCAGAGGTATTAACTGTATTCACACCGTTGGGCCATCATCACCACAGGGCCTCTTCAGAACTTTCTTCCCAAACTGAAACTTGCATTTATTAAATGGTAACTCCCCATGTTCCCCTCCCACATGGGCCCTGGAAATCGCCATTCTACTTTCTGTCTCTATGAATTTGAAAAAGTTGATTTCTACGAGCAAAAGTTTGGAAGCAGTTTTTTGTAAAGAGAGCAGGTATCTCTTTAATGAAGCTGTGTTCTGTGGAAAGAGAAAATGGTGTGATGCCTTGAAGTCATTATTTATAGATAAAAGAAATAGTGGGCAATTGGGTACCACCCACTCACTATGTTCCATGACGTCTATTATAGGCAGAGAATTTTTTGTGGGCCTTTCCAAAAGAACAAATCAACGAGGTGCTGAAATCTTGGCTGATACTTTTAAGGTAGGTAAAAGATAATTTATGCCTGGTACAAAGCAATTAATTAATAAATATTCATCGACCCATTGAATCACTGTCATGAGTAATAGTGTTTATATTTCACTGGCTTTGTAAAATAATTTCTAATATTTTTATATTTGTTAGAAGCTATTAAATTCAAATTTCTCAATAAATCAGCTTCATTGGGCCCCCACAGGAGCAAGAAAGATAGCATGGGCCTGTTCTGCTTTCTCCAAGTGGATGATCATAAAATCACCAGGCAGATGTTTCTGGCACAATTGGCAAAAAAAAAAAAAACAACTCTGGGCCAGACACAGTAGCTAGCACCTATAATCCTAGCATTCTGGGAGACCGAGGCTAGTGGATTGCTTGAGCTCAGGAGTTCAAGACCAGCCTCAGCAAGAGCAAGACCCCTACTCTACTAAAAATAGAAAAATTAGCCTGGCATGGTGGTGCATGCCTGTAGTCTCAGCTACTCAGGAGGCTGGGACAGGAGGATGATTTGAGCCCAGGAGTTTCAGATTGCTGTGAGCTAGGCTGATGCCATGGCACTCCAGTTGAGTGAACCTCTGTCTCAAAAAAAATTAATTAAAGTAAACCAATAAATAAATAATCTAGAGACCTAATTGACTGGGATCTAAAATCTAGATTTTTCAGATTGGAGGCAGGGGTCACGGATACTCATGTGCCTACTCTGTGCTATATATAAACTGTCCTAGGCATTGCCCGTCCTTCCTCCAGGTCACTTTATTCTATTGATCACTAACAGATTGGCTTCCTGACTGCTTAGGAGAGGGTCTAACTCCCAAGAAGCTCTGTTCCTTGTGAGGACATGAGGCTCCCGCTGAGCCCCAATTTGCACTGGATATTCAAGCACACCCTCCCAGCGTAGCCCCCTCCATAGATCGAAGGGCCAGCAAAGATGTTGCATCAGCCGCACATCTGGAAGGAAGCTCTGTGCTTTCTTCTTAGAAGCAGTCTTCATTTAACTGCCCAAACCCAAACCTGTGGATCCCAGTTTTGCCTCCAGATATTCAGGGCCCCTGACAGCTTTCAGAGCAGCAGCTGTGGCTCAGGCAAGTTTTGAATCAGGTTGAGACTCATTCTGTGATACTGACGTGCTTGTTTTTCTGCTGTCTCCCCAGGACTATGCAGTCTCCACAGTCCCCATGACTGATGCTTTGCATTTGAAGAGTTTCTGCAGCATGGCTGGGCCTAACCTCATTGCAATCGGGTCTAGTGAACCTGCACAGAAGGCCCTCAAGGTAACCACACAGCTGTGCTCCTGCTCAACGCAGCAGGCAGCGCCTGCCACGGGTTATTCTAATTCCGTCAGTTGGGCGAGCAGCAAGCGAAGTTGGCAGGGAGTGAACAGACTGGTACTTGAGCTTCTGTGATTTGCACTGTTGTGACTTGGCATTCGTTAGGAACCACAAACACATTAGTGTAGGAAGAACTCCTCACTGGGGAAGCATTTGTAGTCACGCACCAGGTTTCCTGAAAGGCCATGATTCGGAGTGATGAACACCAAACTCACCACAGTTACTCCCTCCGGGGAGGGCAAGGCGGGCCACCAGGCAGAGCTCCTTGTAATGGTTTCTCTCTCACGGGCTGTTGGTACACAAGTGTGTGTTCTGTTATTCTTATCCTTTCAGTGTGTCTGGGCAATTGAATAATCTTTGAGAAAGCCATGATTCAGAAGTACCTAGAGAGCTTGACATCTTCAGGTACTTTTGGAATAGTAAAATTTTATAACAGGAGATTTCCTCATTTTATAGAGGAAAATAGGAACACCCAGAAAAGTTAGTCTTGCCCAGGTCACACAGCTAGATCAACAGTGGGAGCTGCTGGGGGTGGAGACCTCCGTGCTACAGCGCCACCTAGTTTCCTTCTCTGTAACTCCCTCTCCGCCAGGTGATCTGGACTCCCCATGAGGAGAGTGCTTGACTCGTGGGGCTCCTTAACCAGTACCTGCTGGAGAGATGAATCAATGGAATGATTTCCATTTTGCAGATGAGAAAGTGGTATCAAGCAACTCACCCCAGGTCACAGGCTAATCCTGAACAGGGGGCAACAACTGCAGCCCTTTCCTCCTAGCTGGCCCATGACTTTTTTTTTCCATTTATTTATTTTTTTTATTAAATCATAGCTGTGCACATTAATGCAGTCATGGGGTACAATGTGCTGGTTTTATATACCATTTGAAATATTTTCATCAAACTGGTTAACATAGCCTTCACCGCATTTTCTTTATCCATGACTTTTTAAAGGGCTCAAACCAGAAATCCCTCTTAGACCAAGAGAGCACATCTGCATGCAGGTGGCATGCAGCTCGTTTGTCTGCTAATTTGTCTACTGGTCCAAACTTCTGTGCTAAGCTTGGTGAGATTTGGCTGGCGCAATCATTGCCTTGAGCTGAACTTTCCCTCTCGTCGTTTGCAGCTCCTTCAGCTAGCTCACCGGGACTTTCTTCCCCTTTTCCCAAGCTGGATTTCAATTGCATTTATTAACTATTGCAGAACAGTCTCTCACAATTTGGTTGTATGATGGTAGTTAGAAAACATCTCTGGTTCCGCTTCATCTGGAAGCCTATGTCAGCTTTCTGCATATAAAAAAGATGACGTCTTGAAAGCATGTGATGAACCATGTCACTCCGGGGATCTGGGAAGATGATTGTCCTCCTTAAAGACTAGCTGCAGTATCTATCCATGGCCAGTAGGTTGGTCTGCACTTGTCTGAAATTGGTTGGGAAGGAGAGGGCTTAAGCTGCCCTATCCATGTTCTTGTGTGCAGTAGCAGAAAGAACCCTTTCTGGGGGCAAACTAGAAAAAGTAGCCTCTCTGCCATTCTGAGTAGATTAGAGCCCCGACCCAAATAGCTTAGTCCCTACTTCAATAGGTCCCTAACTCAAAAAATAGTGTAGAAAAACTAATACGTAATAAGGTAAGAGGTGATATAATATGGTTAGTTGGCTCTGTTACTCATATCTGAAGTAGGCTCTAACTGCTCTTCAAAGTTCAGAGGAGAGGAGTGAGCGCCACAAGAGATAGGCAATCTAAAAGCTTTGTGGAGAAAAATAGGGTTAGACGTGAGTCTTAAAGGATGGGTGTCGCTTGGCAGGGTGGGGTTCTGTGAGAGAGCATTCTCAGGTGGGGACATGGCACAAGCACAGACTAAGCAAAGAACACGTATGAAATGGGAGCAAACCAGCTCCACTAATAAAGGATTCTCTTATGGGATTCTGGAGGTGTCACTGGATGCAAGTGAGGTCTGAAGAGAAAGGAACTTCAAAGTGAGGAAAATAAGAGTATCACCACAAAGCAGGAGTCTGAGCTCCCATAGGTGTTTGAGCAGGAGGCCCTGAATGGTTCAGAAATGTTGGACCAACATTCCTTTGGCAAAAAAATGAAAGGGAAAGACCCTGATGTCAGAAGACCACTGATGACCTAGAAACAGAAAGCCACGCCCCAGTCTATTGCATGCCTTGGCAGCCCACCTGCCCTTCTCCACTCGTCCCTCCCTTCCCATGGCCAAGTTCTCTAAGACCGTGAATCTATATCATGAGTAATGGCGTTTGTATTTCACTGGCTTTGTAAAATAATTCCTAATAGTTTTACATTTGCTGGAAGCTATTAAATTCAAATTTCTAAGACCACAGCTCTTCAGAGCATCCTCTGAGGACTCTGTCATCCTCCTTCCTGTGGAGTTCATTTGAGTTAGTGTTAATAGTGATGTCTGTTCTCTACTTGAAACCTTCTGTGTCAGAAGCTATAAATAATCCTCACTAGCTAGAAAAGCATTCTTTGGGGATCGTTTTTTCCATCAGCAAATGTACTGCCTAACCATGGGCCTGCGGAGTTGGCAAATGCTTGCCCACCGTGTTCCTCACATCCAAACATGTCCTCTTACCTTGTAGTGGAAGCAGGACGACAGACTGAACTGGATAATGATGAGATCTCTCTGAGGGAAGAGTCTCAAATTGGAATTAGGTAGGCTGGGGAAGCTCCGAATTTAGGTGAAATGAGCTGCTTACTTGAGAACAGTTTGGCTCCTGAGTTAGAACCATCAATAAAGTTGATCATGGGTAAGTCCTATGACTAATGCAATAAATGCATTATTGGGTTTTTTTTCCCTACTTACAAGTGAAAATACTGCAATCTAATGATCCTATTTTAAATAGGATCTCATGGTTCCAGTACCAGGTTTTCTCTTGCCCCAGTGCCCACCCCATTCTATACCCATTCTCTTTTTGTTGGAAAATGTTTCCTAATTAATTTATTATGGATTGATTCTAGCTGAGCTTCCTCTCCTCCTCCCCTCTTTCTTTTTCTTTCCTTTTCCCATTATTTGCTGGTATCCAGGATCTGACCAGTCTTAGCAGAGGTTTGAGTTTGGTCCCAGGTGCCTAGTTTTTCCCTTGTAAACTTTGATGTCTCTGTTCCTGTTTCTGTACAGATGTCTCTGGCCACTTGGGCATCTTTTACAAGCCACATTTAATATTTAAACAAAGGTGTATTGTGTCTTCCTGTGCCATACATGGAAATCTTGAGCACCTCTCACATCTGTCACTGCTGTCTGCGTGCTTGATTCCTTCAGAGGCTAAAGGCTACTTCATACATATTCATGTAAAGCTGACAACCCAAGGGTTGCTGGGTAGTTTTATTGCATATGAAACACTTTATGATGAGTTGGAGTCTATTTTTGGTTAATGAAGTGGGTCCTGATGGAGATGGTTGTCATACACATCAATATCATAGTAGACTGTATATTTAAATGAAATCAACCATCTAGGAGGATTTTATCAACTATCTGCTACAAAGCCCAGAACACGGTATGCTCAAGGTGCCAACCTAGGGAAGGAGGAAAGGATGAAGTATTATTACCGCATTTAACCATCCATATGGCTAGTGTACTGGACATGGGGTTGATTTGTACAAATTCCTACAGATATTTGACGTCAAACCTGATCCTAGAAATACTATTAATTAACCAAGATTAGTCTTTAGTGCAACTTACACTTTCTATGATTTCTCTCCCACCCATTCCCTCATTCCCTTTATGCCCCAGGACAACTATCACCTTCATCCTGCCCCTCTACCTGTAAAAGAAAAAAAAAATGTAAGATAAATTAAATCATGCACAGGCATTAGACCTGCTTGTACGCTTCCAGAAGGAATGTTTGCCTTTTCAAAGTGAGAGCCCCCGTTGCTCCACAGCTGGAACTGCCGCTCACAAACATAATTTGAGCCAAAGAAGCCAGCCTGCAAAGAATACATATTCTATTCTTTTACTGGTACAAAAGTGAACAAGAGGCAAAAATCTATC
Organism: Otolemur garnettii; assembly: GCF_000181295.1. Taxonomy (NCBI): domain Eukaryota; kingdom Metazoa; phylum Chordata; class Mammalia; order Primates; family Galagidae; genus Otolemur; species Otolemur garnettii. The sequence goes on from NW_003852405.1 coordinate 22,601,722, forward strand.
CTATGCTGTTAAAAGTCAGAACAGTGATTATTTTAAGGAGGGAAAGCGTCCTGGGGCAAAGGGCCGCTTTGGATGTTAGACCTCCTATGTTATACTTTGTACCTTATAACATCGATTTTTTAAAGTTTAGGAAAAATATACATATTACCATATTGAGAGTGGGCTACAATTGACATACAGAAATAATTCTGCAATAGCTAGATGTGTCTAGCTCCCAAACCCTGCTTTCCCCCTCCACACCATGAGTATATTTGTATCATATCTCACCTCCCTCTTTTTCTGGATCCATTCCCAAACTGCCTTCCTTTCCAAGAACCTGGATTAATCACATGGTATCTGTCACAGAAGGGTACAAGTGAATCTTTCTATGAGTAGAATATGAATGTTTTGACATAATAACTAGGAAAGTTACATGAAGGCTATGTTAACCAGTTTGATGGAAGTGTCTTGGATTGTGTATGAAAACACCACACTGTACCCCCAAAGTGCATCA
>NW_003852405.1:22602234-22616513 GCF_000181295.1 Otolemur garnettii
AAAAAAAAAAAGAAGGAAAGACTGTAAAATCTGCCCTCGGGAAGGAGTCTCAGTAATTCTCAGTAAGGATTTTAATGCAGCCTCCTTGGTAGCATTCAGTCTTCTAGCCAAACCAGGGAGGTGGGGGGAGGAAGGAAGAAGGGAAGGGCAGGAGGAAGGAGGAGCTGGTAACCTTTAGGGAAAACTCTGCTAAAACTAGAGGAGGAAACTGCTGACCCAACCTGGTGGAGACTGGGGCACTGACCAGCTGGGGGGCTGTGCCATCTGCTGGCCGGGCAGCAGGGGGAGCTTCCCCACTTCCCTCACCCTGTGGCAGAGACTAATGTATTTGCTTTGTTTATAATTTTTTGAAACATTATATTTGTGGGGGTACATCTATACTTTTATTTAGTGTCTTTTTTAAGACTCGTGCTTTTTATCACAATAAATGACTAGCTAAAAATACTTTTAATAAAAATACTAAAAGGACGAGGTAAGAAAAGAATTAGGAGATCACCACTCCATTTCTGTGGCTTTGTCATGTAAATGGGGCTGGGATACAGTAAAGTACGAGGAATTCCAATAGACGCGTAATTTTAAATTAAAATGCTCACAATCCATCGCAGTGGAAACGTCTTTTATGTTTCTTATCTACTTCCCGAAATAGCTAACCGAATTTGTAAGATTCCTTGAATGAGGACAAGAACTGGTTTGCTGCTCATTGAAATTGCATAGCGCACAGCCTGTTTTTCTTCTGAATGACTAACTATATAATAGAGATCGCTCAGACAGTATTTCCTCTTGTTTTGACTCAGCTTCAGCATTGATTTTCATGTCCAAAAATGTCCATGTTATTTTATAGATGGTTGTATGAAAATGAAGATGGAAAAACCCTTAATGTGTTTGGATTTTGTGTGTTTTTTATTGCCTGGAATTTCCTTTAATGACAACTAGAATAGCAGCAACAAAACCCGAAAGAGTGAATGAAAACCAACTAGTATCAACAGGGTGATTGAAATGGAAAAATAAAGACTTTGAGTTGTGAGTTGTCGTCACAGGGAATTACAGCGTGTGGCTCCAAGACTTTCCACCTTGGCTCTCTGCTCTGAAAGGCATATTGCCGATCCTATTATAGGTTTAATTTAGTCTTATTATCTGGTTGTCCCTTCCAGTTGTATTCACCAGATCCAAAAAACAATGATTTTTTTTTTGAATCTGCCATGCCTGTATTAAGAAATTAAAACACAAAACCAAATAGCCTCTGAATTTGTAACAAGTGTTTATATTCCTTTTCCTGGCAGCAGTTGCTTTATCTGACAATATTCCCAGAGCTGTATGCCAACAAGGCTAGGGTGGCCAAAATAAAATGCTTTGGCATAATAAGACCATAAATAATTTGAAGCTGAGAGACCAAAACACCCAGGCTGAATTTTTAGCACTCGTCTCAAGACAGGAAGAAGGCAAATTTGGCCAAGTAGGAGAAAGGGAATGATGTGCTTATTTTTTTTTTCTTTTGGGCTTTCAAGAAAATGTCAAAGGAAAGAAAGGAAGAAATTATGTTTCAAGCACTAGTCATTTTTGAAGGGGGTTCAGCAGTGTACCCAGAGACAAGACAAGGAGGTTTCGGGCCAAGTTTAATGAAAGGGGACAGAGACCCACCTGAGCAAAGATGGCGTCTGCACTGGAGGTGGATGGAGGTTTGGTTTTATATGGGGATAGAGGAAGGAGATTCCACAGCTTGCTGGAATGTGGGGCCGGCCAGATAGGCCTTTTGTTCTAAGAGAAGAGAAGGAGGGGGAAGGATTTAGGGCTCCAACATTCCAGACTCTTATTGTGAGGAGGAGGAGGGTGAGTCTTCCCAAACCACTTCTCTTTGTCCTCCTCAGTGGGAGGAGTTAGGTGTTGGTAGGGCATCTGTTCAGAGGTTGCCACATGGCTTTTAAGGGCACTTTCAACCCAAGACTCTTGCATATGAAAGGAAAAGTCCGCAAGTGACCTTACATTAGTGGTTCCCAATGAGAAGTATAGTTTAAAACCATCTAAAGATCTTCCTGAAAGCACACAACCTTGGGCTTACCTCAGAAAATTCTGGTGTTCTAGGTCTGGTGTCTAACCTAGGCATCTGCATTTTTAAAAAGCTCTACAGGTGATTCCGGTGCACAGGTCAAGTTGAGAGCCACTGCTGTCAAGGATACTTGCAGCTTCCAGAAGCACCTACATTAGAATCCTGAATAATACGCACCTGAAGATGCCAATCCCTATATAACATAGGTGCAGAAGCACATTCCCATCAGAAGAGCAATACAAGTAAAGAAAGTGTCCAAATTAAAGCCATAGAAAGCTAGAAGCTCCTTAGTTTTCTGCTGCCTAGAATTCAAAATTATAAACTCGAGATAGAAAACCTAACTGGTTCATAATTTAAATGCCATCAATCAATCCATTTGGCATGTTGGAATTACTCATTAAAATATTCAAGTTCCCAAAAATCATGAGTGCAGTTATTTTCTGAGAATAGGAAACTTGCATTTGACTCATATTCCCATACTTCCTCCCCCAAAACACACATACACACACGCCTAGAAAAACCTAACAGGAGGACCTGATTTTGACGTGTAAAGATTAGTGTCTTGAAGAAAAAAAAAAAAAGTTAAACTTCACATGATTACTAATATTAGAGAATTTTAAAAAATAATCGTATGTTGATTCTACTAAAGAAACAGCTCTCTGTGGGCCCAAAATGACTATAAGAGCATAGCAAAGAACTTGGATTCCAATTCATGGATTGTCCTTCTGGCTCTGCGTCCTTCTGGTTCTGCCTCCTCCTGTCACTGTGTGACAGCGCTCCTGTACTCAGTCTTCTTGAAAGAACAACGTTGAATCCACCTCACTAGAAAATAGTTTCATTTCTTCCCATTGGAAATTTCATGACAGCAAGTCAAGGGGAAGGACCATGTCTCAAATGAAGAGGGGAGCCACTACTTGGGGAAAAGTAGCAACTGTGGATTTATAAAGCACTAGTAATACAGATTATTTCAAAGTGGCTTCCCCGTAGACTCTCAACTGCTATTGATACTGTCCTTCCAGTGCCTACAAGTAATGTAACATCTTTATTTATTTATATTTATTTTTGAGATAGAGTCTCACTCTGTTGCTCTGGGTAGAGTGCCATGCCATTATTATAGCTCACAGCAACCTTAAACTCTTGGGCTCAAGAGATCCTCTTGCCTCAGCCTCCGGAATAGCTGGGATGACAGGTGCCTGCCACAAGTCCTGACTAGTTTTTCTATTTTTGGTAGAGACAGGGTCTCGCTCTTGATCAGGCTGGTCTTTTTTTTTTTTTAATTAAATGATAGCTGTGTACATTAATGCAATCATGGGGTACAGTGTGGTGTTTTCACATATAATTTGAAATATTTTCATCAAAGTGGTTAACATAGACTTTATGTCAATTTTCTTAGTTATTATGTTAAGACGTTTATACTCTACTTTTAGAGAGATTCACTTGTACCCTTTTAAGACAAACCATAGAGGTGATCCCTCCAATCAGGCTGGTCTTGAGCTCAAGCAATCCACTGGCCTTGGCCTCCCAGTGTACTAGGAACAGGCGTGAGCCACCTCATCCAGCCTGGAACATCTTTATACCTGCTTGTGGTTAGCAACATTTTTATGCCTTTTTGAGGATAGAAAACCACAGAAAACTCCAACCTCATTCCATTTTCTTAGAGGAAGCTTCAATTACATATATACCCATTAAGTTGGATATCTAACAAATGACATCATTTTCTAATCCACACATAAAAATCTGTTGGTACTAAAAAGCTAATATTTCCATAACCTCTTATTATCTCTTCTGCAAAAAGACTTTTAAGACAGCCATTAAAAAGAAATCACAGTTGAACTTGAAGCTTGGGCTTCCTGAGCAGCCTATAGAGATAAGAGTTACTAAAAAGTGACCGTATGAAAGATACTAGCCCAAGAAGACAGATACTAAGATGGGTGAGAAATAATCTCTGCCCTCAAGGCTTCTCCAACTTAGCTGGAGAAAAAGGAGAGAATATTAAAAGATAAATATTGTCCCAGTGCAACACAAGGTAAGTGCCTATTCAGTAGCCCGTGGTCCTAGTAAAGGCAATAGGAGTTCTGAGGAGGGAGTGGTTACCAGAGACAAGATCAGATCGGGAGTAGACCTGCATGAACATGAGCCATAGGCTGGCACAGAGTAGTAATCATTACAAACAGGGCCATCTGGAGGGGCAGCTATTCTATAATCAGGAATCAGGAGACAATGGCTGGAGTGGGGGCTGTGTGCAGGCAAAGAAGGGATTTTCTTCTCTGTAGGCTGTGAGGGGGTGGACATAACGTTTTTTAGCAGAGGCGTAAAATCTGAAGGTGTTCTTTCAGAAAGACCTGTCTGGCACTGTGCCTGTAGTGATTTAATAAGAATAAATATTACTCCTAAATAAGTTAGATGTCACCACAAAGCCCATGAGTAAAAGAGACAAGGATCTGGATGAGGAAAGTAGCTGGGCAGGTGGGCAGGGCAGTGCAGAACGTGAGGCCCACTTAGAGAAGTAACAGAACATCAGACTGAAGGACTTTACAGTTCATTACGGAACATTTGTTCCATGCCAGGCACTGGAGTAGGCCCTGGGAGATAAAGATAAATAAAACAACTGTAGAATACAGTGTCCTTGGTAGAGTTTTTGAAAGAGAGTTCAAACTCTCCCTGTTCCCATGAACTCAGTTCTCCTCATCTTCTACAAAGGAACAAACGATTGAAAATTGGTGAGCAAAAATATGTGCTGGATTTCAATGACCTAGATTCACATTTTGGGAACTGAGTGATACTCAGACATGTCAACTGACAGCAGCTCTGGTCGGCATCCGATGTCTGAGCTGGTCAGACACTAACGGGGTTGGCGTCCATTTCACTTTCCACTGGCAGCAGTGGAATCAGGGCTTATTCAAATTTGGAGTCTCTGTCCTTTATCATTTTCCACTTATTTTTATCAATGCTCACTTTCAAGGCCCACCAGAAAACCACTTTAACAATATTCGCATACCCTCCATTTCTAGTAATATCAGATTGTTTCTTGGCCAAACTGATTTTGGCAAAAGACGGGGAGGGGAAAAAAAAAACCAACCCAGGATGACTTGTGTCTCATGGGCTGAAATTGCACATCACAGCGTGACCTCCGTGATCCTCTCGGCCATGCCAGCACCGGTACCTTTGGTGTTGATGGGATTAGGAAATGTGTCAGTTGAGCTGGAAGGAAGATGGCTGAGTTTTGAGTTACTGTTTCTCTGTGGAAATCACATGTATTAAATGCCGTAGGTGTTGATGAGTATCCTATTGCCTGGCTGAAGGTTAATAAAGTATAGGGTGAAATGTAGACACTAAATTAGAAGTGACATTTTGACCGTGAATTATTCCCCAGCCTCTGGGAACAAATTCTCCACTGCCAGACACAATGCTGGGGTTTGGACCATCCCTAGAAATAATGACATGGAAGAGAAAAAAATTCAAAGTAAATTTGCTACCACCTTCCTGCAAAACCATCCCACGACCATTGCCCCGCTTTTAATCATCACTTGTTATTTTTCCTTGTTTTTATCTTTCAAAATATTGAATAACTGAATAATTTTTAAGATTTCCAAGTCCCATTTTTCGGTTACAGTCCCTGGATGGTTCTGTTGCTACTTGCGGTTCCTCGTGTAACTCTGAACACTATCTGTGTTTTGTCTCTTTCTGAAGTCCAAGTTCAAAGCTGTGTCCACATACCTGGAGGTGACTCATAGTTACTGGGTTAAAAACAAACAAACAAAAAATAATTAGAAACTAAGTGAAAGATGCTCAATCTATGGTATTTTGTGTATATTTTTCTAAATTATTCATTTCTTTTTTATCCACAACCCTGGTAAATGATAAGAGTTCAGTACAGATCAGCTCTTAGCAATTATATTATCAATAACAGTTAAGAAATACCTGTTAGGCATGAAGATCATATTAATTTGAATAGTTTGAGTCAGCGGTTCTCAAACTTTAGTGTACCCAGGATTCCTATAGAGGCCACACTGAAAATGCACATCCCATTCGTGGGGTTCAAAGTGAGAAATTCTGATTCAGCAAGACTGGGATGGAGCCCAGCAACCAAGGCGTAATGGGGATGCAGGTAATCCCCAGACCACTGCTGGGAGAGACACCGGCTCAGTCCGGAGCTGTTTCTACACACACATTTGAGGGCAGGGAGAGAAAATTAATTCCTAAAACAAACTGCCATGTCCTTGAACAGAAGGTAGCACCTAAAATCATTCAGAATATTATCATATTGAGTAAAATATCTGGCACTTTAGAGAAATAACTCTCATGTCAAGGAAAACTGAGCATAACTCTCCCGGAGTATTGAAATATCCCAGAGTATTGAAATATGAATGTTTACGAAGTGCTACCTTTTCTCTGAAATGTATCTTTTTAGGAAGAAATGCTTACAGAATGAAAGATGTTTATCATGTTTTCCATATTGTGCCTTTTTTCTGTGTGGCTAACATAGAATACATGTATTAAAGTACAATGTATCTGTACTTCTGTTTACTCTGATTCTCACCTGGCACCTAGTCTCTCTCAGGCTTGCCTAGAAAAGTCTGCCTGCCTTCTGCCTTCTGAATTTAGCAACAAACATGATACTAAGTTCTACAAGTAGGAATAGTGGCAGGAGGAAGGAAACACAGATCTCTGTTTGGGTAAGACGTTTGTCAGGTCCCATCCCTGAAGCTTCCTAGGGAGAATTTGAGAAGGGTTTGTGGCGATTCAGTGACCAGTGTTGATTGCACAGAAGGACCCGGCACAAGGGCCCCTTGGCAGCTATTCTTTGCTCTTTGCTGGAGGCTAAACTCTGAGTGTGTCCCATAAAGGAAATTGCTCCAGGAGAGACGTTAGGAGGGTTTTAAGAGTTGTTGAACTGCTGAAAGATGGGTTGAGTAGGGAGGCAAAAGGGCTTTAACTTTTTTTTAATTAAAAAAAGTTAATTTAAAAAATTTAAAATTATTAAATTATATAATTATTATTATATCTCTATTGAGATATAATTTTCATACAATAAAATTCACAATTTAAAAAAGTATGATTTAGTGAGTTTTGACAAGCGTATACTATGAAGTCTAACTGAACTTGAACATTTCACATATGAATCTTCTATAAGAAGCTTTTGTTTTGTGATAGTTTGATAATTAAAAAAAACATATCTGGCTCGGCACCTGTGGCTCAAGTGGCTAAGGCGCCAACCACGTATATCCAAGGTGGCGGGTTCAAATCCAACCCGGGCCCGCCAAACAACAATGACAGCTGCAACCAAAAAATAGCCGGGCATTGTGGCGGGCACCTGTGGTCCCAGCTACTTGGGAAGCTGAGGCAGGAGACTTGCTTGAGCCCAGAAGTTGGAGGTTGCTGTGAGCTGAGATGCCATGGCACTCTACCCAGGGGGACAGCTTAAGGCTCTGTCTCAAAAAAAAAAAAAATCTGTTGAAGAAATCTTGAAATTTCACCTCCTTTTTAAAAGCAGCTTACAGAAATACAGAAAGTGTAGAAAAATAACATAACTAGAAGTAGAAGGGAAAGATGAGGTAAAAAGAGAAATAAGAATAAGAGTTTACATTGGAGCTGAGGGAATGTGCACCATGAATTCCCCTTTCATTTTTTACTCACAGAACAACTGGGCTCTAAGCTTCCAAGCGGCCAATGTAAAAAGGGAACCTAGTCATCTTTTCTTGTCTGGTTGAGAACTTCAGTGAATTTTGGCTCCTATTTAGCAAATCCAGTTTGTCCTCTGCCTTCCAAGTATTTGATACCTTACCCCATCTGGGCATTTTTGTAAGCTCTGTGAAGGTGAATCCAAAGACTGCCCACAAGGAAGCAAAAGTTACATGAGCCAAATTTTAAAGCAAAATCATGGTATTGACAAAGAGGGTGGAAAGCAATTAGAGTAACTTTCTCTGACAGGCCAACTTACACGGAAGTCCAGGAACCAAGCCTCATAAAACCATAAAACCATCAAACCACGAAGTCTCATGAATAGGGCGGTTTTGCTGGAGCTAGCTCTTACCAGCTTATAAGAGCTAACAGGTCAATTTTCAGGAACTTTGCAAAAAACAATTTTGTTAAAAATTATTAAAAATCAAAATTATGGGCTCAGTGCCTGTGGCTCAAGTGGCTAAGGCGCCAGCCACATACACCTAAGGTGGCGGGTTCAAATCCAGCCCAGGCTCGCCAAACCACAATCATGGCTGCAACCAAAAAATAGCCAGGTGTTGTGGTGGGCACCTGTGGTCCCAGCCACTTGGGAAGCTGAGATAGGAGACTTGCTTGAGCCCAGGAGTTGCAGGTTGCTGCGATCTGTGATGCCACAGCACTCTACCCAGGGGGACAGCTTGAGGCTCTGTCTCAAAAAAAAAAAAAAAAAAATCAAAATTATGTACACTTCCAATTATATAAAATGTATTAAAAAGAAAAGTAATAGGCCAGGTACGTTGGCTCATGCCTATAATCATAGCACTCTGGAGGCTGAGACAGGTCGATTGCTTGAGCTCACAAGTTCGAGACCAACCTGAGAAAAAGAGACCCCTGTATCTACTAAAAATTGAAAATCTGAGGCAAGATGATCACTTGTGCCCAAGAGTTTGAGGTTGCTATGAGCTATGATGCCACGGCACTCAGCCCAGGGCAACAGCTTGAGATGCTGTCTCAGGGGGAAAAAAAGGTAATAAATGTTTAAAACTCATCACTTTAATCATTTTACTTTGTTTGACCATTAGCTATGCTTTTGAGGTAATTTACATCTGCTGTGTCTACAGATGGTAATATTTTAGTGGCCACTGTATAACCTCTTCCCAATTCCACATTCAGTGATATCATGTTGGTAGTTCCAAATTGGCCATAGTGGGAGTATTTTACTCCTGGAATCAACAAATACTACAAATAAAAATTTGACTTATTTTATTGGTCTTCTAGACATAAGTTACGAGGAAAAGTTTAATAATGCAAGCTAAACTTACAAGTATATTTTCTTAGGAGACTGAGAATTTAATGGAAAGAAAGTCGTATGTTAGTTACTATGGACTAATTATCTGATGGAAATAACACAGGTGAAATAGTGATCACCAGGCTCGGCACCCGCACAGTGGTTGCAGTGCCAGCCACATGCACTGAGGGAGCTGAGTTAGAACCTGGCCCAGGCCAGCTGGACAACAGTGACAACTGCAGCAAAAAATGGCTGAGTGCCTGTAGTCCCAGCTACCTGGGAGGCTGAGGCAAGAGAATCGCTTAAGCCCAGGAGTTTGAGGTTGCTGTGAGCTATGATGCCATAGCACTCTATCAAGGGTGACATAGGGAGACTATGCCTCAAAAAAAAAAAAGAAAGAAAGAAACAAGAAAAGAAATAGTGATCACTGTTTCCATTTGAATGGTGAGAGCTTTCGTACAGCAAAGATGACCTCTCCCCTCCAAAAAAATATTCTTGAAATTGAAGACAGAACAGTTATCAGAAAGAAGGTTTTAATCAAAAGGACCAGAATAGCATGTCTTGAAGAGGAGTCACATTTGATTACTGGCATTACATTTTGCTTCTATTTTATTCAAAATGTATCATAGATATCTTGTTTTAGCTAACAAAATTGAATCCTTTTTCATAACAAAAAAAGTGTGTCATGTGTTGCCATCACATTAAGGGAAAAATAAGGAAGTATTTTTCCACTATTGAAAAACTGTTATGCAGTTCAGGCCAGGCACAATGGCTCACGCCTATAATTCTAGCACTTTAGGAGGTCAATACAGGAGGATCCCATCGGGCCAGGAGTTCAAAACCACCCTGAACATGAGTGAGACCTCCATCTCTAGAAAAAATAGAAAAATTGGCTGGGCATGGTGGCGCATACCTGTAGTTTCAGCTAGTCTGGAGGCTGAGGCAGGAGGATCACTTGAGCCCAGGAGTTTGAGGTTACAGGAAGCTAAGATGATACCACTGCTCTCTAACTGTGGGTGACAGAGCAAGACAGCAGTGACAACAAAAACTATTTGCAATTCAGCAAAGACTCAAATCGTTATCAAATAAAAAAGGTTACAATATTATCTTCCTTGTTTTCACTTGTTTTACTCACTAATGTAAACAAACATCAACCTACAGCGGTGTTGGAAGTACAATGATTTGTCAGTTGCAACTCCAGTTTGTGTTCAGATACATGAGCTCTGCAAAAATCAACAAATCGTTCTATGAGAATCAATGGGCTAAATGAAATTTCCAGTAAAGCATACGGAACATTTTATTATTATTTGTAAGTTATGTGCTACTCATCCTTTGTATCAGTAAAATTTATAGTAAACTTATGTGGGTATATTTTGCATTAATTCCCCCCTCCATGTTTGCTACTGTGTAAAGATGAAAATTTCAGGACATTGAACCAATACTAAAGACCTTCTTCCTTCAATGAGTAAAGTGATATAAGTGGAGGTCCCAATGGTGACTTTATTCACTTGTTCCAGGAAAAAAAACAATACTGCTACGTGGCACAGACTCTTCCCAAAGTCCCAGACAACCCTTTCACAAATGGCCAAGCAAATTGGGAAGAGGACTTAGAAAGACTCAGAGCAAAGTGATAACAACCATTGCAAAAAAGTGTTTTTTAATTCATGGCCTGCTGATGAGATAACCAAAAAATCATTTGCTCACACAAAGAATAATCATGAACTCTCCAGTGGTGGCATCAGAGTGAGCAGAGCTGATGATGGGCACGTGGCAGTGTGTGCGTGTTTGGCCGTTCTTGTCCCTCACCGTGGAGCCTGCCCCTCTGCTGCCCCAGAGTCCACTGTGCCCCTTCAGGCCCTGTCTCTTTCCATCCCAAAACCTTGACTTTTCTGTCACTTACTTAAAGAACAGAAGAGCTAGCTCCCAGAAAGCCAAACTGTGTAGTCCAGTAGCAAACTCAGACAGCTTCAGGCGCCAGAAATTCTCTCTCCAAAATGGATTCAAATGCAAACTTCTTAAAATATATGCACATCGTACAGATTCTGTCTATAGGAAAAATTAGTCCACAAGCTCCCAGCAGGTGAACTCTTGAGTCTCCACTCTCCAGGTGACAGAGTAGTAGTTTGGTGTGACAGGAAAAACATGGGCCTTTGGAGGCTGACACATCAGGGTTGAATCTTGAATTTGCTGGCTTAACGTGTGACCTCAGACAATGACTGAATCTCTCTGAATCATGTTTTTCTCATTTGCAAAAATGGCAAGTATACCACCCAATAGATAGGATTGCTGTGATCAATGAATAAAGAAGAGATGACTGTATCAGTAAAGGGGAGAGGACTCAGTGTGTGCTCCTTCTGCTTCTTGCCACTAAACGTCCCAAGCGAACCTTAAGGATCAGCAAACTCCCAAAACTCAAGGGAATTAACCTTTGGTGGTGGGATTGGGTGAACTAAAGGGAATGGTGGTGCAGGTGTCTGGGGAAACAGCCCGCGTGTGGCCTCAGTAGCCAAGTAGGCAGCTGTCTGTCTGCTGTACTTACATATAAGACATAAGAATGTATTCATGGAAGATTTGCTTCTGCTGCAGAACTAAGTCTTAAAGTTTGCATAGGCAGGGGTCAGAAGAGGGTAGGAGCTAGATTTTGCATATTTTTTTCAAGACAGAGTTTCACTTTGTCGCCCTTGGTAGAGTGCCAGTGGCATCATAGCTCACAGCAACCTCAAACTCTTGGGCTTAAGCAATTCTCCTGCCTCAGCCTCCCAAGTAGCTGGGACTACAGGCACCCGCCACAACGCCCAGCTATTTTTTGGTTTCAGTTGTCATTGTTGTTTGGCAGGCCCAGGCTGGATTTGAACCCACCAGCTCCCGTGTATGTGGCTAGCACCCTAGCCACTGAGCTACAGGCACCAAGCCTAGATTTTGCATTTTAGAAGGGGTGCTATGGTCTGAATTTCTTACCCCCACCACCACCCCTGAAATTACAAACTTTCCCAGAGACATCTCCCCTTGTTCCTCCTGCCCATGCACCACTCTATAGCCTTCCAAATTCTGAGTGGAGGCCTTGGAGCACAGGTTTTCCAAGCCTTCCTACAGAGGCCACTGTTTTTGAGGGTCCTTCCCAGAAATAGTTCAATATGACTTATGGTTATAGTTTGAATGCCTGAAGATATCTTTCTCCCACGCATTCATGAGTGTCTTATGATCTAAGGCAGCAGCTCCAAATACAAGAGATAGTTTGTGGAGGAAAGGGCAGCTGGCTTTAAATAGAATATATGGCCCTGAAAATTTTCCCAGACTTAACTAAAAAGGGTCACGTAACCTTATAATTCGGATTTGCCCAGCCTGTCGATTCAGAGAGAATGTTTAAAAGGCAATGTTTCTCAGGCTGGGTTCTTTTTAAAACTAATACAAAATAGTTCCACATATTTATGGGGTACACATGGTATTTTGTTTCACGTATAGGCTGTATAATGATCAAGTCAGTTTTTAGGCTATCCATCAACTCAAGCTTTTATCCTTCTGATGTCTGAAGAACATTTCCAGTCCTCCTAGCTATCTTGAAATATATAACACATTGTTGTCACCCTTCTCTGTGATTGAACATTAGAACTTATACCTTCTATCTAACTGTGTGCTAGTACCCATTAACCAACATCTCACAGCCACATCCTTCCCAGGCTCTGGCTAACAATCTTTCTACTCTCTACCTCCATGAAATCAACTTTTTCTTAATTCCCACATAGAGTGAACGTATATAATATTAGGCTTTCTGCATCTGATTGATTTCATTTTTTTTAATGGCCACGTACTATTTCATTGTGTGAATAAACCACATTTGCCTTATCCATTCATCCATCTATGGACCCTTAAGTTGATTCCATGTAGGGGTGCGTGTATACTGTTGACACTCTGATTTCCTTTCCTTTGGATCAGGGGTCCTCAAACTTTTTAAACAGGGGGCCAAGTCACTGTCCCTCAGACCATCGGAGGGCCGGACTGCAGGCCCTGGGATGAGTTGGCTGCTAAGCAGGACAGGCAGCAGTGGCAAAAACACCTGGCGGGCCAGATAAATGTCCTAGGCAGGCCGCATGTGGCCCGCAGGCTGTCGTTTGAGGACACCTGCTTTGGATATAAATACCCAGTGTGGGGGGAGAGGGGTTGCTGAAACATGGTAGCTCTATTTCTTGTTTGTTGAGAACTCTCTATACAGTTTTTCATAGTAGCGGTACTATTGACATTTCCGCCGACAGTGTGTTAAGACTTCCTTTTTCTCTGCATCCTCACCAGCATCTGTAATTTTCTGTCTTTCCGATTACAGCCTTTCTAAGTAGGTTGAGATGGTATTTCACTGAAGCTGTGATTTGCATTTCCCTAACAATTAGTGGTGGTGAGCATCTTTTCTTATATTTATTGGCCATTTGTGTGTCTTCTTTTTGAGAAGTGTCTATTCAGAACCCTTGCCCACTTTTTTCTTTTAATTGAGACAGTCTCACTATGTCGCCCTCAGTAGAGTGCTATGGCGTCATAGCTCACGGCAACTTCAAACTCTTGGGCTCAAGCTATTCTCTTGCCCCAGCCTCCCAAGTAGCTGGGACTACAGGTGCCCGCCACAATGCCCGAGTATTTTTTTGTTTGTTTGTTTAGGAGGCCCAAGCCAAGTTTGATCCCAGCAGCCCCAGAGCATGTGGCTGGCACCCTAACCACTGAGCTACAGTCGCCCCCTCTTGCCCACTTTTTAATAGGATTTTTTTTTTGTTATTGCTGTTGTTGGGGAGTCCTTCATATAGTCTGGATATTAGTCCCTCGTCAGATGATTTAGTTGGTAAATATTTTTTCACATTTACCAGGCTGCACGTAGGTATTCTCACTTTGTTGATTGTTTCCTTTGTTACTTAAAAGCTTTTTAGTTTAATTAAAATCCATTTGCCTTTTTTTTTTGTTGTTTTTGTTGCCAGTGCTTTTGGGGTCTCAGCCATAAAAATCTTTGCCTAGATCAATGTCCTGGAGTGTTTCCTCTGTGTTTTCTTCTAGTAGTTTCATAGTTTGGGGTCTTATGGTTAAGTCTTTAATACAGCTTGTGGTGATTTTTTGTCTAAAGTGGGAGATACAGGCCTAGTTGCATTCTCCTGCATCTAGATGCAGTTACTGAACAGGGTGTCCTTTCCCCATCGTATGTTCTTGGAGCCTTTTTTTTTTTGAGACAGAGCCTCAAGCTGTCCCCTTGGGTAGAGTGCTGTGGCATCACAGCTCACAGCAACCTCCAACTTCTGGGCTCAAGCGAGTCTC
>NW_003852405.1:22616533-22649610 GCF_000181295.1 Otolemur garnettii
CTCACAGCAACCTCCAACAACTCCTGGGCTCAAGCGAGTCTCCTGCCTCAGCCTCCCGAGTAAGTGGATCCACAGGCCCCCGCCACAACGCCCAGCTATGTTTTGGTTGCAGCCGTCATTGTTGTTTTTGGCAGGCCCGGGCTGGATTCGAACCTACCACCTTAGGTGTATGTGGCTGGCACCTTAGCCACTTGAGCCACAGGCACCAAGCCTGTTCTTGGAGCCTTACTGAAAATCAGTTGACTATGAAAACATGGATTTACTTCTGGCTTCATTGGCCCATGTGTCTGTTTTTATTCCAGCACATGCTGTTTGGGTTACTACACTCTTGTAATATATTTTGAGGTCAGGTAGCGTGATCCCTCCAACTTTGCTCTTTTTTGCTCAGTGTTGCTCTGGTTATTCAGCTTCCTTTTGGTTCCACGCAAATTTTAGGATTGTTTTTTCTATTTCTGCAAAAAATGTCATTGGTATTCTAATAAAGATTGCATCAACTCCGTCCATGCTTTGGGTAGTATGGTCATTTTGACAATATTAGTTCTTCCAGTCTGAAGTCATAGGATATCTTTCTGTTTGTTTGTGTCCTATTCAGTTTCTCTCATCAGTGTTCTGTAGTTTTCCTTGTAGAGATGTTTCCCCTCCTTGGTTAAATTTATTCCTAGTTATTTTATTTTTTGTAGCTATCATAAATGGGATTGACTTGATTTCTTTTTCAACTAGTCTGTTACTGGCATATAAAAATTCTATTTTTTTTTATTTCAGATTACTATGGGAGTACAAATGATTAGGTTACAATTGTTTGCAATTCTAACATAAAGTTCAAGTTGTAGTTGAGCCCTTCAACCAGGGGGTGTGCTGTATACCCTTAATTGTGCACAGTAGTACTATTGACTTTTATATGTTGATTTTGTACCCTGAGATTTTTTGGTGGAGTCTTCAAGTTTTTCTAAATATAATACCATGTCATCTGCAAAGAGGGACCATTTAACATCCTCTTTTCTAATTTGGATCCTCTTTATTTTTTTCTTTCTCTTGCCTGATTGCCAGGACTTCCAGTAACTATGTTGAACAGGGGTGGTAGAAGTGGGCATCCTTGCCTAGTTCCAGTTCTTAGAGGAAAGGCTTCTGGCATGTCCCTATCCAATATGATGTTAGCTGGGGATTTATCAAAAATGGCCTTTATTATATGCATATTACATATGCTTTTGTCTTTCATTCTGTTGATGTGATGTATTATGGTTATTGATTAACATCTGTTGAACCATCATTATATACCTGGGAGAAAGTCCACTTGATCATGGCATACTTTTTTAAGTGCTATTGGATTCAGTTTGCTGATATTTTACAGAGGACTTTTGCATCTTTGTTCATTAGGATTATGAGTCTGTTGTCATTTTTTGTTGTTGTTGTTGTTTTCTTGTCTGTTTTTGGATTCAAGGTAATTCTGGCCTTATAAAATGAATTAGGAAGAATTTTTCCTATTCTATTTCCTGGAATAGTTTGAAAAGAATTTGGTATTAGCTCTTCTTTATAAATTTGGTAGAAGTAGGCAGTACAGGCTTCAGGTCCTGGGCTTTTCTTTGTTGATAGATACTTTATTACTGATCCAATCCGTTACCCATAATAGTCTCTGATGATCTTTTATTTCTGTGGTATCAGTTGTAATGTCTCCTTTTTCATTTCTCATCTTGTTTGAGTCCTTCTCTTTCTTTCTTGGTTGGTCTACCTGTTGATTTATCCATTTCATTTATCTTTTCAAAAAACCAACTTTTCTATTCTAGTTCATCCTTTGTATTGTTTTTTAGTCTCTATTTCATTTATTTCTGCTCTGATTATTTCTTTCCTTCTCTAATTTAGGGTTTGGGTTGTTCTTGCTTTTCTTGGTCCTTGAGTTGCATCCTTATATTATTTGAAAACTTTCTACTTTTTTTTGATGTAGGAATGGATTGCTCTAAACTTCCCTTATAGCACTGCTTTTATTGTCTCCCATAGGTCTAAGAAGGAAATAAAGAAGTTTCTAGAAAAAATGAGAATAGACAATTTTTCATTGACCTTGTGATTGTTCAGGGGCATGCAGTTTAAATTCCACTTATTTGTACAATTCCTAAGGTTCCTCTTATTACTAATTTCTGGGTTTTATTCTATTGTGTTTTATCCAGGAGAATGTTCCATGTGCTGATGGGAGGATTGTGTATTCCGGGCTGTTGAATGAAACGTTCTATAAATTTCTGTTGGGTTCATTTGTTCTAAAGTGCAGTTTAAATCCAAAGTTTCTTTGTTGATTTTCTAAGTGGGGTGGTAGAAGTTCCCAGGTGTTATTATATTGAACTCTCTCTCTCTCTCCCTAAAGATCTAATAATATTTGCTTTATATCAATATATATAGATTGCTTTATATATCTAGGTGGTCTGGTGGGGGGTGCATACATACTTAGAACTGTTCTGTCCTGTTGTTGAATTGATCTTTTTATCATTATATAATGACCTTCTTTGTTTCTTTTTACTGTTTTTGACTTAAAGTATGTTTTATTTGATATAAGTATAGCTATTTCTGCCTGCTTTTGGTTCCCATTTGTGTGGAATATGTTTTCCATCCCTTTACTTTCAGTCTATATTTGTGCTTATAGGAGAAGTGAGTTTCCTGTAGGCAACTTATAATTAGATCATTTTTCCTCGTTTGTTTTGAGACAGAGTCTCACTCTATTTCTCCAGGCTAGAGTGCTATGGCATCATAGCTCACAGCAACCTGAAACTCCTGGGCTCAAGGGATCCTCTTTTTTTTTTTTTTTGCAGTTTTTGGCCAGGGCTGGGTTTGAACCCACCACCTCTGGCATATGGGGCTGGTACCCTGCCCCTTTGAGCCACAGGTGCTGCCCAAGGGATCCTCTTGTCTTCAGCCTCCCAAGTAGCTGGGACTACAGGCACCCACCACAATGCCTGGCTAATTTTTCTAATTTTTTTTTTTTTTTAAAGTAGAGACAGGGTCTCACTCTTGCTCAAGCTGGTCTCAAACACCTGAACCCAAGCGATCTGCCCACCTCAGCCTCCCAGACTGCTAGGATTAATGGTGTGAACCACCATGCCTGGCCTATTAGATCATTTTCTTAAATCCATTAATCCAGTCTATATCTTTTAAGCGGAACATTTAATCTGTTTAAATTCGAGGTTATTATTGATGTGCGAGGAGTTGTTCCTGTCATGTTGTTAATTGTTTTTTAGTTGTTTTGTATCTCCATTGTCTCTTTTATTGTCTTGTATTGTTTACCATTGTGGTTTGGTGATTTTTTGTGGCGGTAACAGTTGAGTCCTTTCTCTTCCTCTTTTGTGTTTGCTCTACCAGTAAGTAGTGCACATCTGTGTGTCTTCATGGTAATAGATATCATCCTTTTTTCTTCCAGAGATAGGAATCCCTTAAGCATTTCTTAGAGGGCTGGTTTAGTAGTGATGAATCCCCTCAGTTTTTGCTTATTTGGGAAAGTCTTAATTTCTTCTTTATTTGAAGGATAATTTTGCTGAATATAGTGTCTTTGACTGTCAGGTTTTTTTGTTTGCTAGTTTTTACTTTTAGCACTTGGAATATATTATTCCCTTTTCTCCTAGTCTGTAAAATTTCTGAGGAGAAATACACTGTTAGTCTGATGAAGTTTCCTTTATGTGTGATTAGATGCTTTTCTCTTGCTGTTTTTAGATTTCTTTTTGTGTCTTCAACTTTTGACAATTTGACTGTAATGTTGTAGGGAGAATATTTTTTGGTACTTATTTGGGGAATCTCACCTTTCTCTATCTGGATGTCTAAATCTCTTGCTAGATTGAGGAAGTTTTTAGCTATTATTTTATTAAGTTTTCTCTACCATTGAACTCCTCTTCATCTTTTAGAACACCTAAAATTTGAATATTTGGTCACTTTATGGTGCCCCATCTGTCACATAGGCTTTCTTCACTCTTTTTTATTCTTTAATCTTTTTATCATGTCTTGCTGAGTTATATCAAAAGACCTATCTTCAAGACAGAAATTCTTTCTTCTGCCTGAGTTTGTCTATTATTGAAACTCTTAATTTTTTTTAATTTCATTCATTGAATTCTTCAGTTCTGGGATTTCTGTCTGGTTCTTCTTTCATGATATCTATCTCTTTGGTGAATTTCTCATTCATATCCTGAATTATTTTTCTGACTTATTCGTATTATTTATCTATGTTCTCTTTTATCTAACTGAGCTTATTTAATATTATTTGAATTAATTTTCACACATATTATACATTTTTTCTTTTTTTTATTAAGCAATAATAATATTAATGCAAAAAAATTAGCAATCACATTGTCAGATAAAAGTAAAAAAATATTTTCTTTTCTTTGGAGTCTATTGCTGGAGAATCATTGTGTTCTTTCGGAAGTGTCCCATTTCCTTGCTTTTTCATATTTCTTTTGTCGTCTCATTGATACCAATTATTTGGATTGGTTTTCTTAGGGAAGAATTTTTCTTGTAGATGTATCTATGGTATTGATTTGGTCAGATATTCTATTGATTATGAGTGTGTAGTCTCCATATGAGTTCTTCTGTTGGAAATATGATCACTGTTGTCCATGATTTCCCAGGGGTCCCTAAACTTTTTAAACAGGGGCCAGTTCACTGTCTCTCAGACTGTTGGAGGGCCAAACTGCGGGCCCCAGGACGAGTCAGCTGCTAAGCAGGACAGGCAATGGTGGCAAAAACACCCAGTGAGCCAGATAAATGTCCTAGGCGGGCTGCATGTGGCCCGTGGGCCGTAGTTTGAGGATGTCTGGCTTAGACTGTGGTTGTGGCAGAGGCTCTGGTGAGGTTTTGCTGGGGATGAGATACTAGATGGGCCAATCCTCAGGCCCCACTGGTGAAAGCAGTGGTCCAAACATGCTGTCTTTGAGCCCTTGGATGGCATACATGGGTACTGACGTTAGCAGGTCCAGGTGGGCCCATTCTTGGGCATCCAGGTAGCTTGCTCGGGTGCTGATAATGGCTACGGTGGGCCAAGCAAGGGGGTGAGTTCTTGGGCCCCTAAGCAGTGTGTGTGCTGTAGGCAGTCATAACACCAGTGACACAACAACCCTCAGGCCCCCAGATGGCACTCACTGGTGTTAATTAACACTGGCTATGATAAGCTTGGTAGGCCAGTTCTCACACCCCAAGTGGGACATTTAGGTGGATGCCAACAGTAATAGTGGCAATAGGCTGTGTAGACCCATCCTCTGGATCCCAGGACAAGTACCCAGATGCCAGCAGTGGTAGACAGAACAGGGATAACCCCCGCCTCCAGATGGTGGGCACTAGCGGCAGGTTTTCTGGGCCTATTTTTAGTTTCCCTGTTGGTACACACATGCACCCGGGGTGATCAATGAGGCAGAACAATCCCCGAGACCCCTAGGTGGCATACTCAGATACTGGAGGAGGTGGGACAGTGTCAGGAGGGACAAGCTTGTTCTAAGATCCCCCCATTGATATGCACAGACAGGCTATGGTGGGCAGGGTGGCATAAGCCCAGAGCCCCTGGACAGCATGCTGGGCAGTGGTAGTGGCTGGCATTCTGGGGTTGCTGTTAGGCCCTTAGTGGTGTGCATGCATGCCTGAGACAACCAACAGGACAGGGCAATGTCCCAGCCCATGGGTGATGTACTCAGGGTGATTACAGGCCAGGCCTGTCCTCAGGTACCCTCCCCAGTGATGTATAGGACACTGTGTAGGGTCCACTGTTTTGGACCCTGACACTCTGCTGGATCCTATCTGTGCCATGCCCCTGCAGCCCTCTGAGTGGATGCAGGGGGCTGTCAGAGGGGCTCCGAGAATACAAAGGGAGCATAAGTACTTTTGGACCCCAGAGCAGGACCCCTCTCAAGATGATGCCCTTTGCAGCTGTATGGGACTCTGGAAGCATAGGACCCAGCATGAGTTTCCTCACTGGAGCAGTGCTATCATGCAGACTCCAGGAGAGCTCCCTATAACAGACTCCGGACCCAAGGGGGTTGGGCTTTGAGGGGCTCTCCCATGGCTAGGAGTGTAGAAGTCTGCAGTGGGCATACAGACACTGCTGGGGATCCCTTTCCCTGCCCTGGGGAGGCTCTCTGGACTTGGACTGATCCTGGCCAGCCGTCTGCCTTGCCTCCCTCTGCTTTGGTGCCTCAGGTGTTTCCTGTCACCTCTCTGCTGGAGCAGCTTCTTTCTTAGGTGTTGTATTCCAAGTGTCATTATCTACTTGCTATTTTGGTTCTGAGGCGGGGGTCTGATGCCTCTAGTGAGCCCCCTTGAAGCCCCTCTCAGGCAGTGTTCATTTTGAGCTAATCTGTGGACAGACTATAAAACACAAAAATATCATACCAGTTCTAGAATGTTCTCCATAGCCATATTGGCTCAGCCACAAAAGCATTGCCAGGGCTTGACGCCTGGTATTTTGTCAAACTCTCAGTCAATTCTTGGTGGATGGATAAATGAATGAATGACTTTAGATGTGCAGCCGCAATGACGAGCGTGCTTGAGCATGCTGTGCTGTGTATCTCGACAGACTATCACCGGTTGCTTTTAATGTTGGTTTAGTTTTAATACATTGAGATGAGAACATATGTGTGCATTATAGGAAGATCAATTATGAGGGACTCAAAAATGTGCTTTGAATATTTCCTTACACATCCTTGCTTCAGTATTTGACTAATAAATCCTGAATTTCCCTGTGAAACAACATAGCCTGGGATTGTTGAGTTGTTTTTTCTTTTTAAACATCATTGTTGTAATACAAAGAAAGCATGAGTGAGCAGCAGGAGAACGGAGCTGCCTTTCAGACCTTCGGATGAGAAAATTCCCAGAAATGTTGGGAACTGCCGGAAATGCCTGGTTGTTAATGCATCTGGCCATGCGGAGTCTCGTGGGCTGAAGGCCAGACAGTTCCCACTCTGTTTTGTGACAGCTCCACTCTGGGGAGCAAGGCCAGTTCCTCCAAATGAGCAGCTGTGTAACAGACCATGACGACGTGGCCAAGATGATTCTCAGGGCCATTTCCCCTCCACGGCTGCTTGCCTTCTTCATTAAGGAGGTGCCTGTGATAAAAGTGAGGTTGACTTTCTTTTTCCTGCTAGCATACCCCTCACAGGATTCTCCTGCCTTGTAGCATAGATTTCCACCTCCTAAAGGCATAGCCTGCGTCTAAATTATCTTTGCGTCTCTTCCCTTTCCTACCTCATAGCACCATCATGCTTAGTCCAAAGGGAGCACTCCGTAAAAGATCAGTGAATTGAACCAAACACCCACCGGATCCAATCCCAGCAATAATCACTCTAATCATTTTACACAAAACGGAATCATCCCTTTGGCAGAAGTCAGAAAAGGCATTTGGAACTGCGACTTGACTTCTCAAATCATCCCCCCAAATCCTGTGGAACTGATGTGTATTATTCAGAGTTTAGTCTGGGGCCTCTCAGGATATAGCATAATCTGCTCGGAGGGAGAGGAATTTGTACTGACGTGTAGAGGGTTTAGGGGCTTTCTTCTTTCCGTTCTGGCTCGGGGCACAGTGAAAAGCAGGAAGTACAGTCCAAGGTTTAAAAGAACACTTCACATAGAGCTCTGGAGCAATACCACCCCCTCCTTGCGTTTTTAGGGGAAAAAAAAATGTTGGAACATAGAACTAAGCCCAACAGTGGCATTCCTGGAATATTTGAAGTGACACTCATCTTTGAACAAAGGCTCTGTGCCTCCACAAAGGGGAAACAAAACCTGCTCCTTGGCCTCACTGTGTCTGGGTCCTCAGGAGCCTGAGCTCTTTGAGGTGGCATCCTGCCAGCGGGATCCGCTCAGCCCTGGTAGGACACAACAGGGGAAAGATGTTAGAAAGTGATGCCGTCTCCCCAAATCTTTCTCCGTGTGTTCCCTGCAAACGGCCAGCGCCCTGCATTGTGTATACACATTGCATCTCCTGAACCGACAGCAGGGCTACAGATAAGGGCTCAGCTGTCTTATTCAGACACTAGCAACATAAAGAGAAAGGGAAACAATCCCTCTGACAGGAAAAGAGGAACCTGGTCTTTATCCCCAAAGACAGAAACTCTTTGTGTTTAGAATAAACACCTGAGGCTTTTTCAGGGGCCAAGAAAATGTGTATCATGTTTATTATCTGCAAGAACCACTTCATAAATCCTTTTCATTTAGAAAGACTAGGCCTGACATAGCTTTTGTATTTTTTTTCTTTCCCCAGTTAAGCAGAACCACTCACTGCTCCAAATGGGGCCCGTTCATTATTAAAAGTCATTGCTTTGGGGATATTTATAAATCTGTCTTAAAATGATAACCATGGGGTCTTGACAAATTAACTAAAAAGCTTCCCCTAAGGTGGTTTGGGTGGTTTTGCTAAGACATTTATTTTAAGAGGAACTCTTGGTAGAATTTATCGGCACATTACTTCATACATTCCCAGCATTCAATTATTTCCCGACTAAGGATATGATAATTCCTCTCCTCCCAGTAATGCAAAAAATGAAATTATCCTCAAACAATTCTAGGTTGGTACTAGCCCTTATGTTAGTAATTTTAGGAATGCCCCCACCAGAAGCTATAAATTATATAAAATCTAAGGCTCAGAAAAGGGGGAAGCATGAAAGAGTGAGACAAAACAGTGGTTAGAATTTCAGATAAATGCTGGTAACCTGAAGAACAATGAATCAAATAGGAACTAAGATGGAGGAGGGATTGTTCACTCCCCAGGTGAGGTCGAGGGCTTGGAGCCAACCAGAAAGGAAATCTGAAGTCCCCATTACTTGGCACTGTCTAAGGTAGACATAAGTGGAGATTTTAGTTTGTTCCGTCACTAAAAAACAAGAAGGCAGCGCCGATAATGATCCTTGATATCATTTCCTCTGGAATGTACAACAGTCCATGTTTCTGCTTGGTAGTCACCACCGGACATGCGTGAGTCAGACTGAGAGGTGGGGGTTTGCCCAGACTGCTGATGGATCCAGTGGGATGTCGGGCCTGGGAGAGGTGGTCTTGCCACGCTTCTTGCCTTTCAACTCATCTTGTACCAAGGGGCTTGGGTGGGTTTTTAATCTCTGCATAAAGAATGCATTGAATCCTCTATGAATTAAACCAACAACCAGCTGGCAATTATCTGGTATTTAGGGGTGGTGAGAGCATTTAGCATATGTGTGGGCCAAAATATGCTACCCACAGTTCTCTCAATTTATTAGAGTCCATGGGAATAGTAGATTTTCTGGATTTTTTGTTTATGTCTAGACTTACTCAGATAGCCATGGCTGTGCATACCATGTTGTAAGGACCTCTCAGAGGCCCTCAACTCATTAGGATTCTACTAGGAAACCTCTGGCTCAGAGAACTGTCTCACCATGGTCTCTCTCCATGCAAAGGGTAGCAATATTACATCCATTATCAGACTGCTCCTGCCTCTGTCTGCGCCAGGCATATTCCACACTGGAACTGAATGCTTGGTTAACCTGGTTGGTGAGGCAGGAAGGAAGGGCTTGCTCCATGTCACTCTTCACATTCTCTTAAAATTTCATCTCTCTTCTACTCTTCCATACTGTACTGTCCAATGCCACCAGGACTGAGTGGGCAAGTCTGAAGCACATTTCCACACAAATAATGAAGAGTAAAAGGAAGCCTAGCTGGAAAGGTAGATTAGACCCAGATGGTGGAAAAGGTCACATTTGCCTTGCTGGCATGACATTTAGCAGGTTCCTTGAAACGTGTGGATAGTCATAGAGAATGACGACATGATTCTGCCCAAGCAATATTGGCTTTTGTTTTTGGTGTTTGGGTCTCTTTCTTTGGGGGGGAAGGGGAGTATTGTTTTGTAGGGGCTTTGATTGTGCTGAGAAGGTAAGGCTGAGATACCAACATTTAAAATCTTGTGCAGAGTTCTTTTTGTTATTTTTTATGTTATTTTAAATAGGTACTAAGAAACTCAGCATTAAAAAAATCGACCTGCTAAGTAAGTTTTTCTCCAGTTGTGGTCTGAGGACCCTCTGCCTCAGAATTATCTGGAGGGCTTTCAAAATGCAAATTCCTACACTTTACCCCAAATCTGCCAAACCAGAATCCCTAGAGTTGAGGCCTGAGAGTATGGTTTTATCATTCTTCCCAGGTAACTTCCATGCCAATTGTAATAAGGGTGGCACCTGCCAGCAGACAGGTGAATTCAATTTAAACGCACGTGACGAGCAAACTGTGGGCGTGTGTCTTTGTGTGCAGTTACTGCTAAATCAGATTGTTGACCGTTCTGATTACTGCTGCAATCCTTCTCCTGTGGCGAGGGGAGCCCTGCTCACTCACCCAAAGACATCCTCAAAACCCCAGCTGAGCCTTTTGTTTATGTAGCCATTTTGTGTCTTACAGTTAGGTGGTATGAACAAAAACTACAAAAATCACAAACAGTTTTAAAAATCTTAAAAATATAGAGTCAAAGTCATGCTTTAAAAGAACAACAAGAAGAACCCTCTCAATTCGTCCAAAGACATAACTTGATCAGATTTTTCCTCTTCGGGTTCTAAGCGACTAGAAGTGGTAGGCAGGAGCTTGAACAGAGAGGGTCTAGGCATGGCCTGCAAGCTGGAATCCTCCCAGCCTGGCTTCTGTTTGGAAGTGTGAGGGGACACTGCGCTTAGGCCTGTTTCGTTTCTTTTTGTAGATTATGCAGCAGATGAGTGACCATCGCTATGACAAGCTCACCGTGCCTGATGACAGAGCTGCAAACTGTATATATCTCAATATCCCTGGCAAAGGGCACGTCTTACTGCACCGGACCCCAGAAGAGTATCCAGAAAGTGCAAAGGTAAAAAACCATCCCTTCTGACCCTGTGGCTGGGTAGGCCTCCCTGGGAATTTCTGCACAATAAAGTGACAAATAAGGGCCTCTTTTTCCTCTATACATCTCAAATCATGAAGAAAGCAGAAAGGATAATGTAATTTAAGCAAAGGAAAGTTTATTTAACTCACTTTTCTCATTCATATCATCGGTCACTGATGTAAGCACAGTAATTGAGGTGATTGTGCCCGGTATTCAAAGCTCTTCAAATAAGTACCCTGATCACTCAAAGCTCTGCCCTAGCTCTGATTAAATTTATGTTCCTACACTCAGATCCTCATCAAGTATAAAGACCTACAATTAGATGATCAACTGTATCATTTTCTGAAAGATCTGAGCTGCCCCTCAGAAAAAGTAATTTGTTTTTTAAGGAAGAAGAGTATAAATGACCCAGAGTGGTGGGCCCTCGTTGTCAGGGCTGCAAAAAGAAAAGGGTGTACATCCTACGTGGCAAAAAGCTCTTTGTTGAAAAGACAGAGCAGAAAGAAGCATGGTACATTGGAAATTAGCCAACTGGTCCCTCCAGGGGTCTCTGCCTTTGTGTTCCTACAACGGGGTTGACCTTGGATCTGGGATTCTTTCTCCATCTAAGAAAATCTTCCTTGTCTTTCATAGCTCTCTGCTAATCTCATCTGTACGCTTTTATAATTTGAACTTTATCCTACCAAGCTGAAATAAGAGTACTCACGCACAAACTTTTCAAGTGTCCATATTTTCCAGATACTCAGCACCTTCATCGCCACCCACTGGAACAAGATAGTTGTATTTTAATACTGTGCATTACAAAAGAGCCTTCAGTGGACATTGATTTTACTTTTTTGTGTCTTAAACTTTGCAAATAATAGAAAAAAATGATGCTGCCTTCTAAATATACAATACTATGTAATTACTAGTTGTCCTTCTAATGACAGTCTTCTCGAAACAGATAAAAAGAAAGGGTTGCAGTGAAACATAGATAATTTCTATTTCCATAGCTGAAATCTGAACCTGAGGAAAGCATGGGACTCATGACACCAGCCTGGGGCTGAGTGAGCTTCTGATGAATAGTGGCTCTCATATTTAATGTGCCTTGGGGGTGTTAAAAATGCAGGATCCTAGGCTCAGTGCCCATAGCTCATTGGTTAGGGCACTGGCCACATATACCAGGGCTGGTAGTTTCAAACCTAGCCCAGGTCTGCTAAACAACAATGACAACTACAACAAAAAATTAGCCGGGCATTGTGGAGGGTGCCTGTAGTCCCAGCTACTTGGGAGGCTGAGGCAAGAGAATCACTTAAGCCCAAGAGTTTGAGGTTGCTGTGAGCTATGATGCCATGGCACCCTACCAAGGGCGATGTAGGGAGACTCTGTCTCAAAAAAATAAAAACAAATTGCAGGTTCCTGGACCCCCACCCTAGAATCTGCAATATCAGCAAGACCCCAGGTCACAGAATTCACTTTGAGAAGTACAGGTCTGGATCGTCCATGCCTCCTTAGCACAGTGGTGATCTGACAGCCACTAACCACTTCCTGATTCAGCCCTGCGTCTAGCAACAATAATGATAATGTCAGCAACATTCCCTGTGCCAGGCCCTACAGCAAGCATTGTGACATGTAGTATCTTATTTAGTCTTTATCACAGCCCGACCAGGGCAGTGTCACCATTCCAGTCTCAGAGAGAAGTAAACCAAGGCTCTGAGGAAATTCACTTGACTGAAATTGTACTTTGAGTAGTAAGTAGGTTGAGAGTAGTAGTCGTGCCAGGCGCAGTGGCTCACCCCTGTAATCCCAGCACTCTAGGAGGCCAAGGAGGGTGGATTGCCTGAGCTCAGGAGTTGGAGATCAGCCTGAGCAAGAGTGAGACCCCGTCTCTACTAAAAATAGAAAAACCTAGCCGGGTGTTGTGGCACATGCCTGTAATCCCAGCTACTTGGGAGGCTAAAGCAAGAGGATTGCTTGAGCCCAGGAGACTGAGGTTGCTGTGAGCTATGCTCATGCCACAGCACTCTACCCAGGGTGACAGAATCAGACTCTGTCTCCAAAAACAATTTTTAAAAAAGAAAGAAAGAAAGTAGCAGCATGGTGACAGACTGGGTTTGGCGCCCTGTCTGGCTGCAGGACTCTTCACTGACCACAGTTCTGAAGTTTAAGGACAACAGTGCTTCCCTAAAGAAGCACAGTAGACTAATTCTAGGCAGTGCATTTTTAAGTCATCTTGTTTCTTAAGATGTGCTTTGTTTGATCATCAGAGAAAAAAAATCTGTGGACTCTTAACTGGAAGTTTTGACACATATTATTCGTGTCAAAAGATGCTAATAAAATTCACCCTTGTGATTTAAAAGCAGTTTGACCTGAAATACTTAAATTATATTTTGTCACGTTTTTCCAGTGGCGTTGGTAAGGAAAGAAACACGATAGTTGGCCATCACATTCAGACTGAAGACACGGCCACCAACTTCCGTGTACCACTTAATCGAGCAATGACAATGGCAGAGGAAAGGCGTCTCTAGCAACAGCCGCATTCTGACACATCTTTGGCTTTGAGGTTAAGGCACAGAGCTAGTGGTTAACCAGTTGCTGCCAGCTCAGTAGGGATGGCTGTGAAGATGTGTGTGGCAGAGACTGCACATGTGCCTAGGGGGTTAATAAGCGAAAAGCCGAAACCCACGAGCTGAATTGATGCCTTTACTCCTGGGGGCGCTGAAACAGGTGGAAATGTTCTTCTCCTTCTTTTCCTCTCCCCCCATTCCCCCTGTAGGTTTATGAGAAGCTGAAGGACCATATGCTGATCCCTGTGAGCCATTCTGAACTGGAAAAGGTGGACGGGCTGCTCACCTGCTGCTCAGTTTTAATTAACAAAAAGGTAGACTCCTGAGCCGCAGAGCCTCTCCCTGGTCGCCGGCAAGACCGCACAGGCAAAGCCCTGTCTCTGTACCCACTCCCGTTGTTTTCCTTGACAATCTACTGTGCCACTGTGCTACTAACTCTTGTTTACAAAAATTTAATTTCTCAGTTTAATTGCTTCCTTCTGCACCCCTCCCTGCCCTCCCCCCACGGTGGTCCCTACGCTATGGATTTGCTAAATGAAGTAAGCAGCCTAGAAAGTAGAGATCTAATGAATGATTGAAATGTGATTAATAATAGTAAGGAAACACTCATTTTAGCGTCTGTCATATCAGTGTGAAAATCGTTCCGTTGCCAGTATATTCTGAAGGACACGTCCTGGTTCCGTCACACGAGCTCCGTTTTTTTCTCTGTATCGTGAGTCACGTTTGGTTCCTGAGAAATTCTCTGATCCAGGGATCCTCCCCCTTTCTCTCTCTTTTTCCTTCTGAATTCTGAAAACTTTTTCTCCAGTTACTTGCCTTTCCCACTTCTGTTACAGCCACTTTGACCTTGGGTAAAATTCCAGGTCTTGCCTTCTGGATACCCTCCTACAGGTCCACCCGCCTGACCTTGGTCTCCTTGGCCACCAGCTATGTCTGCCACCACCAAGCCCTCAGCCCCACCCGGGGCAAGCAGGCTCCTCCACAGATCAAAATCAGAGAGCTGCTATTTGCGGGAGTGTTCGCCAAATAGAGGCACATCCTGAGGGGATTTGCCCCAGAGAGCTAAATTCCAAAAGAAGTGGGGCACCACACCTAGGAAGCACCAGAAGGTTGCTAAGAGATCAAGATCAAGAAGTTCGGAAACACCCCATGGGCACAATGTCTTAGAAAGCCTTTAAGTCACAATCCATGGATTTTTGTCTCCTTCTGGCCATCTGTGACCTGGCAGGGCCTTATTTTCTTCCTTCAGCTCATTTCTGTCCCTGTCCCACCTGACTCACCCTATTTCCAGCTTTCTACCCCTTATAGTTATCTTGGTCTAGCAAAGATAAAAATACGTTTTTTTCAAAAGAGACAACACATCTAAAGGTGATTATTGATGGTCTAGCGTGAGCCAGAGGGAACAGCTCTCCATGGTCAAGGAGCAAGTTCAGGAAGTGATCACCTTGATGCTTGAAACCTGCCTCAGGCAACGGACAATTCTCCTTTGAAACATCCATGAATATTGACCGTGGAATTCGATTCAGAGTTCTTCTCTAGCCTTCAAATTCATACAACTTTCAGCTGACATTGGTCTCTTACAAAGAACAATGCCACACCGAAGGAAGAGATCATTCTTTTACCCAAATCTGAAAGACTCAGTCTGTTAGTGAGCCAACATAGTGGTACTTTCCGAGGATTGGTAACTGATCAGGCATGTTATCAAACTTCCTAGTCATCTCCACCTTTCCTGTATTGCCTGTGGCTTGTTGTTCAAGATTCAGAATCAAGGAGATTAAGAAATAGCACTTCAAGTCTTGCTCTGCTCACCTCTGTGTTTGCAATCAAACATGCCTTATGTTTGGTGACTAAGAGAGAATAAGAATAACCGTCATTCATTTCATCCCCCCAGCTCCCAGCAGATGGAAAGGAGAAACCCCTGAGAAAATTAAGACATCTTTAACTGCTATCTGTCTTTCTCATTTATTTGATGATTCTACACCAGAAAGTTTAAAGAATTTCTTCTCCTCCTTTTCTTCCTTGTTGCTTAACTTTGAAATTCCTATCACACGCAAAATATAATTATACCCATCCTGTAAATGAAACACATCTTGATCACTGTCATGTTTTGGACCGTCTCATCATGGATGAGTAATAACATTTTCCCAGAGAGAGAATAAATGTCAGCCACATGTCCAACTTCACAGATTGTTCTGGGCGGTTATGGTTGCCCTTTTGGGTTAAATCTGGCCCTGCCCTGGCAAAAGCAGAAATTCTCCCTGTGAGAACTTAACATCTCAAAAACAACCACAGGAAAAAGTAGCCCCATCAGCCAGTTTAAGTTTATTGGCATATAATTTTTAATATCCTTACTTCTATCATCCCAAGTCAATGAACTGTCCTCTCTTACATTTAGTCAATTGCAAGTGAATAGATTTTTCTTCGTAACAATTTGTTCTGCACAAGGCTGCTTTTTATTTTATGTCTCTTTTGATTTTTCTTTCTTTCCTTTCTTGTCTTTTTCTTGAGAAACCGCTTAGAATCCGGGTGCCTCTTCTACATTTCACTCGGCACTGCTATCTTACCTACTTGGCTGGCTTCTTTGGACTCCCTCTGGGGACAAGGTGATGTGAAAACCTAAATTATTTGCAGCGTATTACTATAACTTCTCTGATGTTCTCATAAGCATAATGTGACCTTTGCAAAGGAAACATTCCCCTCTTGTCCATTGTGACTTATAAGGATGGATAGGCAAACAAATTTCTTTTTGACGTCATAAAGACATGAGGGATTATATTTAAATAGGTAAAAGTTAAGTTAGAATTACTTAGCCAATATGATTCAATTTAATAAAAGGATGCTATAGAGAAAATATATTATCTAGCATTATTTCGTCAATTATAATAAATTGCTATAGAAATCAGCAGGCAGATCTTTCCAATTGATTGCTGTTTTAAGCTACTGTGAACAGATTATTAAGGTCATCTCTTTATCTCTAAGGGGGGGCACATAGTCTGTAGATGAATAATGTGACCTATAAGAGTTGCATGTTAGTCTTTGAAATTATTTACTCTTTAACATTCTACAAACCTCAGACGTGATTTCAACACTGTACTAGACTTGTGCATTTTATTTTCCTGGTCATCTCGTTCCAGCCAGTGTATGGTCATCCACTCTGTGTGCCAAAACCAGTAATGCCTTTCATGACCCTTTAGTCCAGAGAAGTTCTGCACTGATTTTAGTCTCTTGCTGTCCCAATCCTACATGTATACCAATCACGATGGAATAAAGTGTGAGTTGTACTGTGGTGAACAGCGTATGTCTCTTTTTTTGCAACAGAAACTGCCATGGGGAATGAAGTCATCATTTCTTGGCCATCAGGCACGCGATGTTTCTCTCCTGTCCTCTAGGCTATCAAATTGGAAATACCATACCTATAAATCAACTGCCATCAAAGCTTGGGTTAAAATGATACTGCAAGTAATACTTTATACTTCAGGCACTTAAAAAGTATGCATATTGGGCAGCACCTGCCCAATATGGCTCAAATGAGTGGGGGCGCCGGCCCCATATACCAGAGGTAGTGGGTTTAAGCCAAGCCCTGGCCAAAAACTGCAAAAAAAAAAAAAGTATGCATGTTTCGTCAGATGGGGTGGCTCATGCCTGTAATCCTAATAATCTGGGAAGCCAAAGCAGGTGGATCATTTGAGCTCAGGAGTTTGAGACCAGCCTGAGCAAGAGAGAGACCCCCCTCTCTAAAAATAGCTGAACATTGTAGTAGGCACTTGTAGTCTCAGCTACCTGGGAAACTGAGACAAGAAGATCACTTGAGCCAAAGAGTTTGAGGTTTCGGTAAGTTATGACACCATAGAACTCTACCGAGGACAACAAAGGGAGACTGTTTCAAAAAAAAAAGTATGCATATTTTGCACACTGGGCCAGAAGAGCTTGATTTCACCTGTGTTTCTGCTAAAGGGCATCCCTTTCTCCCTTCTACTGTGGACTGTAGTCAGCCCACTATGTGGTTCAATGACAGAGGCAGGTGGATGATTTTTTTCTACACTTATGCAAGAGTTTGGTTTTTGTTTTACAGTAAGCATTATTTAGGAACTGTGAGGGCTTTTTAAATGTAGCCTTTTTATTTCTTGCACTTTTGCCAGCTGAATTGTTTTCTTTTTCTGATTGTAAAAGTAATAACTTCACTCTGTAAAAATACAATTAAAACACTACTGGAATGTTCAAAAGAAGCACAGAAAAACAATGATCCCAAATTTTATCACTCGGAGATAACCACTATCAACATTTTTGAGAATATCCACACACCTATACACAGATAGAGATATAAATACGGAATAATTTTATACAAGCGTGTGGTTCTGTAGTCTGATTCTGTCACTTAGCAATATATTGCAGGCTTCTCTCCATCTCAACAAATAAAGATCTACAACATCAATTTTAATAGCCCATAATATTCCACAGCATGGTTGTTGAAGCAGCTCTTTTTAAATTATATGGAGTCTCATATCACAGATGGTCAGTGCACCCACAGGACTACCAGCCGGGGGTCTTCAGTCTATCAAAAATGCACTGCTTATCAGTCTTCACATAGCCGCAGAGTTAGTTCAAGCTGGTGTATTCTTATCATAACTGAATGGCAATATGAATGCTTACCAGATGCACAGGCCAGTACTAAAATTCCTTGGGGGAGGTAATTTATTTAATCACAACTTCTCAGTTGACGTGCATTGATTAGTCCTGCATTTTTTTTTTGTAACAGACAGAGTTTAGCTTTGTTGCCAGGCTGGAGTACAGTGGCCTGGTCATAGCTTGCTGCAGCCTTGAATTTCTGGGCTCAGGAGATCCTCCTGCCTCAGCCACCTAAGTAGCTGGGACTCCAGGCAGCTGGTTAATATTTTTTTTTAATTTTTTAAAATTAATCTCTCTGTCCAGTCCAGTCTCAAACTCCTGGCCTCAAGTGATCCTCCTGCCTTGGCCACCCAAAGCCCTAGGATTACAGGTGTGAGCCACGATGCCCAGCCAGTTATGCATTATTTAGGTTGGCATCGGCATGGGCAATGAAGCTAAAAAAAAATATACCAAATGCCACCTCTGCAAACCTGCCCTGAGCCCCAATAAGAAATGACCCTCCACCTAAGTGCCAGAGAACGGTGCTCCTCACAGGGCAGAGGGAGGTACTGTTCAAAGGACAATGGGCAGGGGTCTCCTGCCTGATCTTCTAACCTTCCACGAGAATGAGGGAAGGTAAGAGTGAGAAAAACACCCTCTTCCGACAAGCTGCAGATTCCAGAAATGGAAATTTTGTTCAAAGAATGCTAATCAACAACAATTTTAAATTTATTTATTATTTATTTTGAGACAGAATCTCACTTTGCTGCCCTGGGCGGAGTGCCATAGCATCATAGTTCACAGCAACCTCAGTCTCTTAGGCTTAAGCAATCCTCTTGCCTCAGCCTCCCAAGTAGCTGAAACTACTGGTACCCATCACAATGCCTGGCTATTTTTACAGCTGGGGGGGTCTCACTCTTGCTCAGGCTGGTCTTGAACTCCTGATCTCAGGTGATGCGCCTACCTCAGTTTTCCAGAGTATCAACAACAATTTTAGACAAGCGAGCACGCACTTCACAGGTGCCCACACGCTGCTAAGCTCTGCAGTGCAGCGCCTGTCTTCCAAGAGCGTTGGTTTGGGAGGAGCAGAGAAAGATGGACTGCACAAGGACACACAACTGAAGGTAAGAACTATAACAGCATGATGCGGTGGCTGTTCCCAAGCTGAGGAGACAACAGCAGATCGGGGTTTGATCTGAGCTCAGAAAAATAGCCCTAACTTCAATAGGTAGAGATGGGGGAGGGCTCTAGAGACTGAGGGACGAGCATGAGCAAAGGCGTGGGGGCGGGAGACCATAGTATGTACTCCAGAAGCCAGTATTTGTTAAGCACCCGCCATGCACCACTTAACTCGGCTGGGCCCTGGACACACAATGGTGACAGTCTCTGGTCTCCTGAAAAATGCATGCAATAAGAAAAATAGACATTAAACAAGTGACAGCTGGTGTGATAAACATTATGAGAGGAGAATGGGGTGCTCAGAGCACGCAGTAGGGGCAAGCAAGTGGATTTGTTTGGCTAAAACATGGAATAATTACAATGGGATGATGAGACCGTGGTAGGTGGAATGTTGAGGGCCTTGCCTGCTAACTTAGTGTATTTGGACTGAACTTGGCAGTCTGTGAGGATGCCCTGAAGACTTTTCAGTCAAGAAGTGATATTATTGGAGCCTGATCTGGCAGCATTATAGGGGACAACGTGGGACTGAGAAAGACTAGTGTTCCTCCAACTTTAATTTCTCCAAGTTTAATTTGTTGTTTAAACATCTCTTCTTACCACCAAAATGGAGGCTGAAAGCCAGACAATTAACTCTCTGTATTTTCTTTCTTGAAGAACAGATTAATAAAACCTCCCCCTCCCAACTCCAAAGGGACATTTTCAAGGCAAATGAGATAAAAAGAACTGAAGGGTTCTTCGGAGAAAAAGTATAGTGTCAATATCATTATCATCATCATTATCCTTATTAACTCCTATCACAGCAAGCTTGGATCCCATCAAAATGTCATCTTCTATTTGAAACATCAATCACCTGCTCCAGAAATAACTCAGGAGTTTCATCACAGATGTCTGTGAGCCGGCCTGACAGCCTCCAAGATGAATTCACAGGTTTCCTCGGTTGCCGACACGGCTGCTCTACGGACACACTTGCATTGGGGGACTGTTGGAAAATCAGAATGTTCCCATCTCCCTTCTCCCACCAAACACTCATTTCTAACTTAGTGAAAGCTGGGCCACTTACAACACAAGATAACCGGGGTTATCAGGCTTTTAGGAGAACTCCTAAGTGCCAGATATATTACTGTCACTATAAATAAATAAAAGATTCAAAGACGTAGGCCAGCAAACCACTTGAAAAAATATTGCCCGGACTGGCCAGGGAGGCCTAATAGCAATAATGGGGCTTTAGGTCCTGGGAAGTCCCTCTACTTGTAAATAGAAAGTTCTGTTCTTTAGTTATGAATACAGAGAAAGAACTTGGGGGAATTAACACAGGCCTGAGAAGATAGCTTCTTGTTTTCCTATGCTTATACTTTTTCACCCAGCTTTATGGAGGTATAATAGACAAATTTAAAATGGCCTGTATTAAAAGTATACAACTTGAGGGGCGGAGTGCAGTGGCTCACACCTGTAATCCTAGCATTTAGGAGGCCAAGGCAGGTGGTTTGCCTGAGCTCACAGGTTGGAGACCAGCCTGAGCCAGAGCAAGACATCTTCTCTAAAAATAGCCAGATGTTATGGTGGGCACCGATAGTCCCACCTACCGGGGAGGCTGCAACAAGAGAATTGCTTGAGCCCAAGAGTTTGAGGTTGCTGTGAGCTGTGATACCAGAGCACTCTACCCAGGGCGACAAAGTAAGACTGTCTCAAAAAAAAAAAAGTATACAACTTGACACTTTGATATACAATCGAGTTAACTAACATATTCATCACCTAACAGAGTTCTCAATTTCTTTTTCTTTTGGTAAGGGGGAGGGGGTGTTGAGAACATTTAAGAGCTTTCCTCTTAGCAAATGTCAAGTATACAATACAGTATTGTTAACTGTAAGTCACATTCTATACATTAGATCTCCAGGACTCATTCATCTAATATAACCAAAACTTTGTGCCCTTTGACTGAAATCTTCTTGTTTTCTCCTTTAAATGTAATTTTTAAGTTCCCACTCATGTACAAGGAAGTTTACTGATTAGGTAGGTCTTTGGGGCAAGAACTCAGAGGACAAATGTTCGGAATTAAACTAGGATACTATGTGCTATGTGTTGAAATTTCTCTTTATCCTATGAGGGTGCAACAACTCTGCATATTTCACATTGCTGCAAGAAAAGTTCAGGAACCAAATAGTTTCTGATTCTAAGGAACAGCGGGGCTTTGTAGAAATTAGCTGTGCTACCTCTGGAAGGAGCTTGCAGGATAAACACTGATTCACAGTTTCAGTGAAGGCTTAACATTCCCCGGTGGGATGTGAACAAAGTAATCTTTTCACTTACAGGGGACCCAGATGACTATATGAGGTCCCCTAGATCCAACGCTGGTACAGCACCCTGGGGCTTTCTTTCTAAGCTTGATGGTAACTGAGCGCGACAGAAGGAACCTTGTTCCCGGCCAAGATGTTAACAGGGAGTCTGGTAGGAAGTAGAATTCGTCCCTACCTATGTCAAATGAAGAGATTTTGACAAATGTCTCTTTCAGAAGTATGAGTGTTTGGGGTACACACAAGGGCGGTAAGACACCCAGAAACCAGCTGTCAGCAGCACTCCTAGACTCAGCAGGACCAGGACAGTACATGGGATATGGGACAGAGAAGGCAGGACCACGCCCCAGCCAGAGACGAGGTTCCAGAGCAGGGAAGAAGCCCTTCACCTGCTCCTTCTTCTCACTCTCGGATCCTCTGATGCTCCCCATTGGCTGAACACAACAAAGGATGCACTTGGGGACCCCGGGGATGCCCCCAGCAGAGGTCATCCTCCCAGGGCAGAGAGGGGATCTGGATCTGCACAATGCCACCGTGAAAGTGAGCTCTCAGCCTATCAGAAGAATGCCCATCACCACCTCTGTTTCACAGGGTAGGCTTTTAAATCATTCTTGGCAAATTCCTCAGGCACAGGCCAGTTCTGTGGTCTGGTCCTCCCTCCCTCGCTATCACAAAACGACTGGAGCGGGATCAACAGCAGAACACGTGTGTGCACACTGTGAGGGTAAAGCACGTTGCGTTCCAGACCCACGAGTCCTGGACCTCGTTAGTAAGCACTATGCTAATTCTAAAATTAGAGCAGTCTCTTGGGCACCTGGTATCCGAAACAGCTAGTTGCCTTTTTGTAGCATGCCCATGACCTTCTGGTGACCTAAAGGTGTTTAGGAGTCTGAAAAACCTCTGTTCTGTTTGCCCTTTTCTTTGCACACCCAGCCTATGTTGGCAGACACAGCTGTTTTAGTTTTTCTTGGTCATATCGCTCATGGGGATAATAGACTAAACTAAACCAGGGAGTTCCCCATTCCTGGGGGTGTTCAAGTGGAGACTAAAGGACCACGTGCAAGAGCAGGGGCAGAGAGGTTTCTCCATCCAGCAACATCTGTCACAGCTAACATCTGTGCCAGGGTATCGTTTACCACCCTGAAGTTCTACAGTTAGGCCTTTGTGCTGTTCTGATTCTGGGTGACTTTCCTTTCCCCTTTACCTCCCCCATCTCTCAAATCGGTAAGTATTATCCTCCACTGGGGTTGTACTTCATTTCCTGTTGCTATCACAGAATATCATAGACTGAGAAAATGATAAACAATACAAGTTTATTCAGCGCACATTCTGGAGGCTGGGGATCCAAGAACATGGTACTGTCATCTGGCGAGGGTCACCCTATAGTGGAAGGCAGAAGGTGGAAGCAATTGCATCAGATAAAGAGAGGCATCAGGTACCAACTCACTTTCCAACTACTCACTGTCAGGATAACAAACCTGCTCCCACAATGACGTTCACGAGGCCTGTGCCCTTAGGACCCAATCATTTCTTATTTAGCCCCACATCCGAACACTGTCGAATTGACGATTAAGTTTCCAACACTGGAACTTTCAGGGGAGACATTCAAACTATAGCATCTAGTAAACAATAGTAATATGGGCTCCACTTCCAGCATGACAGCATGAGGAGCTCTGTGGATCCATTCCCGATTGAAACTGGTGGGAATCGTTTTTGAAAAATAAATAAACCTTTAGGCCAAGCAAGGTGGCTACATCTGTAATCCTAGCACCCTGGGAAGCCAAGATGGGTGGATTGCTTGACCTCAGGAGTTTAAGACCAGCCTAAGCAAGAGTGAGACCCTATCTCTGCTAAAAATAGAAAAACTAACTGGATGTTGTGGCAGGCACCTGTAGTCCCAGCTACTTCAGAGGCTGAGGCAAGAGCATTTCTTGAGCCCTAGGAGTTTGAGGTTGCTATGAGCTATCATGCCAAGGCACTGTATTCAGAGTGACAGAGACTAAGACTGTCTCAAAATAAACAAATAAACAAACAAACATTTTTAAAGTCTCTGGAAATGTTCACAAATGTATACAGTAAAGGAAGAAACATTTATTTAAGAAAATCTACTTAAGCTTAGTAAGATCAGTGAGAGTCAGTAGCATTTAAAGACCCACACCCTTCATCCCCACTCCCAGCTCAGTGATATAGAAATTCTGCTGTGACTGGTGAAGCTAAGAACACAAGTCTCCCTTTCCCCAAAGGCCCCATTCAAAAAGAAGGGACAGGATGTCACCATTATTCATCCTGCCCCACCCACCCCACTACTTGCTGCTGAGACAAAAGGGTGAGTGAATAGAGCCATAAGATAGGGTCTCTCTTATCCCAAAGCCCCATTTTTGAGGGACAGAGTCTCTAGGGGTTGAGAATGTGGCACCAATAAGAAGACTGGGGCCAGAACTCCATTCCCCTGCTTGTGGGTCAAGAATTCTAACCCAGGTCAAAAGGACTTGAGTGTACTGCCTCCTCTCCACCTAGCACTTAGCAATTAGAACAAGGGTGTCACCCAGAGATAAAAGGGCTATTCTCCCTGCCCCCAGCTCCAGGGCAATGGCCCAAAGATGTGTCTCAGAAGAAGCAGGTGTATTACAAAGAGCTCCAAATCCCTCCCGAAAGAAAAGACTTTATTTGCAACAGAGTATGAAGTTCAAGTCTAAGGTGCCCTTGAAAACAGTGGAGGTTGTGATGAAAGGCATTGGGGAGGAGGTTGGTAGATTCTTTGGAGATAAAGGCTAAATTGTACGTATCCAGATTAGAAAAGAAGAAATAAAGCTATCTCTATTTGCAGATGACATGATTTTGTATGTGGAAAATCCTCAGAAATACATTAAAGATTATTATAATTAATAAATTTGTCAAGTTTTAAGATACAAGATCAATATTTTAAAAAATCATTTTGTTTCTATATGCTTCCAACTAACAAATCCACAAATAAAATTAATAAAACAATTCCATTGACAATAGCATCAAAAATAAAAAAATACTTAGCAATAAATTTAATAGGAGAAATACATGCCAGACATGGTGGCTCATGCCTATAATCCTAGCACTCTGGGAGACTGAGGTATGTAAATTACTTGAGCTCTGGAGTTCAAGACCAGCCTGAGTAAGAGCAAGACTCCCGTCTTTACTAAAAAAAGAAAAAGTAGCTGGGCATTGTGGTGGGCACATGTAGTCCCAAGCTACTTGAGAGGCTAAGGCAAGAGGATTGCTGAGCAAAGAGTTTGAGGCTGCTGTGAGCTATGCAGCCACAGCACTCTAACCTGGTCAACAGAATGAGACTATGTCTCAAAAAAAAAAAAAAAAAAAGAAAGAAAGTGAAAAAAATAACCCATTGAACCACGGAAAATATTTGCAAACCATATTCATATGATAAGGGATTTCTAATAGGATAATATAAAGAACTCTCACAGCTAAATAATAAAAATAGGCAAAGGGTCTGAAGAGATGTTTCTCCAAAGAAGATATACAAATGGCCAATAAGCACGTGAAAAGAGGTTTGACATCATGAGTCATCAAGGTTCTGTAAATCAG
The DNA here is from genome assembly GCF_000181295.1 of Otolemur garnettii. NCBI lineage: Eukaryota > Metazoa > Chordata > Mammalia > Primates > Galagidae > Otolemur > Otolemur garnettii. The sequence goes on from NW_003852405.1 coordinate 22,641,541, forward strand.
AGTTACAGTGAGTTGCCACTTCACACTCACTAGAATGGCTAGAATCAAAAAGTCAGATAACAAGCCTCAGCAAGCATGGGGGGAATCACAGCCCCCCTACACTCTTGATGGGAGTGTCAAACACAGCTGCTTTGGAAAGGGGTCAGGTTAAACACTGGCTTACTCATGTAAATGATGAGTTACTATATGACTCAGCAATTTCACTCCCAGGTATGTACTCAAGAGAAAAGAAAGCATATGTCCCAGCAAAAATGAACATTTATAGCAACATTCAATAACCAAAGGGTTCCAACAACCCAAATGTATAACAACTAATGAATGGATCAATCGAAATGTCCATACATTGACCAGACTACAACATGAGTAAACCTTGAAACATCATATTAAATAAAGAAGCCAGAGACAAAAGACCATATTTACACGGTTCCATATGAACTGTCCAGGTAGGTAAATGGGTACAGACAGAAAGGAGATCAGGGGCTGTATAGGGAGGAGAGGGGCCAAGTGGGAAGGAGGGAGAGGTTGACGGGGTGAAAAGTGAAGAGTGGGGAGGTTCCTTTGGAGGTGATGAAAAGATTCGAAAATCAATATGGTGATGGTTGCATCTATCTGTGAACCACTGAATTGCACACTTTAAATGGGTGAATTGTTTGGTATATGAATTATATCTCAATAAAGCTGTTTTCTTAAATGACAGTAATAATACTCTTTGTCCTCCTCATATCTTGAAAGGTGGTTGGGAACATCAAATGAGAGGATTTATATAAAAGTACTTGGTCCTCTATGCGGTGCTATACAAATGTAGCCTATTATATTATTGAATGGGATTAATCAGCTTTTCACCAGCACCTGTCAGTACAAAATGCAGACGCTGCCATTCCTAAAACTACCTTAGCCCTGTGTTAGAATTCCTTTTCTTTAGTGATTAAAACTCATTGACAGAACCCAATCCTTGAAATAATGCTGTGTAGTAATTGCTTGTGGAATGGTTCTTACCATCATAGCCTTTTGAAAAACAAAAATAATGTTTCTTTTATATGTTTGCCTAAGACTCAACTCAAGTGTGTGCAATTACCACACATACCAAGTTCCTCATTATGTCAACCCTGGAGCCCACGTGGCCCTTATGATAATTTGCTAAATGGTAATTGTTGCTTTCTGCTCACATTCCCAAGCCCAGCATTACACTTTGGCCCTTGCCAGGCCCCTCTGAGCTGTGATGAATAGCAGTCAGAATTAGCAAAAGGAGGTAAGAATGAAATTCGCTCAAAGTAGCAAGTTTGGGGGTTGTCTGGGTGGAAGCTGGTCCTGTGAGCCCAGTATCGGTGCTGTATCTTTGCAGGGGAGCGTGGTGGAGAAATGGAGTTAGCCTTGCTAGGGGCCCTTTCTTTACTTGGCCGGACCTGGCCAATCCTACTCTCCAAATTGTACCCCACACACCCTTTCCTTTCTCATTCGCTTTCTCATCCATGGCTTTGGACCCCAGCCCACCCTCCATTTGGTTTGCAAACAGCTGATACCCTCCTGGTTTCTGTTCGAATGTTCCTAATCCATGTTTAGTGATAATAGTGCCTCCTTTTTCCTTTTCTTTTTCTGAGACAGAGTCTCATTACGTCGCCCTGGATAGAGTGCTGTGGCGTTACAGCTCACAGCAACCTCAAACTCTAGGGCTTAAGTGATTCTCTTGCCTCAGCCTCCCAAGTACCTGGGACTATAGACGCCTGGGACTCCAGACACCCACCACAACCCCCGGCTATGTTCTTCTTGTTGTTGTTGTTGTTGCAGTTATCATTCAGCTGGCCCCGGCCAGATTTGAACCCGCCAGCCTTGGTGTATGTGGCAGGCACTGTAACCACTGTGCTACGGAGGCTGAGCCAGCACCTCCTTTTCTTCCCCCCAGCCCTACATGCCCCACATGGGGCCATGACATGTTATGTGTCTCTTTCCCTTAACCCCCACAAGTGTCCTATGAAGCAGATGACAACACTGAGGCCCAGAGAGACTCAGTCAAAGGGAAAAATTCCCACACTGGGCTCAAACTCTGACTCTGTTTGGCAGCATGGTTCACTCTCTTACTATTTTATGCGGATCGTTGAAAGCAGGTGCCCTATTAAAATTTTAAAATTATTGTACATCGAGGCATTTCAGAATGTTCAAAACGTTTCCCTACCTGAGCTCTTTCACACTGATGCAAATCTGAGTGTGTGTGTGTGTGTGTGTGTGTATATATATATATATATATATGCATGTCCCTTTCTCCAGAGACATCCCGTGATTTAGCCTCAAAAACAAAAGAAATCCAGACATCCATGATTGCCGGCCTCAGAGTTTGCAGAAAAATTGTGGAGAAACAGCGCCCTCAGGTGCTGGTTGGCATTTTCTCAGCAGGCCTTTTGGAGGGGAGGAGAGAGGAGGATGCTGCCATTGCCCCCTGGATGGGTTTGTGGACACAAGGGGCCTTTCATGCTCTGAATAACTCCTTCAGACTTGGCCCTGGACCAACCAAGTCACCTCTAGGACCCATTCTCAGCCATGGCCTGGGTAGACCCCAAGGCCCACCCTCTCCTACCCTGGCTGAAACCAGAATTGGAAAGTCCTGGTGGAGTGTTTAACATCCACATGCCGGACTCTGAGAGGGTCTGAAGGCCTGACAGCCAGGAACAGTACCACTGCCTTCTACCCCCTGGCCCATCCCTCCTTTTCCTCCCTTGGAGCACTTGCAGAGAAAAGATTGTCCCCTTTTGAGGTGGAAAAAAATACCTCAAACCCTGGGGAAGAAGTGGAGATAGCACCAGTTTAACTCTGATTTTTCATTCATATGTCAGTATATGTTCATCTGACCCTTACTTGGGAAAAAAAAAAAGTGTCTGGAGGGACTGGTGCAGTAGCTCACACCTGTAATCCTAGCACTCTGGAGGCCGAGGTGAGAGAATCACTTGAGGTCAGCAGTTCAAGATCAGCCTGAGCAAGAGTGAGATCCTGTCTCTTTTGAACATAGAAAAATTATGGGGCATGGTGGTACGTGCCTGTAGTCCCAGATCCTCGAGAAGTTGAGGCAGGAGGATCACTTGAGCTCAGGACTCTGTGTGATCTGTGATGATTCCACCCCCACTCTAGCTGGGGTGACAGAACCAGACTCTGTTTCCCAAAACAAGGAAGACAGAAAAGAGCCTAAGAATATGGACAGTCGGCAGTAGGTGGAGAGTCAAGAAAGAGAAAGGGAGAAGGAGGGAGAGAAGGAGGGGAGGGGAGAGGAAGGAGTGAGGGCAGGGAGAAGAAGGAAAGGAAGGGGAGGGCACTAGCTGAGACCCTTTTGCAATCTGACTCATCCTCATTGCCCAAGCCCAGGCTTCAAAAAATGAAAAACCTGCAAGTGCATTTTTTTTTTTTGAGACAGAGTCTCACTCTGTTGCCCTAGGTAGAGTGCTACAGCATCATAGCTCACAGCAACCTCAAACTCTTGGGCTTGAGCAATCCTCCTGCCTCAGCCTCCCAAATAGCTGGGACTAAAGGCACCTGCCATGATGCCATGATGCTAGTTTTTCTTTCTTTAGTAGACACAAGGTCTCTGTCTGACTCAGGCTGGTCTCCAACTCCTGAGCTCAAGTAATCTACCCACCTTGGCCTCCCAGATTGCTAGGATTACAGGCATGAGCCACTGCACCCAGCCTGCAGGTGTACTTCTGTTTGATGCACAAGATGTTTCAGTGGTCCCTCTGGACTCTCATCATTGCTTAGTGTATTAGTCTGAGTTCCCCGGAGGAAAAAACCCAACAGAATATGTATGTGTGCACATGTGAGCTTGTTTGTTTGTGTGTGTGTGTGAGAGAGAGAGAGAGAGAGAGAGACAGAGAGAGAGAGAGAGATACTATCAGGAATCAGCTCATGGGATTATGGCAGCCAAGTATAAGATCTGCAGTCTGAAGGCAGAAGAGGACCAGTGTCTCAACTGAAAGTATTGAGACTAAAAATTCTTCCTCATTCAGCCTTTTAGTCTATTCAGACCTAACAGACTGGATGAAGTACACCTACCGGGGGATGGGCGGGGGCAGGAAATCTGCTTTACTCAGTCTACTAATTCAAATCTAAGTAGTTGTCTCACTGGACACCAATGTTCTTTATAGGGACCATTGAGCTTCTTGAGACATCCAGAAAAACCCTCACAGACATGCCCAGAAATCATGTTTAACCAAACATCTGGGCACCCAGTAGCCCAGTGAAGTGGGCGAATACAATGATTATCATACTTGGCAGTGGCACCTGTCAGCCGTGCTGCCTTCTGGTTCCTTGTGCCCAGGCTGCTCTCACCTGAGACTGTAGAGGCTGAGGGCTGAAACATCGTTGTCTAGCACCAGACCCCAGGATCTAGCATAAGACCTATGCAGTAAATAGTAAGTTCTCAGGATGTTTGAAAAGTACAAAAATAGACAAACTAACAAACTCAGGTTTGGGCCCAATAGAAAGAAAATATAGTGTTGTCCTTTAGAGAGAGGACAGTGAGTTAGGAAACAAGCAGGAGGTTGCATTCCCAGTCCTGACTGGGACAGCTTGGGTTCTCACGGAGATTATAGATAGATAATGTCCCTCCAAGCTAGTGAATGAAAGAGCCTGATCTGAGAGCAGCTCTGACAAAAGTCCAGGCCTTGTTACTACCCCGCCATCTCTGAGTTGGTGGAAGACTTGCTGACTAACAAGAGGTTGGTTTTTCCCTGAGCCTGGGCCTCCACCTGAGCAGTTGGGGATTGCTGACCTCCCCATAATGAAAGCACCGTGCCTACCTACCTATCAGCTTCCCTCCCCCTGTGACTCTCTGTGAGGCCACCATCACTGTTTTTCACAAGCAAAAGTGATGCACAGAAATCTAAAATGTAGATCTCCCCTTCTTGCATTCCCTAAACAGCAGACTTTGGCAGGTAAGTGTGAAACTGGTGTGCGTCTCTGCTCTTCTCCAGATGGTTCTGGATACCTGTCTTCCAGCATTAGAGCAAATCTGCTGGCGGCCCTGCAGGCTTACTAGCCGCCACAGGGTCCTTTCAGGCAGAGCTTTCATCTTCCCTGAAAGAACCTGAGGTGCCTCAGAAGCTCCCCACAGACAGCAGGAGTGGGGTAGCCTTCTGGCCTTTGCCCAAAGAGCTCCTATTGGTTTTGACAGTTTCTGGATAACTGTGCTGACAACAAGCAAGATGAGATTTTACAAAGCCTTCTCTGTTTGAAGAGAATATTAGGATATAGATTTATAAAAGCGGGTCTCGGATCCTGAGCACACTAACAGCAATTTTCAGTTAGCTCCAAGAAGCACAGCTCCCCCTAGCTCCAGGGACATGGCCACTGGCTCCATCCAACCACTCACTGACGTCTCCCTTCATCCCTGGGGCACCAAATAATTATTGAGCACCTACTAGAACTGGGTGCTCAAGCAAGTCTTCCACCAACTCAGAGATGGCAGGGTAGTAACAAGGCCTGGGCTGTTAGGTCAGAGCTGCTCTCAGATCTAGGCTCTGTCATTTCCTAGCGTGGGCCATGGCAATGGCTGTACCAAAGCTTGAGAACATTTCAACTGTCCATCACAATGGCAATTGTTACCATCATATGGGATAACTTGAGGTCTCATGGAGATTATAGATAGAGAATGTCCCTCCAGGCTACCCTTTGGTATGCATATTCCTATTCCATGTATATATGATACATTGCAGGTGCTCAAGAAATGAACTTTTTCTTCCACCCCACTCATCTGCTGCCCCCAATATCCCCAGGAAGGGCCCCAGTGCCAGAACAGGAAGACTCCACGAAGTCAGGACCAGGACATGAAACCAGGACCATGTGACTGTCTGAGTGGCAGAATCATGGCCTCGCTTAGCAGCAGAAGTTGTTTCTGGAATCGGATGTGGTTAGAGATATAAAAGGCAATGATTTCACAATCCTATGCCCTTTCTGACCTCACAGATATCCCCGAGATCACCGTGGGGTTTGTGCAGGACAGAGCTTTGCCAGTTGCACATGGTGGTCCAGGCTTCTGTCCGCAGGGATCTGACGCACTTCCTGCCTCCTCCTCTCTGCCCCCCCCCCATTCCCTTCCATTCTTCTTCCTCTTTTCACCCTTCAATGTAAATGGGAAGCAAAGTAATATGACAAGGTGGGGGGTCAAAGCAGAAGTGTCTGAATGTGCTTTGTTAACTCTGAAGTGCTATGGAGAGTTTAGGTTGTATTGTTTTTGTTTTTTTTTTTCAGAATAGGAATTATCTGGTGTATGTCACATTCCATCAGTTAAAGCACTGGGTTTATGTTGGAGTTTTGTGCCTTGTTTAGTCAGTCAGTTCTGGAGGCTGTGCACATTCTGATCCATAAGGAAATGATTGGTATTTTAAGAACCTAGCAGGCCTCCTGGCACAATTGAGGCAGAGACATAATTCTCCTGAGAGACGATTTTTACCCTGGAGTGTGCGACCAAGACACACTCAGGTGACAGGTGGCTGAACTATAAATTAACACTAGGCTCTCAGCGTGTCTGCCCTTGTGACTTGGGTTTGGGATCATATTAGAAACCACGTTGTATTTCCTTTGCACAGATTGGCAAGGGCATGGGCCTCTGACTGAACCTCGATTCCTGCTCTTTGAGGTGCTCTTGGGAGCCTGTTGGGTTATCAGTCATGATGTTTTGCTTACCACCCAAAGTTCTGAACCTATTGAGAAATAAGACATAAGGCCCAGTCGTTAGAAGCCAAAATATCAATACCGCATTCATCAGAGATGTTTAAGTTGGAAGACCCAGATGGAAATTCAGATTTAGGTACAACCTTTTCAAGGCAGTACTGGACCAGAGCAAGCCACACACACACACACACCCCTCCCAGGGCAGAGCCTGCCCTACAGGAGCTGAGCACAACATGTGCTCAGAGCAGGTGAGCCTGTACCCAGGAGGGGAAAGAGAGGCACCAAGCTAAACGCCCAGATTTTCTTCCCAAATTCACCAAGCCAAAAAGAAACTCTGCCACGGACCAATTGTATGGAGGGACTGTTCTTTGCCCTCAAAATCTTCCTGGAGCAAACATTTATCCAGTGATAATTTCCCTCAAGAGGGGCATCTGCTCACCCTCCAATCTGTTCTATTCTGTTCTATTCTGACAGAGTAACTAAAATACTTCCCTGCCCTGCCCTGCCTGGTGTTTACCGCAAACCAAAGCTGCATGCTGGCAGTCACACCTCCCACCACCGCAGTCACTTCTTCCGTTTATGCAGCGGTGCCCAGCACCTCCTCACCACCAGCTGTAGTCTGAGGCTCTCGGGGCAGAGTGGCTTGAGTCTAGCTTTCCTTTCTAAACTGTTTAAAGGATTCAACCCATCCTTCTTTTGTCCTTACATAGACACGTTCTGTTGGTGGCTTCTATATTTTTGTACTTCAGTGTCATTCGGTGCTACATGTCCCACAGCAACAATAAATGGAAAACCTAATCACTGGGTGTGTGTTTTTAAAAGCCCATCTCATTTAAATGAGTCATACCATTAAGTCAATACACAGTTTCACTTTAAACCCTAAATCAGTTCCATAAATACCACGAGGTTCACTTTGACCTTGTGTAAGGTTTTCCTCGTTCTGCAAAACTTTCGTTCTTGGATTACAGTCCAGGGACGACTGCCAACTCCTCCCTCAGCCCTCAGTCCTTCCAGCCGGGTGATGTGTGTGTGCTTCATGTCAGCATCCTGGGCCTGCAGATAAAAGTCACCTTTCCTATTTTATCTGCAACCCGAATCAGTTCCAGCTTTCCACTGGGTTTCCTCTCTAGAGTTTGTGTGTATGCTTCGCTGGATTGTTCAAAAAAGCTTCCCACGCTGTAGAATTTTTGAAGGCAAAAGCCAGAGAGAATTATATGGTAAAGAAATGGAGGCTCAGAGCCTGTGGCTCAAGTGGCTAAGGCGCCAGCCACATACACCTATGGTGGCGGGTTCGAATCCAGCCTGGGCCTGCCAAACAATGATGGCTGCAACCAAAAAAATAGCCAGGTGTTGTGGCGGGTGCCTGTGGTTCCAGCTACTTGGGAGGCTGAGGCAGTAGACTCCCTTGAGCCCAGGAGT
>NW_003852405.1:22649683-22652163 GCF_000181295.1 Otolemur garnettii
AAAAAAAAAAAAAAAAATGGAACTTCCTGATTCTTCAAGGAGCTGGCTGCTGGGCAGCTGTGTAAGAGAACCTGGCAGGTGGTCTGTGTGCCACCATCCTCCCCGTAATGCTTTCCGCTTCCTCTGCTAACTGCATGCCATCTGTATTTTAACAACTTGTCTTTCTCCTTTCCTGGTCTGTGAATTCCTCCAAGGTAAAAACTCTGCCCTATTCTTCTTTTGATCTATTCCAACAAGCTTCTGACTCTCAGTTAATATTTGTGGCAAGGAAAGGGAAGGGAAAGAGGCTAGGGCGGTCGCAGCATCCTCGAATGTGCTAGCACCCCTCTCTACAAAGCTGTTGCCACAAGTTTTCCCATGGCCACATAATGTCACCCACTGAGAACATCCTTTCCTCACATCTTTGCTAATGAAGCCACCATCGGCACACAGGACAGATACACACAAACACTATTTTATTCCCTGCTTTATCTGCTTCATAGCTCCTCATGATCTGAAACTATTTTAGCTGTATGTTTATTTGTTGTTTGACTCTTTCACTGTAACGTCAACTCCATGCGTTACTATAGCTTCAGGATGTTTTTTTCTTTGTGACAGAGTCTCATACTCTATGCCTGGAGTAGAGTGCGGTGGTATCACAGCTCACAGCAACCTCAAACTCTGGGGCTCAAGCGATCCTCTTGCCTCAGCCTCCTGAGCAGCTGGGACTACAGGTGTTCACATCACAACTGGCTATTTCTTTTTTGTTTTATTTTTAGTAGAGACTGGATCTTGCTCTTGCTCAGGCTGGTATCAAACTCCTGAGCGTAGGCAATCCACCCACCTCAGCTGCCCAGAGTGCAGGGATTACAGGTGTGAGCCACTGTGCCCAGCCTAAGAAAGCTTCAGGATCTTAAAGAGTGCCTGGAATAGGTGTGTGCCTCACAAGTATGAATTGAATGACTGAGTGGGGAAAGAGAGGGAGGGAGGCAGCCTCCCCTCCCCTTTCGCTCAACTTAATCAACATTTCCTAATGTAGGACTGTGGAAACATCCATAAGAAAAAGCCAGCTGTTCTGCTCTCTGCTGACTTGACCGCCTGGCTCTTTAACACGGACTGCTGGGCCGGGAGATGTCTGAAGTGAGAGAACAGCTCAGGGTGCAGAGGAGGAACAGTGTTAGGACGTGGGATCCTGAGATGTGGAACCTCCTAGAGACGCTTCCAGCCACACTGCCTGTGTTCACAGAGGACAGACTGAGCTTCTGGAGGTCAGTGGGGAACACAGCTTGCACAGACACCCACAGGCATCGGAGGTTTATTTTATTTATTTATTTATTGAGACAGAGCCTCAAGCTGTCGCCCTGGATAGAGAGGTAGAGTGCCTTGGCATCACAGCTCACAGCAACCTCCAACTCCTGGGCTCAAGCGAGTCTCCTGCCTCAGTCTCCCAAGTAGCTGGGACCACAGGCGCCCGCCACAATGCCTGGCTATTTTTTTTTTTTTTTTTTGGTTGCAGCCATCATTGTTGTTTGGCGGGCCCTGGCTGGATTCAAACCCGCTACCTTAGGTGTATGTGGCTGGAGCCTTAGCCACTTGAGCCACAGGCGCCAAGCCTGGAGGTTTACTTTAGATATGCCATGGCCCCATGAACAAGTGGCGCGGCTCCCAGACCTGCAGAGCCAGGCCCAGGGCTGCAATGCTGCTGCTCCTCGTCCAGTTGTCCCGTCCCTCCTTCGCTCTGCGCCCACATTGTCCCTGTCCCTCCTTCGCTCTGCGCCCACATTGTCCCCGCCCCTCCTTTGCGCTGCACAGGTGCTTCCAGCCCCTCACTCCCTGCAGGCCTGTGTACAGGAGACAAAGCTGGCTGCCCAAGAGCCTCGGGGTGCCGCTTCCCAATTCGGGGGCAGACTCCCATGGGTCCAGCCCAGGTCCACATCACACCTTGTCCACTCAGCTGTGAGGGGGGCAGGGTCACATTGTCTGCCCATAGCAGCTGCTGCAGGGCTCAGAGAAGGGCTGTGTGGCCCAGGATCACCAGAAAAAACATCCCCATCTTTACCTTCCTTGGCAGATGGTGTGGTCACACTTCAAAGTCTGGGAAGCAGCTGTCCAGATGTTTTCCTTTTGCCTTCTCTGTCATGAGCCCACAGCCACCTACCACGGGAAGCATACAACAGAAGACAGGGCCCACTGGGTCACTAAGGGCATTAAACTCTTGTTTCCAGTGTTAGTGAAGCTAAAGCAGAGGTCCGGGGGCAAGGAGAGAGAAATGTCTGAAGCCTAATTTGGCCTAAGGAAGCCAAATGCTACAGGAATCCTGTGGGCAGCCTTCCACCTTCCTCTTTCAATTTCAGGGCCTCAGAAAACAACTCTCAGAATGCACCCACTTGAGTCCAACCACTGCAACAAAACAAGCAAGAGTATATTCTGAATGCACACACAACTCACCTCTGAATATTCTGAATGCACACACAACTCACCTCTGAATATTCTGAATGCAC
>NW_003852405.1:22652183-22667061 GCF_000181295.1 Otolemur garnettii
ATATTCTGAATGCACACACAACTCACCTCTGAATATTCTGAATGCACACACAACTCACCTCTGAATATTCTGAATGCACGCACAACTCATCTCTGAATATTCTGAATGCACACACAACTCACCTCTGAATATTCTGAATGCACACACAACTCACCTCTGGGCGGGGATTATGAGGCCCCTTCACACAGCCTTATGCTTCTCTGTGTGACTATTTCTGACTCATTCAGTTGGCTTTTGGACTTTTTAGCCCTGGTATATATATTACAAAGTGACACTAGATGAGATCATACCCTTGGCTTTTTGAATACTCGACATTTTTCTTTTCTTTTCTTTCTTTTTTTTTTTTTGAGACAGAACCTCAAGCTATCCCCCTGGTTAGAGTGCTGTGGCATCACAGCTCACAGCAACCTCCAACTCCTGGGTTCAAATGAGTCTCCTGCCTCAGCCTCCCAAGTAGCTGGAACCACAGGCACCTGCTATAATGCCCAGCTATTTTTTGGTTGCAGCCCTCATTGTTGTTTGGCAGGTCCAGGCTGGATTTGAACCCGCCACCTTAGGTGTATGTGGCTGGCACCTTAGCCACTTGAGCCACAGGCGCCGAGCCTACTTGACATTTTTCAATGGATTTTTATCTTCAAGGAAAATGTTTCTCTGTCAAGGGGAGCCTATTTGATGGACTGGCAGTGTGGGGTGGGGAAGAATAAAATGACTTGACTTTAAAGAGAGATGCTGCTGTGCACAGTGATGTTAGGAGTTGCCATACTGTGCACAGAGACTGGTTTCCAGTGATGATGTTTCCTTTGGAGAAATACATCTCCCCTAAGAAGCTTAACACAGATCTATGTCCATCACTGTCATGACTTGTTGAGAGGTTTGGCTTCCTTAGGCCAGACAGAACTGGCCCCACCTTACCCAGGCACTATTCCATGGAGACCCTCTAGGTGACCAAGTCTCTTATCCTGGGGCTTTTAAATACCTCAGACTGTTAGAAGGGGGGCTTCCCCCATGGTGTGGGAGTGGCAGAGGGCTGAACAAAAGGTTCTAGGGCACAGGCAGGATTCTCTGGGCTTAGCTAACCTCACTGTACTGCAGCCACAGGGCACTGCTCACTCTAGGCAAATGGGACATCTAATCCAGGGCTAACGGAGCTCATGGAGTGTCGTCCGTGTTCTGTTGCAGCACAGCTGTCTCTTTCTGTCCTGAGTGTCCTTCCCTTCTGTCCATCCCCCAGCCTGTGGAAACTTTAATCTGAGATTAGTTTATGTATCTGGCTCTTTCTGTCTTATACCTGCACAAGTGACTTTGAACTTAGACACTATAAATTTACCTCTTTTATTCTTGTCTCAAGAATGGCAGCCTTCCCTTAAAGCAATGGATGACTCATACTGTGTTCTAGACTAGGAGGAAGATCTCGGGGTGCAAGTGAGGAAAATCAGAGAGCATGGCACTGTAAGGGGTGTCAAGGTTGGGGGGCAGGTGAGAACACAGAGTTAATTCTTCAAAATATTATTCAATGGCATGGATGCGGAGAGAAAGGAACACTTCTACACTGCTGGTGGGAATGCAAGCTGATACTTTCTTTGGGAAAGAAATTTGAATACTCAAGGAACTAAAAATAGACCTACCCTTCAATCCTGCAATTCCTCTAGGTATATACCCAGTTGATCAAAAATCATTTTACAACAAAGACATTTGCACCAGAATGTTTACTGCAGCCCAATTCATAATTGCCAAGACATGGAAACAGCCCAAGTGCCCATTGACCCATGAATGGACTAACAAATTGTGGTATAGGTATACCATGCAATACTATGCAGCCTTAAAAAAAGACGGACACTTCACATCTTTTATGTTTACCTGGATGGAGCTGAAACATATTCTTCTTAGTAAAGTTTCTCAAGAATGGAACCAAAAGAATCCAAGGTACCCAATGCTACTATGAAATCAATATATAATCACCTACACATTCATATGAATGGCAAAACATACTATAGTCCAGAAAGTAGAAGGGAAGAGAAGAGAGGGGGAAAGGGAGGGAGAAGGCAGGAGGAGGGAGGGCATTTGAGGGGACCTCACCTAATGTGCATGATGCCATGGTATATTTCAAAACTATTAAGAAATGAGTATAATTGTGATAGACGTGTTAACCAGTTCAATGTAAGCATTTCACCTTGAATATCAAATCAGTACACTGAACCTCATAATGCATCAATGCACACAGTTAAGATTTAATAAAAGAATAAAAGGAAAAAAGAGAGATTAACAACAGCTAATAACAAAATAGAACAACTTTAACGGTTAAAAAAAGAATAAAATATTATTCAAAAAACTACAAATTAAAAAAATAGATATTATCCCACTTCACATATAGGAATAAACCAGATTAGGTATAATTAGGTTACTGACAGGTCGTATGTTCTCATCCTCACGCTTTCTTGTGAGGCTACAGGATAGACGTGTGGACCTCATGTGGGGGAAAGCAGGAAAGGGAGCTGGCCGCAGCTTGGTTCAGCACAGTTTGGGATGTCCCGCTGCAGAGTTGGCTGAGGACCTAGACCTTGGGATGTGTACTAGGGTGGGACACTTCCAAGGCATGTTCTACACCAGGGCCGTCCAGAAGGAATGTCGTGGGAGTTACACGTGAAATTTTACATTTCCTAGTAACCACATTTTTAATAGTACTATGAAACAGTGACATTAATGTTGATATATTTGTTTGACCTCATCTATCTAAAATATTACCCTGTCAACTTGTCATCCAGTGTTTTTCATCCTTATCTCACCGCACACCCGAACCTATAGTTCAAGTTCCACGGCACACTTAAATTATGTTGATCAAAAAAAGAATATGCAGCTCAGCACCTGTATCTCAGTGGTTAGGGCACCAGCCACATACACCAGGGCTGGCAGGTTTGAAACCAGCCAGGGTTTGCTAAACAACAGTGACAACTACTACAAAAAACTAGCCCGGCATTGTGGCAGGTGCCTATAGACCCAGCTACTTGGGAGGCTGAGGCAAGAGAATGGCTTAAGCCTAAGAGTTTGAGTTTGCCGAGAGCTATGACACCATGGCACTCTATCGAGGGCAACATAGTAAGACTCTGTCTCATAAAAAAGAATTGCTTGCTGTGCTTTGAACCTTTTTCAGAAACAATTTAATTTATGATCTTTTTGGGTTTTTTTGAGACAGAGCCTCAAGCTGTCACCCTGGGGAGAATGCCGTGGCATCACAGCTCACAGCAACTTCCAACTCCTGGGCTCAAGTGAGTATCCTACCTCTGCCTCCCAAGTAGCTGGGACCACAGGCGCCCACCACAACACCTGGCTATTTTTTTTTTTTGATTGCAGCCATCATTGTTGTTTGGTGGGCCCAGGCTGAATTCAAACCTGCCACCTTAGGTGTATGTGGCTGGCACCTTAGCCACTTGAGCCACAGGCACCGAGCCCAGTTTATGATCTTTAAAAATTTCCACAGCACATCTAAGTTCCTCTCATGGCACTCCAGTGTTCTGCAGCACACCAGTTGAAAATCATTGATATAATGGGCATGAAAAATTATCCATTAATTAATATTAATTAATTATCCATTAATTGTATTAATCCATTATGTATTATGCTTTACATTTTTGTATGTATATATAAATGTTGGAAACCCAATGTACATTTTACATTTGGGGCACAACACAATTCTTACTAGTCATATTTCAAATGTCCAGAGGCTACATGCAGCCAGTGACTGCCATTAGGGAATTTCTGAACCATTTCTCAAGGGTTCCCCATGGGATTGATGCCCAGTGGCCAGAGGGAAATCTCTTGCTTCCCTTCTCTGAACGTTTCCACTTCCTTAACATGCATGCATCCTTGCATCATCAACCAAACAAACTACTTGCTCTTAAATCCTTGCCTCTAAGTCAGTTTCTGGGGAGCTTACCGTATTACATGGTGTCTCTAAGCCTGAAAGCTCCAAGGGTAGCCGCCTAGTCTATAGTTAAATTATTCCCGATGTTGAACTTTCTGTTATTTTTACATGGAGCAAGTACTTCCTAAAAGTTATAGCACGGTGAATTCTGTGTTATGACAACCTAGGGGAAGGCCCTTCCCATCTGCGAGCCTAGATAGCAAAGGAGAAAGCAGCGTCCTCTTCTCTGAGGCTAAAGTGGTAGAGAGCACTGGAAGAGAGAGCTGTGCCCAGCAGAGGGGCCATCTCTCGATTGTCACCAGCAGCCATGAGACTGGGTGACAAGGAAGCAGGAAAAAAGAGCAGAGGGGCCTATCTTTCTCTCATACAAGGTGGTCCTGGAACCCTCCAGACAGGCCAGAGGACATTTTGCAGACACCACAGCAAGAGGAGGAAATATCAGTCATCTTTTGTAGGCCTGGGTGGTAAAGTCAGGACACTCGGGTCACAAGTGAATTAATTCACAATCTGCTGTTGCAGTCCAGATGACTTTAGAAAATCTTCCCTCCACATCTCTGAGAGCAATGTGGAAAAACAACGGCCAGCTGAAATGCCTGTGGCGCTGGCACTGTTCATAGATTCTCCTAGAAGAGGTGCTTTCTAAGGAGTTGGAGCTTGACTCACAGTGATGCCAGACGACACTCCGTGGGAGTGTGGAGCAAAGACAAAAGGCCAGTGCTGTCGGGGAGCAGGAAAATATCCCTGGAAGAAACCTGACCCGAAAATGTCTACATATATTAGTGAAATCTTTGGTTGTTTATTCATCCAGTCAAAGCGGAAATTTCCTTCCTGCTTTTTTGTACTCTGAGTTTGTTGTACTTCTGTTATACAAAATGGAGCAGTCCTTTAAGAAACCTGCTTAATATTTCCAGGCACATTTTCTCTTAGCAAGTAAAGGCCAATTTCAACCTCCCTAAGCCAGACATAATAAATGAACAACCTATCACACAGAAAACTAGTCTAACCTAGTTAGACGTCCAAAGGTAACCTCGGTTGCCATTTCCAAAAAGGGAATTTAAAATAACAACACTAACAAAATTTGATTCTGTCTCCCATAGTACACTCTACTGAAATGATTCTCTCTGGACTCACAAATGACCCCGTCTCCTTAAAGCTAGGGGGCTTCTCTGAGTTCTCTTCCTGCTTGACTTTTCTATAGGATTCAACATATTGAAAGTTTGCCTTTGTTCATTCTATTTCAACAAATATTTATTAGTACCTACCATAAACCAAACACTGTTGTAAACATATTGACTACATCAGAAAACAATACAAAGACCCCTGTCCTTAGGAGCTGACATCATAAACCATAAATGTAAGGTAGTGATGGAGCACATTGGAAGACAGAAACCAAAATGCCCTTTTGGCACAGAAAGGGAAGGATGTGGCCTTTGGAGACAGGAGAGCATGAGTCAGAGGCTGGAGGACAACAGAAAGCTGGGGGGAGGAGGGGCAGTTGACATAAGATCTTCGCCAGGAGTATCCCCAAACAGTCCATAAATGCCAAGTGTGACTAGATGTCGTATGGAAAACAGTTGTGGTTGGGTTTTACAGCTGGGTCTGGCAGGTTCCATGGATTGCCTCAAGCCCATCCTTCCTCTCTCCCACTCTTACTGCCTCGTTGAGTTCAATGTCTCTGAGTCCCACCTGGATGACTGCACTGGCCTGGAAGCCACTCTGCTTCCCAGGCCCCACTTACTCTCCTCCACCTCAGTGTCCCCATATCACTGCTTGGAGGACCATCCCCTAAAATACACATCAAATCCTATCAGTACCTTTTTTCTGAAGTAGGTATCCTAAGTAGGGAATATGCTGTCCAAAGATCCCTTGACAACACATACATGGGCTCATCTGTTACTAGAATCATAACTAGAAAGAGCACAACGTGCTTGCTTCAGCAGCACATAGACTAGAAGGAGCACAATGTAATCACGTTTTCTTTTTTCTTTTTTTTTTTTTTTTTTGCAGTTTTTGGCCGGGGCTGGGTTTGAACCCACCACCTCCGGCATATGGGGCCGGCGCCCTACTCCTTTGAGCCACAGGTGCCGCCCATCACATTTTCTTTTGAAACAAGAGCCAAATGCTATTCCTATTAAAAGAAGGTTGACATATTTTTCATTGGTTTAGGAACTACTCATAGTTGAAATAAACAGCAGAGATAATAAGAAACGCCAGGTGCTTGATAGAGCTAAAGGAATTTTAGCTGAGTTGGGGATTTTAGCACCAGCACGGAGCAGTTTGAAGCAGGAGACTCAAGCTCACTGTCTGGAAGCTGAGGAGCTGCAAATTAATCCTTACATTCAGTAACTTGAAATGGCTGAAAGCAAACCAGGTGCGTGATTACCCACTCAGAAACCCAGGATCAACTAACTATCCCTTAGCAATAGCAAGTTTTGTTTTTTCTGGAGGGGAGGTCAGCAAGGTGTGGCACTGCCCAGAGGGACGGCATCAGGGAGGCAGGCTTGGGGCTAGAGTCCTCCAGGCAGCCCAGCTGAGGGAAGAAACTGCACTGTGGCTCAAGGTATCCAAGGTCATCACTAACATCGCGCTGACAAGACCCGGATCTGAAGGATGAGTTAGGAACATGGGAAGTCTCAAGAACTGTGAAATAGTGATCATCGCTAACATCTACCACCTACCGGGTGGATACAAGAAACTGAGCCTGCAGCACCCTTGACGTCAGTCAGTCTATGAGATAAGATATTGTTATTTCTTTTTCTTTGTATGTCCTTGTTGTTCTTCTTCCTTAGGCTTGTTCAAGCCAAGAGGAAACAAGGGCACGGAGCAGTTAGGGAGCCTGCCTGAGCCTGAGCCTGAGCGGTAAGGGGTAGAGAAATGACTCAAGCCCAAGTAAAGTCAGGCTAAAAAGGAGGTGTGAGTCAGAAACCAGAAGAAGGGAGGTCAGGATGGAAGATGGGGCGAGGAATGGGTTGGTGCCTGTGGGTTAGGAAAAGATATAGAACTCTGAATTCTCCTCCAGCTGCTTCCTGGTTTGCTGAAGAAGTAAGAATGGCTGTAGAGAGGAACCATGAAGGTAATGGAAAAGTCTCCTGACACAAAGGGAGTAGGAGTGAGCTTCTAGTCAGTCACTCAACACGAATTTATTAAATATCTACTATATACCAGGCACTGCTGTAGGAGCAATGCTAAAAACACAGGTGAAGCGGTAGTCTTACTGAAGTTACAGTCTAAGCGAATAATTATAGATTAAATGTTAAACAAGAAATATAACAGATCTCATATACTCTATTTTCACAGCCAGTTCTTCAAGGCAAAACCACAGTGGATGAGGAAAATTAGGGGAAGGACCTAGCACTCTGGAAGGCCAAGGCAGAGAGATAGCCTGACCTCAGGAGTTTGAGACCGGCCTGAGCAAGAGTGAGACACTGTCTCTACTAAAAAAATAGAAAAACTAGCTGGGCGTTGTGGTGCTCACCTATAGTCCCAGCTACTGAGGCAAGAGGATAGCTCAAACCCAGAGTCCGAGGTTGCTGTGAGCTACAACGCCATGGCACTCTACCCAGGGCAACAGGGTGAGATTCTATCTCAAAAAAAGATGGACGGAAGGAAGGAAGGAAGGAGAAAAGAAAAGAAAAAGGAAAGAGAGAGAGGGGGAGAGAGAGAGAGAAAATTAGGGGAAGGATAAAGGAGACTTGATCTTTCAGGCCAAGCTCTTCTGACTAGCGGAGATCCTCTAGGTGAATGGCTCTGGCAGTATGAACACAGAGGCTTGGAACTGGGAACGAAATCACGAGGCCAACCACTTCACCTCCTATGACTCCCTAACCATAAAAAAACACTGTCTGGGCTGGGAAGAAAATTTATTACTTCCCAATGCAACCCACTCCAGAAAACTTTATTTTGGTTTTTTTTGCTTATTGATCCTTGTTAAGAGTTTATCTTGACCTTGAGTTTGTCAGTAAAATTATTTTATATTCTCAGTTCTGGGTTATATACAGTTTAATAAAATATAAGTAATATTAACCACTACTGAATAAGTGTTTTTCAAACAATGCTTTACAAAGACCTGGGTGCTTTGAGAAAGGGCTCATAGGCATCAGGGTTGTGTGGGTGGGCAAGACAGACAATTTCTACAGGCCCCAGTGGACAGGGCCTCGGAACTCAGCCTCTTCTCAGTGGCACCTAGCACAGACCCATCTTTATCTGTTTTATCCTTCAAGCTCCCATAGGGAATCTTACTTGAGGACAAGGTTGCACAATTAGAAAAAAGTTTGAAAATCCCTATCTCAGATACTCGTCCCTCACATCATGAGTATAAATGTTGAACCAAATAGAGCTGAGAGCACAGAGCTAAGGCACATTTCTCTGCATATGATCAGCGATCATTAGGGTCTCAGTATAGCAGGAAAACCAGCTAGGAACCAACCTCACTGTTCCACATGGATCCCCAAGAAAGACCCTGCAAATGTCTCCCTGAAGCTGTCAGAATGTGTCCTGAGTTTCACCATTCTGTCCATGTCATTGGTTCTCAGCCCTGGATTTACATCAGAATCAACTGGGAAATTTTAAGACTACCACTGCGTCTCAACAGGTTAAATATAGTTATCATATGACCCAGTAATTTTACTCCTAGGTACATACCCAAGAGAAATGAAAACACATGTTCACACAACAATCTATACATGAACGTTCTTAATAACGGCATTATTCATAATAGCCAAACATATGTGGAAACAATCCAGATGCCCACCAACTGAAGAATGCATGAACAAAATGTGTCATATCCATCCAACAAAATATTATCCAGCCACAGAAAGAAACGAAGTACTCATTCCTGCTACAGCACAGATGAACTGTGAAAATATTATCTTCAGTGAAAGATGCCAGACACAAAAGGCCATGTGTCGTATCATTCCTTCTATACATGTCTGGTATAGGCAAATCTATAGACCTAGAAAGCAGATTCATGGTTGCCTAGGGCTAGGAAAGATAAAAGGATTTGGGGTGATGGCCAAAGAGTACAAGAGTCTTTTTAGAATCATGAAATACTCCTAAAATGTATTGTGGTGATGGTTGCACGGCTCTGTAATATGCTAAAAGCCATTATATACTTTAAATCTGTGAATTTTGTGCTATGTATATTACATATGTCTCAATGAAACTCTCACCAAAAAAGATACTAATAACCACTGCTCAGACTTCCAGAGAATTTTTTAGTTGATCTTGGTGGGAAGTGGACTTTTACTTTCAAGTGATTCTAATAAGTAATTCAGGCTGAGAACTACAAATTCCAGCTGTGGCTAATGGGATGAGAAAGGATGGATTTTAAGGTAAGTCACGCTGTCCTCCTGCTCCAGGCTCTCTGGATGCTCTCATCAGCCTACAGGAACCTGAGGGGGTCCCTTTCCTGCCAATCCTGGGCACTAACTTTCGCATTTGGGAAAATGAAAATCCCAGGGTAAGTTTCCTGGCTTTTCTTTCTTCTACATCAAGCACAGAGAACAGACCTATATGGATTGTACCTTTGGCCTTACTTGAGTATACTCACTTCTCCAAATCATTATGTCTTGGAACAGTTGGTTCGGTTTACCGTTCTCAACCTATGGGTTGCCACCCCTTTGGACTGTATTCAAGGTTCACAGCTTTAGGGAGGTTGAGAACCACTGGTCTACAGCTAGTAATTGAGAACACTGGCCTGTTATCAGACAGAGCTGAGTTGGAATTCCAATTCTGCTGCTAGGTAGGAAAAAGGTCTTGGGAAAATGATATTTTCTAAGCTTCAGATTTCTCATTTGTAAAGTGGGAATAATAATGCCTACCTTTAAGGACTGTTAGAGGGATTAAATTAAGATACCAGTTATAAAGTGCTTGGCTCTGAGTGGGTGTGATATAAATTGCTAGTGATTATTTCTTTTCAGGCAATTGTCAGACTGGGTGATCCAGCTCCTCCTTCAATGCTCCCTAGATAGATTAAGATGTGGCCTCCAAACATTTAGGTCTCTGATAAATACCAAGTGCCTGTCCACCTGTCTATACTCTTCAAACCAGCTTTCTAGGGGGAGAACAGAGGGATTGGTTCCTTCTCTCAGGTTCCCTCATCAAGCCTAGCAATGTTCTAATCTTGGGGTGCACTTGGGAACATCCTCAGGGCATTTGTTTGCTCCACACCCACCACTCTGCACCCTCCTGGTCCACCAGAACCATCAGAACCTTCACAAAGTCCCTTTGCTGAAATATCTGAATTTCATCACATATTGTCTTGCCATTAAATCTAGGAATGTCTGTCTCAGAACTGGCCTTTTTCCCTCCATCTGTTTACCCGAGATTTATAATTCACAATCACCTAGAATAGAATTTGTTGTTCAACCTAGGCATTGTTATCTGGCAGGAAATTTGGAATAAATCATTAGGCAGTTAAAGTTCTACCTATTAAAATCCTCCTGCCCAGTGTAAATATTCCTCTTTCAAGTTGTCTTATAAATCAGAAATGGTTTCCTCTTCCCTCTCCCTGCATTCTAATAATCATATTTATTGGATCCTTATTAATTATTCTAAGATCATATAGCTAATCAGCTAATAATTGTCAAATCCAGAATTCACCTATCCTGGGTTAAAAGCATCACCCCAAAATTCATATCCACTGGACCCTCAGAGTGTGGTTTTATTTGAAAATAGTGTCTTTGTACATGTAATCAAGTTAAGGTCATACTGAATTAGGGTGGGCCCTAAGTCCAATGACTGGTGTCCTTATAAGAAGAAGGAAATTTGGACACATGGGGAAGGAAACCCCATGGAGGGAACATGGGGAAGAAGGCAGTGTGAGGACAAAGGTGGCGATTGAAGTTATGCTACCACAAGCCAAGGAGTGCCAAGCATTGCACCAGAAGGGCCAAGGTTTCTGGAAAGTCTTCAAAGAGGTGGTGCCCATAGCTCAATGGTTTGGGTGTCGGCCACATACAGCAGGGCTGGTAGGTTTGAACCCAGCCTAGGCATGCTAAACAACAATGACAACTACAACAAAAAATAGCCTGGCATTGTGGCAGTCACCTGTTGTCCTAGCTACTTGAGAGGCTGAGATAAGAGAATCACTTAAGAGTGATTGAGAGTTTGAGGTTTCTGTGAGCTGTGACACTACAGCACTCTACTGAAGGCAACATAGTGAGACTCTGTCTCTTGAGTCTCAAAAAATAGATAAAGTCTTCAAAGATAACATGGCTTTGACAATTTTGAACTTCTAGCCTCTAAAACTGTAAGACAATAAATGCCTATTGTTATAAATCACATAGATGTAGCAATTCAGTTTGGCATCCCTGTGAAACCAATACACTAGCTAGGTCTGTCAGATGCAAAACAGCCTCATGCTTAACTGGTATGATATGCTGTGTCATGTCTGTAGCACCTCAGCCATATCCTTCACAGTACATTTATTAGATACCCTGCATTTCACAATAAGGGGAACAGATGGGATACCTATAGGTTGAGGTATGGGATGGAGGCTGTGGTAGTGGGTAGGGAGGAGGTGGAACTATTGCAAGACTATGTGGCTGTCTTCTTGAAAATATGCCCAACCTTCATTACAGTGTGACCTTGTGACTTAGTAGAAAATGGGAAAGAAGGACCGCACCTGTGGCTCAGTGAGTAGGGCGCCAGCCCCATATACCAAGAGTGGTGGATTCTTGAACCCACCCTGGCCAAACTGCAAACAAAAAATACTGGGCATTGTGGTGGGCACCTGTAGTCCCAGCTACTCAGGAGGCTGAGGCAAGAGAATTACCTAAGCCCAAGAGCTGGAGGTTGCTCTGAGCTGTGATGCCATGGCACTCTACCAAGAGCGACAGGGTGAAACTGTCTCTAAAAAAAAAAAGAAAGAAAATGGGAAAGAAGTTTGTTAACAAAGGAATTCTGACACATTAGAAAGCAAGAAGGATTGGGAACTGCAAGACCTGCCACAGACTAGCTCTGTGATTAGGTATATGGCCTTTTGATGCACCTGCTTTGACCTAGGTGATTTGTCTTGGGAACATTTGCCTGAAAAGCAAAATATAAACCCTCAGCTATAAAAATCCCAAGATTCTCATTTAGTTCCCCTCCCCAACCCTCATCTATAACTCCCACTTCTGACACAGAACACTCAACTTCGTCACTGAGTAAATAATATTCTAGTGAATATTCTAGAGAATAAATAATATTCTAGTGAATATCGAGGCTAGAAGAAAGTTGGAGGTGTCATAACTGAAATGACAGTTGAAGACAGGGAAAGAGTCACAAGTATAGCAAGGGGAAAAAAGAATGCTCAAGACTCAGTGTCTGCTACTAACACTGGATAATCAAAAGCCACAACAGAAACAAATGCGGTGATGTATCAGCATTTGTTAAATCTTGGCAGTGAACGTAGGGTGTTTGTAATATTACTCTTTAGAGTTTGGTGGGTACTGAATGTTTTCCTTAAAGTAGAACAATGATATAACTGCATCCTTAAAATGGCTGGATCGAAATGGGTGTGTTACACTGGGAGCATTAAACAGGGTGTGTTACATTGGGTGCATTCAATGTGCTTGCTTTTATGGATTGTGAACTGTCTCCTTCATCAGCAGACCTGACGTGATTGTGGCCAAACAGTTCATTCCCACACATGGGTAGACTAATATGACTCTTTTGGAGAGAATCTATGGAAATATACATGAAAAGCCATAAAATAGTCATTTCCTTGGCCTTTGTTCTGCTCCTGGGAATTTATGCAAAGGCAGTGATAATTCAAATGGAAAAGGAGTGAAAATATATAGATAAACAATTCATGATAAATTTCTTATAACGATGAAAATCTGAGAACAGTTTAACATCACAATGGAAAGTGCTTGCCACTGCTCCCGCCTAGGGCACATCACCTCATCTTTGTCTGGATGGCTGTGGTAGCCAGGGTGGTGGGGAACCTGTGGCCTCTGATTTAAAGATATTTTTTTTGAGACAGAGTCTCATTTTGATGCCCTCAGTAGAGTGCTGGAAAGTGATTCTCTTGCCTCAGCCTCCCAAGTAGCTGGGATTACAGGTGCCCACCACAATGCCCGGCTATTTTGGGGGGGAGGGGGGATTTTTTGGCCAGGGGTTGGGTTTGAACCCACCACCTCCGGCATATGGGGCTGGCACCCTACTCCTTTGAGCTAGAGGCACCACCTATGCCCGGCTATTTTTTGAGACAAGGTCTCACATTTGCTCAGGCTGGTCTCGAACTCCTGAGCTCAAGCAATCCACCTGCCTCTGCCTCCCAGAGTGCTAGGATTACAGGCGTGAGCCACCGCACCTGACCTCAAGACTGTTCTTTAAGCACCATAGGAGGCAAGAAAGGCTTCATCTTTCTCTGCTGAACCCATTTAAATAAAAGGATTTGTTCTGTAAAATTTGTATTCAGTGAAAAGGCTGCACTTAAGGACCTAGAAGACCACATGTGGCTGTAAGGCTGCAGGTTCCCCACCTCAGCACAGTCCCCTCTTCTCTTCAAAGAGAGAAGTGGTGCTACCACCTTGGCCTAAAACCACTATTTCCTGGGACCTGGGTTATAGCAAGAACTCCCTGGTTGGTCTCTCCTCTCCCACCTTCCTTCCCCTTAGCACAACAGTGAAAGTGCTGCTTTTCAAGTCATAAATCGCATCATGTCACTCCTCTGCTCAGAACCCTCCGGTGGCTTCCCATCTGACTCAAGAGTAAACCCATATGACTCAGAGCAAAGTTAGAATAAACCGTTAGGGGGGCAGACAAAGAGTTCACCTCCTTCCCAGTCTCACTGGAGCTGTGTTGGCTGTTTGCTGTGCTCAGAATCCTCTCTGAGAGCCTGCGTCTCTCTCTTCCTCACTGCCTTTAAGCAGTAAGTCAAATCCCTCTCCTCAGGGAAATCTTCACTGACCACCCTATTTTAGATCTTACCACTCCAAACAAGTTTATACTCCATCCCTGTTTTCTTTCTTTTTTCTATTAGCATTCATCATATTGCAATATGCTAAACAGCTTACATAAAAATTTTCCAATGTCTACTTCCCCTGCCCTAAATACACATACACTAGAATATAAATTCCATGAAGAAAGTGATTTTTATTTGTTTTGTTCACAGCTGTTTCTCCAGCACATAGGACAGTATCTGGCACACAAGTGACAGAAACAGCCTAGGCAGCCAGTATCAAGGAAGCAACTTTTAAAATATCCATTCTTTTTCCCACACTCAATAAATATGTGTTAAATGAAAGAATAGCAGTTATGTACATCAGGTTATGTCAAGATGATGGAAAATTAAGCAATCAGAAAAAATTGTACTTTGTACTGTGTATCAGTGTGGAAAAAAACATGACAATGTTAATATAAAAATCAGAACCCCTACCTATGCTGTGATAAAAGCTAGATTGGTGTGGTTTTAGGAAACTTTTCCCCCCTGATACTTCTGCTTTCCCTTTCCTTAAATGTTGGGGTTCCCAAGCTTGACCTTGGTCCTCTTGCCATTTTGATCTATCCTAGGAGAGGTTGAGGACTGAAAATGAGAGAATTATTCAAAGACATTAAGGAAAGGAATCAGAGTCCAGGTTATAAGTGGGCAACGTGGCCTTTATTCTACTTGGGTGCTAGCAAGCTGAGTCGGAGAAAGGAGTCAGCACATGGGTTAAGGTGAATGGAAATATAAAAGTTCAGAGGGGTAGGGACTGGTGCACTCATTCCTTCTTGGACTAGATGTTCTATTTGGGCAGGTCCCTACATTTGGCCCTATCACCCTATGGCTTCAAATACCACCTAGTTTATTTAGCATGTTCTCCAAACAAATAGTGTTGGGACCTGGACTCTACCTGGAGCTTCTCATCCACACTTATCAGGTGCTTTGTATACATTTCTATTAGTAGTTAGAATATGGTCTGGGAATAGTTGTATGTCCATTAGTCTCCTCCAATGAAATGGATAACTTTTTTTTTTTTTTTTTTTTTT
>NW_003852405.1:22667179-22679152 GCF_000181295.1 Otolemur garnettii
ACAGGTGCCCGCCACAACACCCGGCTATTTTTTGGTTGCAGCCATTATTGTTGTTTGGCGGCCCGGGCTGGATTCGAACCCGCCACCTTAGGTGTATGTGACTGGCGCCTTAGCCACTTGAGCCACAGGTGCCGAGCCGAAATGGATAACTCTTACAGCAAAAGATGGCTAGAACATATTAGTAAGAACTCAATCAATGTTTAAGTAATGAAATATAATGATCAATGTTTGTGCCAAGTACCAGTGAGAACCTTATGTATAATCTCAGCAGCCCTAAGAGGTAAGCATATTTCCATTACATAGATTAAATAAACAGGAAAATTATACTTTTAAGAACAGGGTTGTTTAATGTTGTAGTTAGGCTGTTTGCGTATCACCAAAACTGTAATTTAAAAGTTGAGTGGACAAACACAGCAACAGAAAATTGTAGGGCAAGGTCTGGGAGAAAAGGAGGGAACTCCCAAGGTACCGACAAATCCAGCCATACTCCGCCGAAAGTGAGAAGTTAGCCAAGCCAGCGCCGTAGGCTGGCAGCGGGCGGCCTCATCGGCGGAAATGACTCCTATTGGGGAAACCAACCCGCCTCCACTCGCTTACCACCTGCGGAGGCGTGGCTTGAGGTGACGCCCCCTGTGGGCCGATTGCCCCGTGGGCTAACACCGATTGGCTGCCGCAGGGATGGGGCGGGCTCTGCCGACCGACTCGCCTCTCCGATCTGCGGCGCCTGCGCATGAGCCTCCGGGAGAGGGAAGGAGTGGGTCTGTGCGGAGGGACGCGTAGATTAGCAGCGCCGTGGCTCCAGAGGCGGAGCCGGAAGCGCCACGGTTTGACCCCGGAGCCCCTCTGTTTTCGAAGGGGCTGCTGTCTTCCTCACGGCCAGGTCCGCCTCCTCCCCTTCTTCCCCGGTACCCGGAGGCTGAAGCCCCGGGTTGGGCGGGGCGGCGCAGCCCAAGCTCTCGGACCCGGAAGAAGCGCCGTCTCCCGCCTCCACCATGGAGCCCACCGTGCTGTCCCTCACCGAGGAGGACCTGACCGAAGTGAAGAAGGATGTGAGTAGCGCGACCTTGGTCCGGCGCCGCGCGGGGGCCGGGCGGGGGCGGGCCGCAGCCCCACCGGGGAGGAAAGCGGAAACCCGGAGTCGTGTCCGAGGAGCGGAAGGTCCGGGCACGCGAGGCCTGCGGCACGCCCTGCACCTGAGGAACTGTGGTGGAAGTGATTCTCCCGTGGCCTTTAATCTGTGTTTTAAATCTGTAAACGGAGGGCTTGGGTTTTTGACACTTTGTGCAGCGCTTCGTTTCTTCACAGTCAGCTTCTAGCCCATCCTTCCCTCACCCATCCCGTCGGGATTTGCCCCCTGAGCTCTTAGGGCTGCTTTGTTAGGGATCTGGCAGCTCAGATCCTTCCTTAATACTGGCTGCCTAGGCTGTTCCGGTCCAGAGCAAAAGGATCACAAGCAGTGGAGCAAAAACGTGAAACTCTTTTGCACAGGGGGCTGGGGAAAGCTCAACAGCTGAAAGCACAACCTGGAATTCCCCTAGTAAGCAAACGCCCACATATTTAAATGGGGCGGGGGGATGAATGCATGTAGCTGAGAATTAATTTATAGGTAAACGTTAAAAAATAGGCAGTAGCTAAATTATGCTCTTTTGCTTGGGTGGTGCAGACCTGCACAGGCCTTAATAGTAATTTGTAAAGAATGACTTTACTGAGGTACGACATTTCTTTTTTCTTTCCTTTTAGTTGTTTTGCCAGATGAGACCTATATGAATACCACTAAAATACTTCATGTTAATTCAAATTAAAAACAGAAACGCAACATAAAGTTTATTCTTACTTAACACACAATACTCTTACTAAAGCATTTTTGTGAACTGGGCAGGACACAGAATATCCATTCTTTTCTCCTTTTATTTTTTTGAGACAGGGTCTCACTGTGTCGCCCACGGTAGAGTGCTGTAACATCACAGCTCACAGCAAGCTCAAACTCTTGGGCTCTCTGGTCTCAGCCTCCCAAGTAGCTGGGACAACAGGCACCCACCACAATGTGGAGCTATTTTTTTGTTGCAGTTGTCATTGTTGTTTAGCCAGCTGGGCGGGTTCAAACCCACTAGCCTCTGTATATGGCCAGCGCCCTACCCACTGAGCTACAGCATGCGCCCTAAATATCCATTCTGAATCCCTTCCTCTTCCCTCCCCTTTAAAGTTTATTACATTGTACTGGTAGTTTCAATTGATATGACTCACCAGCAGAAGGTACTGGATATGACTGGGACTTAGTTTCCTCATTCAGTACAGATCTTTGGAGCACTTACTGGAATATACTGTCCTTGGGCCTGGAAAGATACAAGAAATGAAGATCTAGCTTGTCGCCCTTTGCTCAGTGAGTAGGGCGCCAGCCATGTACACCAAGGATGAAAGGTTCTAGCCCGGCCCAGGCCTACTGAACAACAGTGACGACTGCAGCCAAAAAATAGCCAGGCGTTGTGGTGGGCACTTGTAGTCCCAACTACTCAGGAGGATGAGGCA
This sequence comes from Otolemur garnettii, assembly GCF_000181295.1. Lineage (NCBI taxonomy): Eukaryota > Metazoa > Chordata > Mammalia > Primates > Galagidae > Otolemur > Otolemur garnettii. The sequence continues at coordinate 22,669,706 of NW_003852405.1, forward strand.
GGAAACTTGCTTGAACCCAAGAATTTGAGGTTGCCGTGAGCTGTGATGCCACAGTACTCTACCAAGGGCGACATAATGAGACTCTGTCTCAAAAAAAAAAGAAGAAGATCTGGACCTGCTTTGCATTCTGGTTGAGATAAGACAGGAACATTGATAACTACCACAGAATAAACATAAGTGTTGTCTTATTTAAGATGAGAGCCAGTAAAAACATGAACTTGAAGAGCTAGGCTTCTCGTATTTCAGACGCTGTGTCATACAGTTTACAGTGTACTTAATCTTTACAACAACCTCTACAGGAGATAATTGTCTTTCCCATTTTGCAACTGATGAAACAGGATCTCAGAAATTACTGAGTGGAAAGAAAGACCTGATCACAAATACAGATGTGAAGAGTGACTTCCAGGCTTTTATTTTTCATTTATTTATTTGTTTAATTTTATGGTTCATTGAGGTTATCCACCTTCAAGGATTCAATTTACACTTATATCAGAAATTCATAACCTTGAAGAAACTGTGGATGGGTTTCAGAGGGTCTATGAAAAATTGTGTGCATGCTTTTTTTCTTAGAGACTTCTCCATGATGTTTTCAAAATGTTTTATGATCTTAGAAAGTTTTAAAATTATCCACATATTTGGACTTCCTTCTCTCTCACCTCTAGGCCCTTATTTCCAGATGTGTACAGGAAAGCTGCTTTATGACCTATATGTTGCTTACCTGGCCAGTCTTTCCCCCAAAGCGCTTGCCTCTCCTGCCATATTCTCTGACTCCTGAGAACTCCCACATCTTCACTATCTCCTCCTCCTTTTTGGTTGAATTTAGTTCAGTGTAATAAATATTGATTACATGCTACCTGAGGCTTATACTATAGATCTAAAATTCAAAAATTAAACATTAAGACACAATCCTAATTTGAAAATAGCTTGATTTCTTTGGGGGGGGGGGCAGACATAAATGATAATTTTAAATCACAAACTAAATGCAATGAATTTTGCCTTCATCCAAAACACTGTCTACTTGATGCTCTGATTAAGTGCAGGATACACAGCATTAAACAGAACATTCCTGGTTCTTGCCTGCTTCAAATATAGGTCATTAGAATTGAAAACAAATGTGCAGTTAACTATTAGGGTAAGTACTGTATAGGCAACAAATGCTGCTAAGACAGTAACCAGGGAAACCTACTAAAGACAGGATGACGGGGGGGTTACATTTAAACTGATCCCTGAAAGAGATGACAACTGAAGGAAGAGCATTCTAGGCAGGACAGAATTTCCTAAGGCAAGACCTTGGTGACGTGAGGAAATTGAAAGCAGGCAGAGGGTAACCTGAAGTGAAGTTGGGCTACAGCCAATTCATGAGGGGCCTTGTAAATGGTAGGGGAGTGTTTGAATTTGAGGGGGGTTTTTTTGTTTGTTTGTTACCCCCTTATTGAAAAATTATGTTACTTTTTTGAAAATCTCGTTCTGTGGTCTGCGGAGAATGTGAAAAGCGAGAAAACCAATGAGGAGACTCTTGGAATTCATATAGATGAAAAATAATGGTGATTTGGATCAAGGTGAAGGCAATGGAGATGGGTGGAGCAGGAGAATTCCAGATGCATTTTTGAAATAGAAATGATAGGACTTGGTGATGGATTAAATGTGGGAGTTGAGGAAAAGAATGGAATTAGATTAGTAAGTGGAAATGTCAAATCACCAATTAGATCTGCCAAGTCTCAGTATCAAAAGAGAGATCTGAGCTGGAAACTAAGTGTAGGATTGAATGATTTCACCTAGGAATTTGAGAACTAGGACTTTTAAAACCTTTAAAGAGAAGTGGGTTTGTTATTTTTGTGAGACAGGGTCTCACCTTGTCAGGCTAGAGTGTAGTAGCGTCATCACAGGTTACTTTATCCTCAAAGTCCTGGGCTTGAGGAATCCTGCTGCCTCAGCCTCTCCTATAGCTGGGACTACAGGGACTTGCCACCACACCCACCTAATTCTATTTTTTATAGAGACAGAGTTCTACTCTTGCCCAGGTCTCAAACTCCTAGCCTCAAGCAGTCCTCCAGTCTTGGCCTTCCAAAGTGCTAGGATTAGAGGCTTGAGCCACCACACCCAGCCAAAGAAGAGTTAAAAAGTATTTAAGAAATTAATAGCCACAGAGATCAGAAGAAAATGAGAATGTGATACTGATAAAAGACAAGAAGAATATTTCAGGGAAGGAGCAGGCAACTGTGTTCGTGTTGCATAGAAGTCGAGTAGATGAAGACTAAAAGTATTTGGTAGTAAGGAAGTCATCGGTGACACTGAGAAGGGAGGTAGGGCAGAGTGGAAATGTCTGGAATGAATTGGGAGATGAGGCGAAGTCCTGGTAAATAGAAAGGTCAAATGTATACATAGGGTGCTAAAGGGACAGGAGAGGGGTACCTAACTCATTCTGGGGAGTTTAGGTAAAACTTTGAAAAGGAGATAACCATTCAGCCTTAAAGGATGAATAGAAGATTAGGGTATGAAAAAAGAGAACAAGACAAAGGTAACAACGTAAAGAAATGCAAAGTCACAGACAGCAGTTTAAGACAGCATAAAGTTCCAGGACAGAGTTAGTGATACTTTAAGCTGGTATTATAAGAACCAGCGTCTGCCATAATTAAGATTATTTATTAGCAGTTACTACGTATCAGAGACTGCACCAAACCTTCATATACTCTATCCCATTTGTCCCTCCCGTATGTCCTTGGAGTTAAGGTTTTAATTATATTTTATCAATAAAGAACCTGAAGTTTACAATGCTGAAGTAACTTGCTCCAGATTTACAGGAATATATGGCAGATTGAAGATTTGAACTGAGATAGGTCTAGTTCTAGAGGTGCGCTCTTAACGTCTTTACTATTTTGCCCTAGCTGAGGAACTTTTATCTTTTACGTTAGGGACAGAACACAGAGTTTAAAAAAAATTTTTTAATTAACTAATGACATTTCAACATTAGAATTCACATAACATAACATTTCATTTTCTATTGAAAAATTGGAAGATCTAGATGGATAGATCTAGTGTGGTAGTGGAGAAATTTGAAGAGAAATATATCTAGGTTTGTGTTCTTAATGGTCCATGTGAGACATAAGGGCTGAACTAGGGTATTGCTAATAATAGAGATAAGGGAAGGTATAAATTAGATATATTAAGTGGTAGGTTGGCAGGACTTGATGGTGGGTGATCAGATGTACCAAGTGAAAGAGAGGAAGAGTCAAAGGTGAATTCTCGGTTTTATATTATAGCATGGGTTGGATGGATAGTGGTACTTCCACATAAGTTGAGAATGTCAAAGGAAAAGGGGAAGAGAAGAAAACTTGGTTCGGGGCATGTTGAATTTGAAATACCTTGAATCATCCAGTTGAAATCTTAATCACAGACATAAATTGGTGATCATCTCCATATAGATGGTAAAATGACAACTAATGATGAGGTTTTTTAGGAGTTCACTTTTTAAATCTTTAAATTGCATCTCTCTCTTGATACCCAGAGCTTAAATTTATACACTCAGCGTATTTTATGTAAGATAATTGTGGCAGTCTTCTAATTGATCTCCTACCCCAATTTTGGCATCCCCCAGTTCTCTGCAAAGCTTTCGTATTGCCTTTTGTTTATAAACCTTTGATGACTTTTTTGGCTACAGGAAAGTGTTTGTTCCTCAGCACTTTAGAGGTAGTCTTCCATGATCCAGCCTATTTTCCTTCCCAGTTTCATTTCTCACCACCCTGTCACCTGCAGCCTGTGTTCTGTTTACCTGAGACTTCTCAGTATTTCCCCCCACTGCATCCCTTCGTGCTTCTGTAACTCTCCCAAGTCCTGAGGATAGAGTTGATTGCTCCCTCTATGCTTCCCCAGTACTAGACCAATGTAATCTTTTTGTGTCTGGGCCATATCACATTGTCTTACCATTATTGTGTGTGATATATATTCCCTAGCTAAGCCATGATCCCTCTGCATACAGGGATCATATTTATCTTTGCATACTCAGTGCTCAGCACTTGACAGATTAGGAACTTAGATATGTGTGAAATGTGCGAATAAATAAATGAATGTGGAAGTTGAGTAGACCTAGAACTATAGGAACTCTTTACCTAGCTTACTCTTCTGTTGCCTTTAATTTTGTCATTCTTAAATGTATTTTTTGGGGGTGGGTGGGTGAGTGAACTGCTTTTTTATTTATTTATTTTTTATTTTTATTAAATCAAACACATAGATCATGTATACATTAATGCATTTATGGGGTACTATGTGCTGATTTCATAAAGAATTAGGAATGCTTAAATCACTCTGGTAAATATATACCTCATCTCGTTTACTTAGTTATTGTGTTAAGACATTTATACTCTATACCAATAGATCCGACATGTACCTTCTTAGAATGTATTGATCATTTACTTAGTACCAGGCACTTTTCTAAGCACTTTGATGTATTCTTCATAACAGTCAGATGAAGAAACAAGCACAGGGGAGTTAATTAACTTATCCGAGATCCCGTATCTACCGCATTTCCCCGAAAATAAGACCTACCCAAAAAATAAGCACTAGCAGGATTTCTATGCATTTGTTAAATATAAGCCCTACCCCGATAATAAGACCTAGTGATGGGCATGGCTATGCAGCATGTCTGCATAGCCACGCCATGCATTTTGGCCAGTGTGGTAAGGAAGACTGGAATACCTTTTATCTGCCACAGCTCCTTTCTCTGAGCATTCGCACTTGCACGGGTGCGTATGTGGTAACCGTGGTCACAGGCATCCACACGTGTGAATGGCTAGGGGAAAGGAGTTCATGCATCACTAGCACCAGCCCCACCAACAAGGTCGGCTCCCCTGTCAGGTTCCAGAAGATGACTTAACTGTATTTGAATAAATGTAGAGTGTTGTATTATACTTAATAAAAATAAGACATCCCCTGAAAATAAGACCCAGTGTGACTTCTTGAGAAAAAATAAATATAAGACAGTGTCTTATTTTCAGGAAAACACGGTAGTACATAGAGGAGCTAAAATACAGTTACTGGCATCAAATCATTAATGTTATTTATTGAGTCGAGTATGAGTTTTCTACTAATTAAACCCCTCAGACAGGTCTAGGCTTGTTTTCTGTGGTCTCTTTTTTCTTAATTTCTGAAATTTTTCCAACACTCACTGTTCCTTCTGGTTTTTCTCCCTGCATAGTCTTCTATTTTCCTTCCACAAAGACGGATTCACTGAGTTAGAGCATAGTCTTTCCAACTGGCCCCAGAAGAGTCCTTCTAATATCAGGTGTCTGTTTTTGGTTTTGTTTTGTTTTTGAAACAGAGCCTTAAGCTGTCCCCCTGGGTAGAGTGCTGTGGCATCACAGCTTACAGCAACCTCCAACTCCTGGGCTCAAGTGAGTCTCCTGCCTCCGTCTCCCAAGTAGCTGGGACCACAGGCGCCTGCCACAACGCCCGGCAATTTTTTTGGTTGCAGCCATCATTGTTGTTTTACTTTAGGGACATGGAATCATAACAAAGATGAGAAAGTTATAAACTATGAGAACTCTTAAGTTAATCCTCCCTAGTCCTGAATTTCTTGCTAAATAGTACCTAAAATGTACAGTATTTTTTGTACTCATCTTTACTGAAGGTGGCCCTCAGCAGGCCTTATTTCCAAGAATTCAAGTCCTCTAGGTTCAGCTGACCTCCTCCTTACAAAGAGCTTGGTCTTGGTTTTTATTTGTGAATGTTAAATAAGAGCCCTGAGGAATGTCTGAGATTGACGTGCGTCTCCCTGGACTTTCATCTCAACTAGCATGCATTATAGAGGGCCTGAGCGCCTGACTTTGAAACATTGTCTAATAATTAGCTCTTCCAAATTTCTAACTAATAGTCACCTATGTGATTTTTAGGTGTTAAAAACCAACATTGAAGCATATCTTATTTCTTTTAGGCTTTAGAAAATTTGAGGGTGTACTTGTGTGAGAAACTCATAGCTGAGAGACATTTTGATCATCTGCGTGCAAAAAAAATACTCAGCAGAGAAGACACTGAAGAAATTTCTTGCCGAACATCAAGTAGAAAAAGGGCTGGAAAATTATTAGACTACTTACAAGAAAACCCCAAAGGACTAGACACCCTTGTTGAATCTATTCGGCGAGAAAAAACACAGAACTTCTTGATTCAGAAGATTACAGATGAAGTGCTGAAACTTAGAAATATAAAGCTAGAACATCTGAAAGGTAAGATATCTTAGGTGTTTAAGAGTTAATATAAATGTAACAGTGCTTTTTAAAAATACAAAAGCAAAACAAAAATGCAAATTAAAACCAAAATACTCAGAAGTGATCATTTTACTTTTAAATCTTTCAATTTCAGAATTACATTTAATTTGCATTTCTTTGACCTTATGTGATTTCTTTACATTGCAAAATTGAAATACCATTCAGTATCCTAATTTATATTTATTTAACAATGCCATATATAGAAAAGTTACAATCTTGAAATCCCTGTATACACCAGGGTTTGTTTCTGAAGTCAGCAGAATGTAATATTATTCTATTCAAAAGTAATCGCTGAAAATACTGTACAGCACACAGAGTTTAAGCAAAGTATTTTAATACAACTCTGCTAGTTTTCTCCCACTAGTTAATCACAATATGAAGTAGTTGACATATGTTTATAGGGATCATGTTGCATAAAATAAAATATTTGTGACTGTAAACACTAGAATCACAGTCAAGGTAAAGAGGCATGGGATCTGAGATCAATTAAGGGAGTACCACATTTACTTCTCCCATTTTACCCTCACCCCAAAAACACCACTCACTGATTGGAATGTTATATAGAATTGCCGGCACAATTTAAATTCTACCAACCCCATTCCCCTCCCCCCGTCTCCCTCTGTCTTTCTATCCAGGCCTTGGGAAGAGAAAGAAATGAGTAATTTAGGGCCCTGCCCTTAAGGAATTTAGAGTCTATAAATCCTTGCTGGGACATGTTAGAAGTTTCCCTATTTGAGCTATGTAAGAAGAAAATAGTTTTTATACAATGCGACAAAATACTCAATGTATCATGAAGTTGAAAAAATAGTTTTAAGAAATGACATACAAATGTACTTTATAGACATAGGTTTTACCTAAAATTTGTCAATTCAAGAATTGCCGTGCCTATAGACAGGTTAAATGTTTGCTAAGCTTAATAGAAAAATAGTGTTTGTTCCTTCAATCTTGTGGCTAATTGTTAGCTATACTCTTAGGATATGATAAAATTCTTCAGTAGTATCTTAGTTCATTTTCTATAAGAATGTGTGAGACTGGGCAATTTGGGCAATTCATAAAGAAAAGTTATTTTGAGAATCCTAGAGACTGGGAAATCCAAGAGCATGGTGCCAGCACCTGGCAAGGGTCATCTCCTGGCAGAAGGGTAAAAGGGGGCAGAGCTCCTGAGGGCATTAATCCATTCATGAGGGTGGAGCCCTAATTACTCAATCACATCCCAAAGGCCTCACTTAACACTTCCAGGATGGCAGCCAGGTTTCCAGCACACAAACTTTTAGAGGACACATTCAAACCGTAGTAGATAGGAACAACCCCTGTCATTTGAATAAACTATCAGGTTGAGAACCAGGATGTTATCATTTAATTATAGTTCTCACTCTCCCATGGAATAGTCCTGGAATGTTGAGCATGACTTAACTGTACCTCTGTTTTCTCACCTGTAATAGGAGAGACTATCTCACATGATCTATAAACTCTTTCGCTTACAACAGCGATTCTCAACCTGTGGGTCGTAACCCCTTTGGGGGTCGAATGACCCTTTCACAGGGATCACCTAATATCCGATATTTACATTATGATTCATAACAGTAGCAAAAATTACAATTATGAAGTAGCAACAAAAATAATTTTATGGTTGGGGGGTCACCACAATGTGAGGAACTGTATTAAAGGGTCACAGCATTAGGAAGGTTGAGAAGCACTGGCTTACAACATCCTGAAATTCAAGAGTCAGTAATTGCTATTAGTTGACTCACAAAATTTTAGTATATGCCTTGTTTAAATTTTGTTCTTAATTGGCTAACATATTTTGTACCAGAATGCTAAAGAATATTTATTAGTCGTGAAAGATATTTTTTATTTTAGAAACTGCTTTATTTTTTCTAGTTTCTTCAGTGGTTAAGTATATGAATATTCTGTATTTTAAATGTGAATTATAACATGGCATTTAACTTCCTTGAGATATTATTTCCTTATCTAGAAAATGCAAATAATAGTATACTTTGTGGTTGTTGAGAAAAGCAAGGGAGATTTAAAATGAATTATGACAGAATTTATAAATTTCTGTTATAGGACTGAAATGTAGCAGCTGTGAGCCTTTTCCAGATGGAGCCACAAACAACCTTTCTAGATCAAATTCAGATGAGAGTAATTTCTCTGAAAAACTGGGAGCATCCACTGTCATATACCACCCAGAAGGAGAATCCAGCACGGCCCCCTTTTTTTCTACTGATTCTTCTCTGAATTTGCCTATTCTAGAAGTAGGCAGAACTGAAAATACCACTTTCTCTTCAACTACGCTTCCTAGACCTGGGGATCCTGGCGCTCCTCCTTTGCCACCAGAGCTGCAGTTAGAAGAAGAAGGAACTTGTGGAAACTCTAGTGAAATATTTCTTCCTTTAAGATCACGTGCTCTTATGGCTGGGCGCGGTGTCTCACACCTGTAATCCTAGCACTCTTGGAGGCTGAGATGAGTGGATTCATTGAGCTTAGGAATTTGAGACCAGCCTGAGCCAAGAGCAAGACCCCATCTCTACTAAAAATAGAAAAAAATCAGCCAGGCATTGTGGGGGGTTCCTGTAGTCCCAGCTACTCAGGAGGCTGAGGCAAGAGGATCACTTGACCCAGGGATTTGAGGTTGCTGTGAGCTAGGCTGATGGCATGGCACTCTATCTAACCTGAATGACAGAGTGAAATTCATGAAGATAAAAAAAAAAAAAAAAAAAAAGAAAAGAAAAGATTACATGCCCTTCAATTTTTTCTAGTAATGACGAGAAATGTTTTAAAGGATAAGAATCTTTTTATAAAATTGCTATAATGATTTATTTACATGTAATACATCTTAAAGCACAATGTAAGGATACTTTGTAAATAGGACTTTTTAGAGTAAAAAAGTATACCTTTAAGATAGTTAAGTACAGCTCGGCGCCTGTGGCTCAAGTGGCTAAGACGTCAGCCACATACACCTAAGGTGGCGGGTTCAAATCCAGCCCTGGCCCGCCAAACAATGACGGCTGCAACCAAAAAAATAGCTGGGCGTTGTGGCGGGTGCCTGTGGTCCCAGCTACTTGGAAGGCAGAGGCAGAACAGCTTGAGGCTCTGTCTCAAAATAAATAAATAAATAAATAAAAATGGCCGGGCGTTGTGGTAGGCAGCTGTAGTCTCAAGTTATTAGGGTGGCTGAGGCAAGAGAATC
>NW_003852405.1:22679172-22687180 GCF_000181295.1 Otolemur garnettii
TGAGTGATGCCATGGCACTCTCTACCCAGGGGGACAGCTTGAGTCTCCGTCTCAAAAAAAAAAAAAAAAAAAAGATAAGTGCAAATCTTATTGATCATCTGCTTTTCAGTATTTTCTATTTTTTGTTGTAGGTGTTTCAGTGTTTTTGTATACTTGATATTTTAAGACTAATTTTAATCGGGACTATTGCTGTATTTGAGAATAGACTCTTTAAACTGGGAATAATGTTTCTTCTCGGCATATTAGTGCTAGAAATTTTCAGAGTCTAATAGCCCCTTCCAGCCATTCAGCGGCACATTTTCGGCGTAAAGCTGTTCCTATGTAGTAGTAAATCACTGGTGGGAGAGCTGCTTGGAGACAGAACAAAATCTCTTTCCCACTTCATTGGTCTCATAGGCACTTAATGTGGTCTCCTTCTGATGCTGGAGTTTGAGCCAAATAAAACCTCTGTTTGCCAAAATTCGTTTCTCATTAACCTTACTTACTAATACTACTTTTTTAGAATTTTCACATTCTTTACTGTCTTTTTTATTCTTAAAGAAAAATATCTTGGCATAAACCTGAAATATGTTTAATTTGATGGGATTAAAAAAATATTTTCTTTGTACTTTTCATTCTTTTTTAATGAGAACCACTATAGGGTTAAAAATAACTACAACAAATTGGTTGGGGGGTGTGGCAATGGAATAAGTGAGCTAGATTTATTTTCTTTTTGTATAATAAAATTTGACTAATTACATGCGTTTTTAAATCTTACGTTCTCATTGTTTTCATTTATGTTGAAATTTTACCTGTTTCCTGACATCTGTCTGTTATTGATGACTAAAAAAAGCAGAGATGAAACAATAAAAGTTTTTTAAATGTACTGCTATAACTTGGAGTTTTTACAATGTAGTGCTATGTTTTGGAGTTTCAAAATTTTCAGTAGGAAATATCTAGAACTGTTTTTATATGTACCAATATTCATAGAAAATACTGTTTAAAGTTGTGAGATCGAGTTGCATTTCTGAGTGGACTGATGAATTTATCAATCATGACAATATTGTCATATTGGCAAAAATTGTTTTTAAAGATTGGATTTTTATAGTTATAAGCATTTTCTAAGGATTACAGAAAAACATGTCTCACCTCCAACATGCAGCATAAAAAAAGAGTGGCATTACATTTAAAGAAATTGCTTTAAAAAGCAGAAGCTGAGTTTTTATTTCATTAATTAAAATTCGGTATGTGGATACCCTTTTTTTTTTTTTTTTTTTTTTTGAGAGGGAGTCTCAAGCTGTCCCCCTGGGTAGAGTGCCATGGCATCACGCTCACAGCAACCTCCAACTCCTGGGCTCAAGCGAGTCTCCTGCCTCAGCCTCCCAAGTAGCTGGGACTACAGGCGCCCGCCACAACGCCTGGCCATTTTTTGGTTGCAGCCATCATTGTTGTTTGGCGGGTCCGGGCTGGGGATTCGAACCTGCCACCTTAGGTGTATGTGGCTGGCGCCTTAGCCGCTTGAGCCACAGGTGCCGAGCCTGGATACCCTTTTTAAAATTAAACCAGATACTTTTTTTTTTGTCCAACATCTTAGCTAGGGTGCCATAGCGACAGCTCTTCTCTGAACTTCGCAAAGTCAAAGTCACCCAAGGACGACAAGAAGAGAAGGATGCCAGAGAGTCTGCCAAGAAAGAAAAAGACCCAGTGAACGAAGCTGAGGGCAAGACCAAAAAGAAGTGGTCCAAAGCAAAGTTTGGGACAAGCTCAACAAACTAATCTTGTTTGGCAAAGCTACATATGACAAACTCTGTAAGGAGCTGGAACTATAAGCTTATAACCCCAGCCGTGGTCTCTGAGAGAGAAGATTCAAGGTTCCCTGGCCAGGGCAGCCCTTCAGGAGCTGCTTAGTAATGGACTTAGCAAACTGATTTCAAAGCCCAGAGCTCAAGTAATTTATACCAGAAATACCAAGGGTGGAGATGCATGAACGGGTTCCAACCAACCGCATATTTGGAAAAATAAAAACTTTAATGAACAAATTTAAAACATTGAAACTGATACTATAATTTAGAGATTCTGTAGTACCTATACAGACAGCTAGCTGTATACACAATAAAATTAGGTGTATATGTTAAGACTTCTACCTCCTATCATACATAAAAATTACTTTGAAATGGATCACAGAGCTAAATGAGAAACTAAAGCAACTAGACTAAACTAACTCTAAATTAGGTTTGTATATGTTTAGGTTTTTGGGTTTTTGAGTCCTACAAAGTCATTTTTCCTCTTTAAACACTGAAAACCAGCCATTACCAAAATGATGTAAATTAGGATGACAGACGGATGTGATAGGATGCAGTTTGTTAGTAAGTTGATTTAATGGAGCAATGAAAAAGTTACTTTCCAGAGATAACATATTATCACAATAAAAAGTTAACTTTGAGCTTTTTTTTTTTTTAGCTAATTTATTTTGGGGGACAATTATAGGTTTATGGAAAAACTGAGTAGAAAATAAAAGTTATTTCCAAATAGCCCCTTCTTGCCCAGTCTCACATATTAACATCTTCCATTGGTGTGGTACATTAGTTATAATGGATGAGTCGGTCTTGATACATTACTAGCCAAAACCCATAGTTTACGTTAGGGTTCACTCTTTGTATTGTACATTCTGTGGGTTTTTACATAGGCATGATGTCATCTGTCCACCATGATGATATCATACAGAACGATTTCACTACCTTAAAAATACCCTGTGCTCCGCCTCTTCACCTCTCTCAACCCTGGCAACCACTGCTATTTTTATTGTCTCTAGTTTCATCTTTTCCAAAACGTTATATAGTTGGAATAATACAGTATCTGGTGTTTTTCAGATTGGCTTCTTTCTCTTAGCAATATGCATTAGGTTCCTCCAGGCTTTGTCCTACATTCACTTCTGAAGAGTTAGTCTAGTTGCTTTAGTTTCTCATTTAGCTCTATGATCCATTTCAAAGTAATTTTTATGTATGATAGGAGGTAGAAGTCAAGTCTTAACCACTACCAGCTTTTTACCTCAGTAATGTGAGAAACAGGAGAGGTTTCAGACTCCAGCCTCATATCTACACTGTTGACTTTGAAGGAGAAGCAAACCAAGAAGTAAATTAATCTGCAGTTGTTAAACGCAATCTTATGAAGGCTTTCTGGAAGGAGAGCTGAACTTAAGCACAGATGATACACAGATGAGTACTGTTCTAAAAATCTTCACCTTGAGTTTGCCATCAGCTTTATTGCAGTGGTTCCCAAACTTTGCTGCCCATTTTAGAATCCTCTGGGGAGCTTTTAGAGATGCCAGTCACCAGACTGCACCTCATACCAATTAAATTAGAATGTTTGGGTGTGGGAGCCAGCCATCAGATTTCCAGGCAATTCCATTGTGCAACAAAGTTTGAGAACCACAGCCTTACTGGATGCCAAATACTGTGTTTGATGTTTCCACATGTGCAATCTTGTTTTTAGTCCTAATAACAACCCTGTCAGGTAGGTTTTAACTCCTCTTGTGTTTTTACAGATAAGAAACAAACTCAAGATGAAGTCAATGGTTTAAAGTCACAGCTCTTGAGGATTAAAATCCAGGGCTGTTTGACCGTTAAGAAGATCAATGTTCTTTCCACAACTCCATGCACTCATTAGCATTTGTTGGAAGCAGAAAGGTAAGAGTGGAATTATGCATTTTTTCACTCACTCATGCAAGAGTTACTGAGTACATTTTATTCTAAGGGCTGGAGATAGCAATGATAAAGCAGACAAAGCCTGTATTCTTATAGAACTCATTCTCATTGGGGATAGAGTTAGAAAGTAAACAAGAAAAACCAAGATGGGGGCGGCACCTGTGGCTCAAAAGGGTAGGGCGCTGGCCCCATATGCCAGAGGTGGCAGGTTCAAACCCAGCCCCAGCCAAATAAATAAATAAATACTAAAAAAAAAAAAAAATTGAAAAAACAAGATGATTCTAGTTACAATGGACACAAAAAGCATGAGTTCAAAGATAAAGTGGGAAACTTACAGGTAGCATTATATTATTAAGGAAAGCCTCTCAGAGAAGGTGAGGCTTTGAGTTGAGACTTAAATTGTAAGAGGGAAGGAGCCAGCCATGGGAAGTTCTAAGCAGGGTTAAGGTTCCAGACAGAAGCAACGCTGGATTTAAAAGCCCCGAGGTAAGAATGAGTTAGGAATGTGTGCCTGCGTGGCTGGGATATATGAGTGGGGGAGTGGTGACTGTGCAGAGCTCAGGAGCCTGGGTTGAGATGACATGTCACAGATGGAGAGAGGTGTTTGTATGGGCGGCTCAGCATCTGAGCCTAAAACAGGAACAGGGTAAGGAGGGCAGTCTAATGCAGTGCGTCAGATCTTAAGTGGGAAAAGAACCAGCAGCTGTGATAGAACATTGCATATTTGGGGACTGATGAAATAAGTAAACATATTTAGGATAATGGAAGCCAGATTCTCAATGTTGGAGAATGGAGTTAGAAATATGGAAAGAGAGAAAACTAAAAGAAACTCTGTACTATTGGATTAAAATTGGAAGTATCAGTGTGAACTCAAGGTTTTCAATATATATAGCTAGATAAATAAATACATTCCAGAGAAGCTGGAAACAGTACCACCTCATTAGCAATGAGCACATCTAGCACCCAGATCTTGGCTTTTAAATACCATTCTTCATTAAAAGAAAATGGCTAATAGCTAATTCAAGGCAAAGTGTAAGATGAGTCTGGAATGTAGAATCAACACATGTGCCCATCAATTCATGGGTGGATTACTAAAATGTAGTATGTGTATACCATGGAGCGCTACTCAGCCATAAAAGAACACGAATTAATACCTTTTGCAACAATCTAGATGGACCTGGAGACCATTCTCCTAAGTGAAGTGTCTCAAGAATGGAAAAACACACCACATGTTCTCCCTACTACATTGGAGTGCACAGAGGGAAGTAAAACTCTGGAAATCAACCAGGTGGTTGGGGAGCAGCGAGGGAAAACAACCTAACTAATAGGTACAATGACAGACACACCTTTAGCCGGGACTCAAGCAGTACAAAGTGATTCATGTAACCTAAAACATGCGTAACCCGTTAATACTTTGAAATTAAAAAATATATACATACATACACACACACACATATATATAGGCAGGTGCTCAAAGAATCATGAGGACATGTCCAAGGACACAGCACCTGCTTGAAAAGGCTCCCATTGGCCAAATCTGGGACAATTACAACATCAAAATAATAATGGATTACAACTCATTTGACAAATTAATAAACCATGATCCAAAGCCAATATAAATAAATGAACAAACAACAATTTGATGATGAACAGAATATTAACCATCTCAAAGTAACTCCCTACAAAACACTATAAATAGTGAAAAAAAGTAACAATAGTGGAGAAGCCTGGCAGATACCACCTTAAACAAGAAATCAAAGGTAAAATCAGTGCCAGAACAAATTGAAATCACATGCCTCCTATTAGAATGTAATGAGACAACCACAACTTCATTTCATAATATTCCTGTCAAATATTTATAATCATAAATATGATTATATATATATGTATATACAATATGTCTAATCATCAGGAAACACCAGACAGGTGGGAGAAATTGTTGGTGGCCGTGTTTGTAGACAATCTCCCACAAATGTGTTTTAAGTTTGGGGAGTGGGGGATTGTAAGACTTTGCAGTAGGAAATTGAATAGAGGAGTTTGGTGTTCAGGAAGACTTCTAGACTAGTAATAAAATGTGGGCGTTATTAGCATAAAGTAATATTTAAAGCCATGGAAAAGATTTAAAAAAAGAGGAAGACCCAGGACTGAGCCTGAGGTGCTTCTACATCTAAAGTGATATAGAGAAGGCAAGAGAAAACCGGAAGGGGCTCGTGAAATAGAAAGACAACTAACTTGTATGGTCTAGTGAAAGGCAAGAGGAAAAAGCGTTTCAAGAAGGAGATCTTAAAGGGTCATGTAAGAAGTTGTCCTTTGATGGAATCACGCAGAAGCTGTTGGCTTTGATAACAAGGATTCATGTTGCTCAAACTGGATACCCCAACCTCAGAAGCACTCAACAGTGGGCCAGTTTTAAATGCCACAGGATAGATGTCATTATCTTTCTTGAGTTTTAGTTTTACTCAGCAATAAGTAATTTTAAATATTTTCGTATTGATATATTAAAATAAAGGCACTTTAGACCGGGTGCCTCTGGAAAGCTCATGTGGGTGGATCACGTGAACTCAGCAATTCCACACCAGGCTGAGCATGAATAAGACCTTGTCTCTACTAAAAATGGAAAAACGAGGCTTGGCCTCCGTAGTTCTGTGAGTAGGGTACCAGCTACATATACCGAGGCTGGTAGATTCGAGCCCAGCCCAGGCCTGCTAAACAACAATGATAGCTACAACCAAAAAATAGCTGGGCATTATGGTGGGTGCCTATAGTCCCAGCTACTCAGGAGGCTGAGGCAAGAGAATCGCTTAAGCCCAAAGAGTTTGAGGTTGCTGTGAGCTCTGACACCATGGCACTCTACTGAGGGCAACATAGTAAGACTCTGTCTCAAAATAAATATATAAGTAAATAATAAATAAAAATAGAAAAACTAGGTCTCTATTAAAAATGAAAAAACTAGCCAGGCATTGCAGCAGGCACCTGTAGTCCCAGCTACTTGTGAGGCTGAGGCAAGAGGATCACTTGAGCCCAAGAGTTTGACATTGTTGAGAGCTATGATGACAGCATCGCATCCTACCCAGCAACAGAGACTCTGTCTTTAACAAAAAAAAAGTTTTATTAGGGACAATATATAAAATTTGCATACATTTTCTAGATATTATATTACCAAAAAATATGCCCATAGAGCTGTGGCCCACAGTGAACCAGCTCAACCTCTGAAGGGGCTATAGACTGAGGTCAGCCATGTAGGCTGTTAACTATGTCTATATGGGCAAGCCCTGGTAAAAAGCCTGGACACAAAACCCAATCAAACTTCTCCGGCTGGCAGTACCCCATGCAAATTATCACATATCTTTCTTGGGAGAAGTTAGTACTATCCACACCTCCCTTGGGTGTGGAAACTCTGAATGTGGAAGTCTCCTGAACTCTGTCCCATATGCCTATTCCTTTGGCTATTTTTCTTTCTTTCTTTCTTTCTTTTCTATATCCTTTTGCTATAATAAACTATAATCATGAATATACATCTCTCAGTGACTTGCGTGAGTCCCTTAGCAAGTCATCAAACCTGAGGATCGTCCAAGGGCCCCCTGAACTTGCAGTTGATGTCAAAAGTGAGGATGGCTTTGGGGACTCCCAAATTTTGCACCTTTGGATCATCATTTTTTTTCTGTCAATATTTGGATGGAAAAACTTGAGAAACACTTATCTAGACCCAAACCTTCATAAATTATTATAATCCAATATTTATTGGTCACCTACTCTGTGACACTGGGCTCGGTAGTAGGAATATAAAAATGAACAAAACACAGCCTGGCTCCTCCCCTCAAGGAGCTCACAGACATTGCCCAGTAGGACTTGGGAGAGAGGAGCCAACAAGATAGACTTGTCTATGCCCCCGGATCTTACCTCCAATGAGGGATGGCAAGACATAAACGAATGTGTCACCTGAATAAGCAAGTGTCCTTAACAGGCTCTACACTGACACCAACTTCATTTGGGTATCATACACTCTTCCCCAGAAGGTGTCAAATATTTCTAGTTTCTCTGGTGAGTCATTTGCCAAGAGGAAGACAAATGCTGAAACAAGTTACCATGCAAAGACAAAGGGTGCTGGCCACATACAGCAGAGCTGGTGGGTTGGAACCTGGCCCGGGCCTGCTAAACAACAATGACACGTGCAAAAAAATAACTGGGTGTTGTGGTGGGTGCCTGTAGTCCCAGCTACTTGGGAGGCTGAGACAAGAGAATCACCTAAGCCCAAGAACTGGAGGTTGCTGTGAGCTGTGACACCACAGCCTCTACAGAGGGCGACATAATGTGACTCAGTCTCA
>NW_003852405.1:22688019-22688740 GCF_000181295.1 Otolemur garnettii
GTAGAGTGCCATGGCATCACAGCTCACAGCAACCTCCAACTCCTGGGCTCAAGCGAGTCTCCTGCCTCCGCCTCCCAAGTAGCTGGGACCACAGGTGACTGCCACAACGCCCGGCTATTTTTTGGTTGCAACCGTCATTGTTGTTTGGCGGGTCCGGGCTGGGGATTCGAACCCGCCACCTTAGGTATACGTGCTGGCGTCTTAGCCGGTTGAGCTATAGGTGCCGAGCCAGGTCCTCGCATCTTCTAAGGGCTCCCAACTTAGTAAGTGCCTGGCCTGGCCTCCAGCCTCTATTCCTCGGCCAGGTCGCAGGAGCGCAGTGTAGCCACCAGGGGGCGCAGACAGCCAGTCCGTGCGCAAGGCTTGGGGCGGGGTTAGCTGCGAGGCGGGCCCTGGAACGGCTTCCGGTTTCCGGTGGAGTCCTAGGTCGTCGCGCGCAGCCGTCATGGCAGCCGAGGAGAAGGACCCTCTGAGCTATTTCGCGGCTTACGGGAGCAGCAGCTCAGGCTCCTCGGGCGAGGAGGATAACATCGAGCCGGAGGACACAAGTCGCAGAGCCCCAGATCCGGCGAAGTCTGCGGGCAGCTGTGGGAACAAGGCAGAGAAGCGGCTGCCGGGACCCGACGAGCTGTTCAGCAGCGTGACTCGCCCAGCCTTCCTCTACAATCCGCTCAACAAGCAGATAGACTGGGAGAGGCACGTCGTCAAGGCGCCTGAGGAG
>NW_003852405.1:22689349-22695252 GCF_000181295.1 Otolemur garnettii
AGCCTCCAAAAGAATTCAAAATATGGAAGTCAAACTATGTCCCACCTCCTGAGACCTACACTACTGAAAAGAAACCTCCGCCTCCAGAGCTGGATATGGCTATAAAATGGTCTAACATTTATGAGGACAATGGTGATGATGCCCCACAGAATGCTAAGAAAGCTAGGCTTCTGCCAGAAGGGGAGGAGACGTTGGAATCAGGTAAGGAGGTCAGAATCCAGTGGTAATATCTTTTGGTCCCCCTGATGGGTTTAAGAAAAGTGAGTTTTTTTAATGAACAAAATTTAAATCTAGTGAATTGGCATACTTCCTGTGATGGTCATTGGATACTTTTTGCCCTGTTTTTGAGAAAGATCATGTATATTGAATTTAAAGTGAAGTCTCTATAGCTCAGCCTGTAGTATTTGCTGTGTTTTAGTGAAAGATCTTACATTATTCAGGCTTAAAATGAAATCTCCGATTTTTCAGGCAGTAGTCTCTGTGATTTATGGTGCCTTATTATTAGAACCATACAAATTAATTCATGGTTTCTTGTGACTAGAGTTGTGAAGTGCTGAAGGCTTCATTTTATATTAAGGCAGGTGGCTTTAGAGGTAAAATTAGTATGACAAAATAACTTAATTAATTTCTCATTTGATTGTCACGGTAACATAATTATGTTGCCTAGGCTGATCTTAAATTCCTGGCCTCAGACCATCCTCCCACCTCTGCCTTTGAAAGAGGGATTACAGGTGTGAGCTACAGTGTCCAGCCAGCATTCAGTTTCTGAAAGTCATATGTGATTATATAACTTAACCTACTTAAAACCCTTCAACAGGATAGGGTCAGGACCTTTTATGATAGGCCCTGCCTCCATCTCCACCCTCATTTTAAACCCTTTCTAGCACTTTAAGGTCTTGAAATCCAGAACTGACTAGACCATGCTATTTTATGGTTTGCTCTTGCATCTTAGTCTGAAGTGATCTTTCTTCCCTCTTTGGCTGATAAACTCATTCATCCTTCAGAATCCAACTTAAAAAAAAGAATCTCAGGTACCACCTCTGTACCTTGTATGTGTTAATGCTGTTGATTGCACTTACCACCTCTGTGTGATTTTCTTTTTTCTAAGTCTATCTCCTTTATGCAAACGAGTTCCTCCAACAGCAAGATTCAGGCCTTTTATGTTTGTTTCATAGTTACTAGCACATTGTAAGTATTTGATGGATGGTTGTTGAATTAAACTAAATATTTTGGACTATCCTTTTTAAGAAAAAATGCCATTTTTATTGAACAGATTTCTGATCTGTCCGCATTTTAATTTCTTTGCCCCTTTTACAGCCATGCAGAAAATTATAATGTTTTATGAGAAAGGAGAACTAACTAGCGTGAGTTCTTACCAGTTTTACCTAGCTTTTTTCCATTTCTTTTTTTTTTTTTTTGCAATTTTTGGCCAGGGCTGGGTTTGAACCCACCACCTCTGGTATATGGGGCCAGCACCCTACTCCTTGGAGCCACAGGCACCACCCAGCTTTTCCATTTCTTTTGCTGATCTCCTGATATGTATTGGGAGTCACTACTAAAGGCCCATCTTTAGTAATTGGCATGTTTTTGGAAGCCTCGAATGAAGAGAGCATTTATAATAACTCACATTGTACAGTATTTTATATAATTACTAACACTTTTGCATAAATAATCTTTAATCCTTGTAATACCTTAAGAAACAAGATAGATGTGGAAATGTGAGGTTACTTGTCCACAAAACTCGAAAATGCCAAGTTCTAAAGCAGATACTTTCACACACACAAAAAAAATTTTTTTTTTGAGACAGAGTCTTATTTCGTTGCCCTCAGTAGAGTGTTGTGGCATCATAGCTCACAGCAACCTCCAACTCTTGGGTGCAAGGGAGTCTCCTGCCTCAGCCTCCTAAGTAGCTGGGACTATAGGTACCTTTCACAATGCCCAGCTGTATTTTAGAGACTGTGGCTCTGGCTGGTCTTGAACTGGTGAGCTCAGGCAGTCCACCTACCTTGGCCTCCCAGAGTGCTAGGATTATAGGCATCAGCCACCGCACCCAGGCCCAAGCTTTCTAATTTATTACTCTTAGCTACTTGATACATAGTGCCAAGTAATTCATTATTACTATTTTGTAGATAAGAGGACAATCTCGGATAAAAGAATTTGCCCAAATTCACACAACTAAGAAGAGGCAGAATAGGGATTCAAATTCAGGCCTTTAAATGGAAATTATGCCTTATTAAACTGGTGTTTGGTCTCTTATGTTCTCCAGCCTACAGTATTTGAGAAATAGCTATCCTTCTCTAGGGAGGATGGCAGTAGGGACACTGGAGTTAATGTCTGAACTAGGTTCCCATAGGCTCGTGCTGTCACATCTCTGTCCTTGTGTGGGAAAGGCCAGTATATACCAGGGCAAGTAGGAAGGAAAGAATTCTTTTTTCCAGCTTGCCCTTTAGTTAAGTTAGAAGGAGTTCCAAATATGAGCCAAGTCACCTTGCTTTTCTCATAGAAAATTTTTATCCTTTTCATTAAATGATGATCCTTCTGTCAGAGGACAAATCAGAAGCAAAAAGACCCACTTTTTAGACATTTGCCCTTTCTCAGGCTCCCATTCTGTGTTCATAAAGTCACTGTAAAATTGATTTTAGCCTCTGTTTTTTTGATTCATATAATATCACCTATCAGAAACTCTATATTTTTAAATTCTATAAATTTCAGATTGTCAAGTTACCTTGTTTTTAGTTTGCTTTCCCATTTGCTGCCCTTTGGGCTTTTTTTGCTAGGAACTTTGGTTACTTCAGAGGAAAAACTGAGAAAAGCTCAGAATTCATCCCTGGGCCTTTCTGCTTGTCAGCACTCCTTATTTTGCAGGTGTAAATGTAGGTAAGGCTTAAATATTAGTTGTAGCTTTATCAACATGTGATTAATCTTGGGTGATTAGAGTTCCATACTAAAAAAATTGTTTTCTCACCGGTACATCTGCACATACAACACAGAGTTAAAAGGCTCAGGAATGCTGATGAGTGAACATTGTCAGATTTTTTTCCCCCTGCATTAGTTTTTAGAACAATGCCTTGTCACTAGATGGCACTAGCACTCTGCAAAAATCACAGGTTTTTTGCAAACCTCACTGGTTTGTGATTTTGTTGTTATTCAGTAAATTTACTTGTCAAAGAGGCAAATTAGAAGCAGCAGTGTTTCCAGAATTGTCTTTTTAATGTATGTATTTTAGTAAATAGTAAATTTTATAGTAGACTTAGTATTTTCAAATTGTACATTATCATTACTGAAAATAATCCCCTAAACCATCTTTGATGATAATTAACTTCAATTAAAAAGTAAAAGGCTGGCTCGGCGCCTATAGCTCAACCGGCTAAGGCGCCAGCCACGTACACCTAAGGTGGCGGGTTTGAAGCCCCAGCCCGGACCCGCCAAACAACAATGACGGCTGCAATCAAAAAATAGCTGGGCGTTGTGGCAGGCGCCTGTGGTCCCAGCTACTTGGGAGGCGGAGGCAGGAGACTCGCTTGAGCCCAGGAGTTGGAGGTTGCTGTGAGCTATAATGCCACGGCACTCTACCCAGGGGGACAGCTTGAGGCTCTGTCTCAAAAAAAAAAAAGTAAAAGGCTGCCTGGCGCGGTGGCCTACCAAATCATATCAAATCATGATTTTTTTGAAGTAAATACATTTTAAATTGTAAGCTTTCAATTCCCCTCTCAGAATATTGAATTTGAGGAAAATTAGTATTAGTTTGAGACCAGCCTGAGCAAGAGCAAGACCCTGTCTCTAAAAACAGCTGGGCATTGTGGAGGCTGAGACCAGAGAATCGCTTGAGCCCAAGAGTTGGAGATTGCTATGAGCTATGACAGTGACAAAATGAGACTCTGCTTCAAAAAAAAGTAAAAGCAAGCAGTATACCCATATACTGCTTGGTTGGTTTGTAGAGCTAGTAGTACTTATGCGTTTGTGCGATAAAACCACTGATTAAAACTTTGATTTGTAACTTCCGGGATGAGTCATTGATCTGAATTGTATCTCATTGCTATGCTGCCAACATAAATCTGTACTGCTCTAGGAAACAGGAATAACATCTCCATGCTGTTTGAAGCTTTGAAAAGGAATCACCAGCTACTAATACTAATTTTCCACTTCAAATTCGAAATTCTGAGAAGGAAATTGAAAGCTTACAATTTAAAATATATTTACTTCAAAAAAATTATGATTTGGTATCAGCAGTTTCCAAAACCTTTTAATATGAAAGCCCCTTTCAATGTCAAAATATTTTATAGATCACCATGTGGCACCTGTGGAACTTTGAATATCTGTTGATCAAGAAAATAAAGTCAGGCCAGGCGTGGTGGCTCACACTTGTAATCCTAGCACTCTGGGAGGCCAAGGCAGGTGGATTGCCTGAGCTCACAGGTTTGAGAACAGCGTAAACCAGAGTGAGACCTTGTCTCTAAAAATAGCTGGGCTTCGTGGCAGGCACCTGTAGTCACAGCTGAGAGAAGAGAATCACTTGAGCCCAAAAGTTTGAAGTTCCTGAGAGCTATGACCCCAGAGCACTCTACAGAGAGCGACAAAAAAAAAAAAAAAAAGTCAAAAGCTACAATTAATTCAGTAAAGTGCTCAAAATAAATTTGTACTTTGTAAATCATAACATCTTTTACATGTTGTTTATCTATATGGAGTTCTTAAAATAATACCACACATTTGTTTAGGGAGCTCAGAATTTGCAGCTTTTCTATGCTACTCGATGTCCTATTGAACTATATACAGTTAGATTTTTTTTCAAATAGAATAGAAGGGTCCACTCTTCCCAGGATTGACAGCATTTTTATGAGTTGGAAATTTTCTGTGGCTACAAACACTAATTAAACATTTTGGAAAGGTATGAAGGACATTGTTTAAATAATGTTATGCTCTAACATTATCCAAATTCTCCATTGGATTAGGTGGAACCTACTCCTTAGTGCTTTATACCCTCTAAATATAAGGATTTGGGAGGGGTGGAGAATGAGGTGGGGCGAAAGAAATTGTTTTGGTAGGAGAGAAAGTAGATTAAAAGGAAAAGGATAGCTGATAGCCACTTCCATACATGCTGTCATGGTTAGGTTGATGCCTGTTTTTTTGTGGAAAAAAAAAAGGTACGCCGTTCTTCCAAAGTATAGACTGCAGTGGAATGTACAACAGGGGAGAATATGTGGGAGCTGCTTTTTCAGAACAAACCTCATTTTTGTGGAAATAATTTATTTTAAGCTACCTTAATGTAGCACTAAAGGGTCGCTGAATTTTGTATTGCTGCAATTGAAAAAAATTGCTTACTTTCACGTGCAGTTTAAAGTCAATTTTAATAGTTAATTTTCGGTTTTTATTGGGAAACTTTGGAAGAAACATTAGATGATGAGGGTGATGATTTTGGTATAAAGCCAGTGAAATTTTAATGTTTCACATGTTGTTTTTTTAAAAATTACTGATTGAGAATGTGAACGTTTTAAAACAATAACTGAGAAAATGAAAAAAAAAATTACTGATTGAAACTCTTCCTTTCCTATTTAAAGATGATGAAAAAGATGAGCACACCTCTAAAAAGCGCAAAGTAGAACCAGGGGAACCAGCGAAGAAGAAAAAGTAGAAAACAAATGATCAGAATTTCTGGACTGCTGAACTTAGTGAAATATTTCTTTGGGCAAAATAAGTTGATGTTCTGGATTATTGTGACACATTTCCATGAAGATACGTATGTTAAGGAACTAATAAGTATTGCCTCAAGTACTTTCCACTGTAGAATTCATTTTTCATTTAAACATATGTATTTAAAACTCAAATGGTGACTTGTGATTGTGAAATTGACAACACTTGGAAACATTCTTCCTATCACAGAATTGGTAACATGCTTTGAGAATTTT
>NW_003852405.1:22695272-22714280 GCF_000181295.1 Otolemur garnettii
AGCCTCCAAAAGAATTCAAAATATGGAAGTCAAACTATGTCCCACCTCCTGAGACCTACACTACTGAAAAGAAACCTCCGCCTCCAGAGCTGGATATGGCTATAAAATGGTCTAACATTTATGAGGACAATGGTGATGATGCCCCACAGAATGCTAAGAAAGCTAGGCTTCTGCCAGAAGGGGAGGAGACGTTGGAATCAGATGATGAAAAAGATGAGCACACCTCTAAAAAGCGCAAAGTAGAACCAGGGGAACCAGCGAAGAAGAAAAAGTAGAAAACAAATGATCAGAATTTCTGGACTGCTGAACTTAGTGAAATATTTCTTTGGGCAAAATAAGTTGATGTTCTGGATTATTGTGACACATTTCCATGAAGATACGTATGTTAAGGAACTAATAAGTATTGCCTCAAGTACTTTCCACTGTAGAATTCATTTTTCATTTAAACATATGTATTTAAAACTCAAATGGTGACTTGTGATTGTGAAATTGACAACACTTGGAAACATTCTTCCTATCACAGAATTGGTAACATGCTTTGAGAATTTTGTCACATGTTGACATGCCAATGTACTATGAACCTTTTATAAAGGAATCTATTTTTAACGTAAATATATTGTAATGTACTGTGAACCTGTAGGGTGCTTTTCAATAGTGTCTGTACAGTGTAAATAGATCATGGAAATAAAATTACTTATTCAATATTACTATTACTGCATACCATTAACATCTGAATATTTGTCTCCTCTTTGCCACGTGATGTTTTAAATTGTAATAATATTACCAGTGGGTGACTCCCATGTTCCCAGGTGCTTTGTGCGTATGTTATCCTTGATCCTTAAACCACCTTGTAAAGTAGGTATTGGTATCTTTTCATAGTAAAGAGTGCTTGAGTAACTTGTCCGGTGCCACACAGCTAGTGAGTGATTAATTTGGAATTTAGTACAGGACACTTGAACTCCAAAATCATCACGTTAAACCACCCATGTTCAAGAGCTGCATCAGTTGCCGTCTCTTCCAGGCACTCTTCGATTGTAGATAATGGAGACCTTTTCCTCCTGACCCTATGACTGGACTTAACATGCCTTATATTATGATTATTCATTGATTTCTCTACTAAATAGTAAGTCTGCTGAAGATAAGGCTCTTTTACCAGATTGCCAAATTCAGCAAATTAAAAAATGGGATCCTAGTTAAGTTTGAATTTCAGATAATGTTTTAATATATGTATTTAATATCTGATAACACTACCTGTGCATAGTAATGCTTCCTGTAACCAGGTCTGTTGTGATGTTTTCCATATAGTAATACTCAATAAAACGAACAAGAGGTTGTTGGGAAGATGTAATCTTTGTTTTAAGCTCTATAGTACAAATTGCAGCGCAGTTATTTGTGTAGCATTTCGAATGATAAAAAGAAATTACACATTGCCTGGATCTATTCATCATTCTTAAGCTTTTAGGAGACAAGAGTTAATTACAGGGTCTGCACAGTACATAAGGAAGACATTAATTTTTAAGTTTTAAAGAACCTCCAGGCTGTTTTATCCCCATCATGAAAGACAAAGTTTGAAAAATTATGTAAAATTTGTTTACTTAGCAACATAGGTAGAGTAGATTAAAATTTGTAAGAAGTGGCTCGGCGCCTGTGGCTCAAGCGGCTAGGGCGCCAGCCACATACACCTAGGGTGGCGGGTTCGAATCCCCAGGCCGGACCCGCCAAACAACAATGATGGCTGCAACCAAGGAATGGCCGGGCGTTGTGGCGGGCGCCTGTGGTCCCAGCTACTTGGGAGGCTGAGGCAGGAGACTCGCTTGAGCCCAGGAGTTGGAGGTTGCTGTGAGCGTGATGCCATGGCACTCTACCCAGGGGGACAGCTTGAGGCTCCGTCTCAAAAAAAAAAAAAAAAAAAAAATTTGTAAGAAGTTACTAAAAGTGATTGTGCCAGGCTTGGAACCCTTAGCTCAGTGATTAGGGTGCTGGCCACATGTACTGGGGCTGGTGGGTTCAAACCCGGCCGGGGCCTGCTAAACAATGACAACAACAACAAAAATAGCCAGGTGTCGTGGTGGGCACCAGTAGTCCCAGCTGCTTGGGAGGCTGAGACAAGAGAATCGCCTTAGCCCAAGAGTTTGAGATAGCTGTGAGATGTGATGCCACAGCACTCTACCCAGGGCAATAGTGAGATTCTGTCTCAAAAAAAAAAAAAGGAAGTGATTGTGCCAGTCTTGGTGTTTAGTAGACTGAGGAAGGGACATAACGAGTACAATGGCTTTCTCTATATCTCTAACTTAGACCAGTTGCATGGCTGCAGATCCTTGAGGTTTGCAAAAACTATACATGAGATCCAAAATAGAAATAATTGCTAATGCAAGAATTTTTTCTTAACTGAAGTCTTTGTGTGTGAAGAATTTGGGAATCTGTAGAAGTGGCATCAACTGAAATATAACCCCAGTGTGACACCAGCCTACGCACAAATGAACTGAGTTATAATTGCAAGGTTGTGATTCCCAGGCTCTGGAGGAATCTACAGAATACTTGCATGTGGAGCACATATTTGAGAAGTTGCTGAAATGCTGCAAGGTTTTAAAATTAATATGAAAGCAAACTTCATACACAACACCTCAGCATGCCACTCACTGATAATCTTTTAACTCTCTATGCCACTCACTGTCTGAAAATCTTTTAAATCTCTTTTTACTCATTTGTTCAACTCCCAATGTAGATGAATTAGTTTGTGAAAGCTCACTAGTTCATCCCTGGTAGTGGCTTTGCACCTCCTTTCTAGAAATTAACAGAAGTGAGAAAGCAGATGTCACTCTTTTGGATCAAGTGTGTGTGTTTTAGGTAGCGGCTACACCTGTGGAGTTAGTACACCGTCGCTGGGAGATGTGCACCTGTGCCAGGACAGGTCATGGCTGGGTTTTATGTTATGAAGGGGAAGAGAAGACTTAAGAAGGAGCAGGGTAAATATTTGGAGCAGGCTGACTCAGCCGTTGTATCCCACTGGGTTTCTTGTCAAAATACGGCCAAAAAGTAGGAAGGAAAATGAACTTATTCATGGATTGCTGAAATACTTCTGGTTGGAAAATGGACTTTCCTATCACTCTACACCCATCAGCACATTAGAGGAGGGATTCTTTTCCCCTTCAGAGATGTCCTGGGAACCTGTTTGCACAAGCGTGTCTGTGTGGATACTGAGGGAAAGTTTGGTTCATCGAGTGAAAACCCAGTGGGAGGAGTTGTAAAAATCTATATACAAATAGATAAGAAGACTCCTCTATTCAAGTGTCCTTTTCAGAGAATCAAGTCACTTGATATTCTGATTGTTCCTCATCTATTTTTTTCTTTTTTTGAGATGGAATCTCAAGCTGTTTTCCTCACCATAGCTCACAGCAACCTCCTGGGCTCAAGGGAGTCTCCTGCCTCAGCCTCCCAAGTAGCTGGGACCACAGGTGCCTGCCACAATGCCTGGCTATTTTTTTGGTTGCAGCCGTCATTGTTGTTTGGCAGGCCCAGGCTGGATTCGAGCCCGCTACCTTAGATATATGTGGCTGGCGCCTTAGCCGCTTGAGCCACAGGTGCTGAGCCTCAAGTGATTCTCTTGCCTCAGTTTTCCTTTTCCTTTCCTTCCTTTTCCCTTCCCTTTCCCTTTCCTTTTTGTAGAGACATGGTTTGGCTCTTGGTCTCAAACTCCTGAGTTCAAGCAGTTGACTAGGGCTGCCAGGTTTGAACCCAGCCCAAGCCTGATAAACAACAATGACAACTACAACAAAAAAATAGCCAGGAGTTGTGGCAGGCAACTGTAGTCCCAGCTACTTGGGAGGCTGAGGCAAGAGAATTGCTTAAGAGTTAGAGGTTGCTGTGAGCTGTGACACCACAGCACTCTACTGAAGGCGACATAATGAAACTGTCTTTAAAAAAATAAAAGAGTGGATATGAGAAACTGGTGGTACTTGGTGAGATATAATGGCTGAGTGTGAGATTTCATTTATTGGAAACTATATATTTTTTAATTAGAATAGATAGACTAATGCAGGTTTGGACAGAATCTATATGTAAAAGATGTACAATTCAGTTATATACAAAGCCTTACCAGAGATATTTGAAAAATGTATTTTTATAGGTATTTATGATCTGAATGAACTCAGCAACTCAATTTGATTAAGTCAAAAACTTGGGTTAATTTAAATCCACCACTGGACCATTGGTGGTATTTTGGATTTTTGAGTTTTGGATCCATACTTCACTGCCTTCCTACCTCCACCCTCCATTTGATGGCGGTACAGCAGTTCCAGACATTCCTGCAGAAAGGTATAAAGTTCCCAGGAAAGGTTCTAGAGTTTTTGTAAAATCCTAAAATTTTCTTTCTTTATTTTCCCCCACATAACACTTCAATGCAAAGAAGCATGTGGAGGGGGAGACCAAGAAGCACTTGTATGTGCTATTCACCGAGGGGGGATTTTTTGCCCATTTTGTTCATTAACTAGAATAGTGGTGCTCAACCTTCCTAATGCTGCGATGTATTCTCATTGTTACAAAGGGGCGTGATCCACAGGCTGAGAACTGCTGGACTAGACCAATGCCTGGCACCTGGCACCTGGCACCATTCTATACACCTGCTAAAAGTTACTGAATTCCTCAGCCCTGTTTGGGGTGATTCGTACTGATCTTGGTATACTGCTGTCCACCCTGTCCAGAGGCTTGTGTTTTCAGTCTTATGGGTCAAGAAGTCTTGACAATTTCTAGTAGTTTGAATTAGGTTTTCTGTCATTTTCAGCCAAAACTGTCCTAACTGATGGAAAACTCACTCTATTGCTTGGATTTCCTCCCAGGCTCCAGGCTGTTCTGGCTCTCTTCTGCATTTTCTTCGATTTCTTCTTTTCCAGTTGCCCTTCAAACCCCAGTCCAGTCTACACTGTCATCCTCATTCTCCACACTGGTTGTCAAATCTCAGCCAAGTTCATGACTACCGCCCTCAGTAGCACTCGTGGTTCCCAGCACCGCACAGCTTGCCAGAGTGCTCTTGTAAAGTTCCCAATCTTCCATCTCACTTTGGTCTTATTAAAGCTCCTTCTCATCCTGCGTGTCCAAAAGCAAGCACATTGTTTCAAAAGCCATAGCATCATCTACATTGCGTAGACGATGGCATCTAATTAATGGCATCACCATAAAGGCAGAAATCTGCCCTCTGCCTCACTTCCCATCACGTGGATTTTGTCAGTAAACCTGGTGGTTTCTGCCTGTTCATTCTCACACACCTCTTATTCCAGCTCTAATAAATTATTTATTATCCCTTAGTAGGCTACTCAGTTCCATAGTTCTGGACCTTCACTACCATTTCCTTAACGTGGCCCTTCTCATCTACCTAGTGAACTCCCCTGGTCTCCAAGAATCAGCAGAGATGGCTCGGCTCCCGTAGCACAGTGGTTAAGGGGCCAACCACATAATTGAGGCTAAATAACTAAATAACAATGACAACTGCAACAAAAAAGAGCGGGGTGTTGTGGCGGGCACCTGTAGTCCCAGCTACTTGGGAGGCTGAGACAAGAGAATCGCTTATGGCTCGGCGCCTATAGCTCAACCGGCTAAGGCGCCAGCCACGTACACGTAAGGTGGCGGGTTCGAATCCCCAGCCCGGACCCACCAAACAACAATGACGGCTGCAACCAAAAAATAGCCGGGCACTGTGGCGGGCACCTGTGGTCCCAGCTACTTGGGAGGCGGAGGCAGGAGACTCACTTGAGCCCAGGAGTTGGAGGTTGCTGTGAGCTGTAATGCCACGGCACTCTGCCCAAGGGGACAGCTTGAGGCTCTTTCAAAAAAAAAAAAAAAAAGAGAATCGCTTATGCCTAAGAGTTGGAGGTTGCTGTGAGCTGTGACTCTACGGCACTCTACCGAGGGCGACGTAGACTCTAACTCAAAAAAAAAAAAGTGAATGTTTTAGGACGACTAATGCATATTTTAAGGACTTGGTAGATAACATATTACATATTTGGCATATCTTTAATTGAAAGCCTTAAAATGCAGTAATAGGGATGAAACTATACTCTTCTCCCTCCAAAAATACTGTTTAGCTTTTCACTTGTTTCTCAAAGTCTCTTTAAGCAAAGCGAGACACTGTTAGGCCACAGATGTCTCAAATGGCATTGGCTTTCCTCTAACATTTCGAATTCTGACTTGAGTTTAAAGCACGGCAGCTGGGTGTGGGGGGGGCCTCCAGGGGCCTCCAGCTGGGCCTTCCCCACAGGAGGAAATGTTTTCAGTGCCATCTTCTCCTCCTTTCCTGGGCTCACAGACAAGCCCACAAAATGACAGGTTTACAGCCTGGATTTGGAAAGTCATTTCCTGCGTGTCTGTCATATTTGGATACCCAGAGTCTGGAACTGCTCTTTCTTCTCCTGTGTTTACCGTTTTCTGAAAAAGAAGAAGAAACAGTGGATTTGAGGTACAAGTTTAGCTCCTTTCCTAGTGTAATTACCTGTCTTTGTTTCTAAATGGGACTCAAATCCTAGCACCCTTACCCTGGCACACCAGGGAGTTTGTGTGAACGCTTTAAACTTAGAATTCCTAAGGGAAACTGCAGGGAAATGACAGAACAGTCACTTCCAACGGAGAGGCTGACTTGTCTCCCAGCAAAGCCACAAGCAGGCCAACTCAGAAATCATGCCCGGGAACTCCCCACCCCCAGTCCAGGGGGATTTTAAGACCCTGCTGGTAGCTTTTGCTGATTTTTGGTTTGGACATATACCCACGGGTTTACACATCTATACACCCACAGGTGTTCTGTAACTGTCCTCAGGACTTTTTCTTCCTTTTTTTTACCTGGTTCTGCCTTCAGGCCTTCTCTTCCTATTCTGTCCTTCATTACAAAGAGTGGCCTAAAAGCCTAGCAGTAAATTTCTTCTATAACATCTGGAATCCATATGTCAAATCTGCAAATTATAAAAGCTTTTTTTCCTTTCATTTAGGCTTAATTATTTCAGCTCCAACTTCCCCCACCCTTGCCTCCCTCCATACCAAACTAATTAGGGCAATTATCTGAGCCATCCATGGCTACAGATCAATTAAAGCCTGCTATTGAGGTTGACAAATGAGAGGGTTAATTTTTCTTCACTGCTCCATAGTTGGGGAAGAAAGATAACAAGCCCTTAATTTTTTCAGGTGCTTTTGAGTTTTCCAACTCGCCTCTCTATGCCAGACTGCCACCAGGACTTACTCTGGCCTTACTCTGGACTTATTCTTACTTCCAGACAGTCTGGAACCCTGAGTGAATGATTGAATTCTCCAGGGAAGCACTGGAATTCATTGCTACTCGGGACAGAGGCTCCCAGCTTTGCTGCTTCAGTGTATTAAAAAGATGTGAAGCTATTTTTAAGAAAAAAGATTGTATTTTTCTGATGTCTCTGGCACCAACTCAGCAAGGTTGACTTAAAACCTTACTCAAAGGCTTTTTCTAGAAAATGTGATCTATGTTCCGTGTATTTTTAAGTTGCTTAGAAATTGCTGCATTCTTTCAGTCACTCTGGCTAGTTATGAACTGCTTAAGTTTTTCTGTTTTTTTCCACATTTGTGTCCATTTGTAACAGAAGGGACCCTATGTCGGTCTTGCTGGATAGCTTAACCAGAGTTTCTAATTTGCCCTTGAGGTTCATTTTAGATCACAGACTAAAATACAAACCAGCCTGAGCTAGAGCAAGTCTATAAAAACAGCCGGATGTTGTGGTGGGTGCCTGTAGTCCAGCTACTTGGGAGGCTGAGGCAAGAGGATCATTTGAGCTCAAGAGTTTGAAGTTGCTGTGAGCTATGACACTATAGCACTCTACAGAGAGTGACAAAGTGAGACTGTCTCAAAAAAAAAAAGACTAGGGGAAAGAAATAATAAAGTTAGACTAGACCTTGGGCTACATCGAGAACATTATTGCAATTAGTGGAGATAAACCTTAGGTGGAGCCAAAGGCTACTGAAGAGATTCCCCCAGTTGGCCTGTGGGCCGACCCCTCAGATTTCCTGAGTTGCTGGCTGCCTCACTGCATTAGCCAGAGCTGGCCAACTGTGAAAGGGGAGGGTGAGGGTACAGGGAACATCTGCTCCCCAAAAAAGGGAAAGAGAGGAAAGACCTCCTTATTAATGGGGGAAATTCCTTGACTAGAATTCCCAGTAAAGCATTACCAGAGAGTTAAAAAGCAGACTCCCAGGAGAGGAGCTCCCAGGGAGGAGTAACATTATCCAAACTCTCATCTTGTCACTCAGTCACGGTCATTGTTAGCTCACTGCTGGGCATATCTTATCTTCCTTTCTAGATTAGAGGCTGCTGGAGAGTGCAGTAGAGGGAGCCTTACACTCTTCTGGGACAACCTCAGGGACCCAGTGGAAAGCAATAAGGTTAAAATTGTTCAATAAATAATTGCACAAATGAACACTTAGCATTTTAAAGCAAACGAGTTCTTTTTCTTTTCAGTATTTCCCCTGCCAGCCTGTTTGCTGTGGGGGGCACTGAACAGCCACAGGGAAGGAAGGCCCAATAAAGATGGTGTGCCGACCTCCTTATTTCCCTCTTCTGGCCTTGGGGGATGCTAACCCGGTCTGGATTCTGTCTTCTGTGTCTCAGGAATGAGGCAGTTTCCTTTGTAAAAGCTAGTTATGTGGAATGAATGATAAGCTTCAATTGACTGAGACTCTCCCATTACCTCTATTATTAGGGGGAAAAATATAAGAAAATAGGGAAGGGCTCGGCGCCTGTGGCTCAAGCGGTTAAGGTACCAGCCACATACACCTAAGGAGGTGGGTTCGAATCCACCCCAGGCCCACCAAACAACAATGATGGCTGCAGCCAAAAAATAGTCAGGCGTTGTGGCGGGCGTCTGTGGTCCCAGCTACTTGGGAGGCGGAGGCAAGAGACTCGCTTAAGCCCAAGAGTTAGAGGTTACTGTGAGCTGTGATGCCACAGCACTCTACCCAGGGGGATAGCTTGAGGCTCTGTCTCAAAAAAAAAAAAAGAAAAGAAAATAGGGAAGGAAGTTGTTCAATAAAAAGTGGATGAGGGGGTCAAAGACTGAAAGTAAAAATTATTCCAAGACTCAAGACAAAAGGAACATGGAGTCCAGGTTCTATGTGGGCAATACTGGCCTTTATTTCCACCCAGGTAAGGGCAAGCTGGGTTCAAGAAAGACATGTGGGCAATGGTGGATGGAGGTTTTGTTTGTTTTTTTTTTTTGAGACGGAGCCTCAAGCTGTCCCCCTGGGTAGAGTGCCATGGCATCACAGCTCACAGCAACCTCCAGCTCCTGGGCTCAAGCGAGTCTCCTGTCTCAGCCTTCCAAGTAGCTGGGACTACAGGCACCCGCCACAATGCCTGGCCATTTTTTGGTTGCAGCCATCATTGTTGTTTGGCGGGCCCGGGCTGGGGATTCGAACCCACCACCTTAGGTGTATGTGGCTGGCGCCTTAGCCGCTTGAGCCACAGGCGCTGAGCCGTGGATGGAGGTTTTAAAGGAGGAAGGGTGAGGGGGTTGGCACATCCACCTTTCCAGGGTGGGACATTGGTCAGAAGGGTGGGGGTTTACCCATTTACGTGGGTTTGCTCCATTTGGGTGGGGTTCCTACACTTGACTCTATCATTGGACAGGTGTCTACTTTTTTTATTGAAGCAATAGTAAGGCACTCTGCTTCATTTGTAGAGAATTTGTGCACATTTCCAAAGACTATAATTTGAAAAAGAATTATAGGCAAAACCATGCTGCCAAATGCAATGGGTAGGAAGGATTGTGTTGTAAGGACAAAATAGAACAAGTTTTTTGTTTTGTTTTTTTTTTAAGTCCCAACTCAGTTTCCTTTGTAAAAGCTAGTTATATGGTAGCATATATTTTTTTTTCTTTTCAGTTTTTGGCCAGGCCGGGTTTGAACCCACCACCTCTGGTATATGGGGCCGGTGCCCTACTCCTTTGAGCCTGGTAGCATATTTAATAGCAAAACCATTGACTGATGGCAACTTTAGTAAGCAATGTATGGGAAGCATGGCACATATAACTTGTCCTGAACACAAGGGGGATCTTTCTAACATCAGTTTGTCTCACCAGACTATCGCCAAGCAAACGGAAGAAAATGGAAAATCTATTGAAAGAAGTTTGGGGAGCAAAGCCATTAATTTTAAATTTTATGCCTTGGAGATGGATGACAGCACTGATGTGACAAGTACAGCTCAACCTGACATTTTTATTAGAGGTATTGATGACACATGTAATGTCACTGCAGATTTGGCTTCTTTAGTGTCATTAAAAGGCACGACTAAATTAAGAGATCTATATGAAGCAGTAAAAAGATGTTAAAGTGATTTTCTGTGTCTATGGCGAATATGTCTGGTACAGTCACTGATGATGCTCTGGCAGGGGCAGGTAAAATGAACAGAAGATGCTGCAGTTGCTGCCTCCAACTCATGTTTGATGAAGTATCGTTGCACGGTACATCAAGAAAATGTATGTGCAAAAGCTTTAAAAATGGATAATGTCCTGCAAATCATCAAGACTGAATTTATAAGGGCAAGAGATTGAATCATCACCAATTCCAGGAATTCCTTAAAATTATCGATGCTACAGTGACATCATTTACTTTTTGGAAGATGGCTAAGTCGAGGCCACCTGTTGAAAGGATTCTATGATTTGTGACACATTTCAAGTCATTTACGGTATCAAAACCCAAACTTGTGCCAGAACTTGACGATGAAAACTGGCTAACAGATTTAGCATTTTTAGTACATTCAACCAATTATTAAAATGAATTCAACAAGTGTCTTCTAGGTGACAACCAACTTACAAAGTTTCTTTCTTTTCTTTCTTTCTTTTTCTTTTTTTTGAGACAGAGTCTTACTTTGTTGATCTCTGTAGAGTGCCGTAGTCATAGCTCAGTGGTTATCATAGTGGGACTCTGTCTCAAAAAAAAAAAAAAATCAATTTATAGCCATAGAAGAAAGTAAAAATGTCCTGAAACCTCAATGCCCTGCGATAACCACTATTCACATTTTCATGACCATCCTTTTCAAGCATCTCACATCTCTATATACAAATTTGTGTAAATAGAGTTAACGTGTTATATTTATTATGACACTTATTTTTTGATACTGCTTGGCTGGTTGTTTTCTTCCTCCCAGCAAATCACTATCAAAATACGATGTGAATAGGTCCTTTTCTTTCCCCATGCTCATATGATCAGAAGCTCTGTTTGTGCACATGTGTGCATGTGCGTAAGGGGCTCTGTGATGCATTTTACCTGCCTCATCTAAACTGTATCACTAGGTCATGGAAATCCCACCAAGAACACAGGATGGGTTTAACCTGTTCCTCTACTGAGGGTAAAGTGCTGTGGCATCACAGCTCACAGCAACCCCAAACTCTTTGGCTTTGGCGATTCTCTTGCCTCAGCCTCCCAAGTAGCTGGAACTACAGGCACCCGCCACAATGCCTGGCTACTTTTTGGTTGTTGTTGCAGTTGTCATTGTTGTTTTAGCTGGCCTGGGCTGGGTTCGAACCCGCCAGCCTCAGTGTATGTGGCCAGTGCCCTACCCTCTGAGCTACGGGGCACCGCCCTTTCTTTTGATTTTTTTTTTTTTTTTTTGAGACAGAGCCTCAAGCTATCCTCCTGGCTAGAGTGCTGTGGCATCACAGCTCACAGCAACCTCCAACTCCTGGGCTCAAGCGAGTTTCCTGCCTCAGCCTCCCAAGTAGCTGGGACAACAGGCGCCTGCCATAACACCTGGCTATTTATGGTTGCAGCCATCATTGTTGTTTTGGCAGGCCCGGGCTGGATTTGAACCCACCACCTTAGGTATATGTGGCTGGCGCCTTAGCCACTTGAGCCATAGGCACTGAGCCCTTTCTTTTGATTTTTTAATGAAATCCTTTTTCCTTTTTCAGTGGTCCACACTCCCATCTTTTGAAACCAGATATTCAGTGGTTTTTCTCCCCCCCACATTCTGCTTCCTTAAATTGATTGAACTTTGGGGTTATCAGCTTAGTATGTAACAAACTTACTAGAGCATTTTGTCTCTGTATGGCCTCCACACAGAATTTATAGGGTTTCCAGTTTTTTCCTTGTGCGTCCTTTCATATGGATCTGTAACTTCTTTTAAACAAGTGAAACGCTGTTTATAAAAGAACAGCTAAGTCGTCTCACCCTCAAAGGAACTCTACCCCTCACTCTAAAAAGTGGCCTTATGAGGAAAGGAGGGTTAGCTGTGCAAGCGCTATCAGAATAAACTGCCAGTGACGACACACAGAGATAGGGCACTGTTTCAAAGATTCCCTGGACAAAAACACCACATTTTTCTCGTTTCTGATTCCCCTGGGCTTCTACATTCCAGCCCTTCCCCATTGTCTCCCCGTGGAATCTTTCTCTACCTGAAACATCTTCACAGCCTTTTTGAGTATTATGTTCCAGGACCCTTTCTTTTCTTGCACAATGCGAGGCCTATTGGTATCTAGTTTTAATAAATATATCCTCTCATCAGTGATCAGGGTTTTTGAAAAGCAACAAGTATAGTCCCGGCAGAATTTCAGGAGCATTCTCTGGTCCCTGAGTGAGACATGGTAGCATGGAGTGCTGGGCCAGGTCAGCTGTGCTGTCCAAGCTCTCCAGAGTGTCATGCCCCCTCTGGCTGGAAGCCTCGCTTTGTCATAGGTTGTGGGTAGGGCATTCATGTGCCCCCTGAGCTACACCAATTTTGCCTTTCTAGAGGCAAAACAATTCATACTGATGTCAAAAATAGAATCTACAATGCCTATCCAATAGGGAAGTTGTGAAATAGCCATGCTTTGTGTTAAGACTTTCCAGCCACCTCTGCTGAAAGAGCTGTGGAAATCCAATGTTAGTCTTGTTTCTATGGCTATTGTGAATTATTTTGCTTCAATCCGTTAGCAAACAATGGTTGTTTATGATCAAGGTAAGCATCAGGCTTTGCACTGGACTCATTTTTAAAGAAGCAAAAAGAATTGTCATCTCTCTTTCCTTAACAAAAATCTTACTCGATGGACTCTCAATAAAGGCTGGGTATCAGTGTTTTCAAATTAGAGAATTTATTTGGATGTTTTGGAAAATTCCATTCACTCTCTGCAGCTTCATTATTGACAAGGGCTATCGAGCTTTCCAAGAGGGTCTTATCTGCAAGCTGCAGCAGTTACTGTTGGAGCTGCCAAACAGGTTCAGTGGGATTACACAGCTGCCGGGGAGCTGGAGGCCGGGCTGGGCGAGCTCCCTGCTGTCTCCTTTCAAGGCCTGCAGGCTTTGACCTGTAAATAGGTGCCTAAACCCAGCCTAATCTGTCACACAAATATGCCTTAGCAAAAGTGGTAATGTCCCTCATTACCTGGCCTATATTTAGAGAGGTACTTGTATAAATTGTATACTTGAAGCTATGCCTGGTATTTCTATAAAACCCTCTTAAGAGATGATATAATGGTTCGAATTTTATTTATAGCAGCCAATGGGAACAAGGCCTAAAATAACAAGCCAGCATCCACCCCACAATGTCCTCTAGGCCGAGCTCAAGTGTTCCGTTCTTGGGGGATTGTGTTTTACTCATTTGAGATGACTTTTCCCGTCTTTGCCTGTCAGGATTTATGATCTTAATGCTTCCATTAAAAAGCAGATTTCAATTCTCAGTTTTGTTCAATAGTTTAGAGAATTATTTTCAATGTGTGAAATTTTTAAAACTCCCTAAAATTGGAATAGTCTTTGACATTCCTGGTTGAAAACTAAAAGTCTAGCCAAAATTAGTTCTGTTTTATTCCTACAATGGAGTGTACAAAAATTCAAAAAGCTATTTCAATGTAAGTTTTTATTGTAAAGGCCATTTGGGAGGTTGCTTAGGGAAACAAGTAATTAGAAGGGCGATCCGAGTTATCTATCAGTGTAAATATGTTTACTATCTCCAGCAGTTAGCAATTTTTTTCTAGTCCAGAAAAGCCCTTATCAGAGCAGCATTCTTCTTTTAAAATGGGAAAAAGGAACAACAACTGGTCATTGGGTCCCGCAGGAGCGTGTTGGAGCTTATTATCATGAATAATACAAATTATTAAAACTTTATCGTCCTTCCTTAATACGCAAGTAATTCATTCATTTACTAATTTTTATCCTGTAAAGCAAAACGGAAAGTTATATATACCCGTTATTTAAAACATATTTGGCATTTAATGTATATGGCAAGGTGCCCTCTCCTTAAGAGAACTTTAATAGAACTGGCCCTGCTGGGGTAGATAATAGTTAAATACTCAATATTAAATAATGATTTATTCGCCCCTTCTTTTTTTTTAAAGGTAGTCTTTTTGAAGATCTCATGCAGTAGTATTCATTCAAATCAGAAGAACTTGGGCAGCCCCTGTGGCTCAGTGGGTAGGGCGCCGGCCCCATATACCAAAGGTGGTGGGTTTGAACCCAGCCCTGGCCAAACTGCAACAAAAAAATAGCCAGGCGTAGTGGTAGGCACCTGTAGTCCCAGTTACTCAGGAGGCTAAGGCAAGAGAATTGCTTAAGCCCAGGAGTTGGAGGTCGCTGTGAGCTGCGACACCACTGCATTCTACAGAGGATGACAGAGTGAGACTCTGTCTTAAAAAAAAAAAAAAAAATTAGAAGAACTTTATAACTTTATTTGCTCCTATCATTGGTTCCGTGATGGAGGGAGATAGCAAGAATTGCCAAGTTTTCAGATTTACAATATTGCTATAATTTGACTAGTAACCCAACAACCTGAACCAACTGGTGCCCTGTTCGTTTATCCTACAACAAATTGCTGCGAAGTTTATAAATGATACTGTGTTATTGACCCCATGGATTTGTGGAGTATCTCAGTTTCAGAGATACTTTTGTCCTCATAGTCTCAGTCTGATTGATGTGTCTGTGTTAAGGCCACACTGCCTTTTGCCCCACTTCTTTTCCATTCATTCATTCGCTCACCAGCTACTATGTACCAGGCCCTAGGATTCCAAACAATGATATTTGAGCTGACACATGAGGGATAAGTTCGATTCTACCTGTGCTCAGGCCTAGTAGGCAGTAAACAAGCAAAATATACCGACAAAGAAGATAATTATCGTTTGTGATGTGTGTTATGCCCAGAAACTCTTAGCCACAGTGCAGTTGAGCTAAGATTTGAAGGATAAACAAGACTCAGTCGTGCATTCCCTGCAAAGAGGGATTCCTGCACAAAGTGCCTGAGCAGGAAATGCTTTGGCAAGTTTGAGAAAAAGGAAGGTGGCCTGCATGCTTTGGAAGGGGAATGGTAGGAGGCAAGTGCTGTGGTCCCCACCTGCCCAATTTATATGCTGAAATCCTAACTTCCGAGTGGATGATGCATTTTCTTTAGCATACCAAGCAAGCTCTCTGTGTTTCTCCAACAGCAGTTTGGGAATGTTTACACAGAGACTTCTGAATGTTTTACACAGTGGGGTCTTTTGAATAGGATTAACGCCCTTATAAACAAGGTCCTGGAAAGATCTCTTACCCCCACGTAAGAAAGGATGTCAGGAGATGATGCCATCTGTGAACCAGAAAGCTGGCCCTCGCCAGACACCAAATCTGTGGGGACTTTGATCTTAGAATCCCCAGCCTCCAGAACTGTGAGAAATAAATTCGTGTTGTTTATAAGCCGCCCAGTCTATGGTATTTTGTTATAGCAGCCCTAGTCCATTCAGACTGAGGCACTGAAGCTGGGAAAGCAGGCAGAAGCCACATTATGTAAGTCCTTGCAAGCTGAGGAAGGAATCTGGAATGTAGTCTACAAGCAAGAAGACCCTGAAGGGCTTAAGGGGGGAAAGGTCAGGTGAATGGGGGCGGGGGTGTGCAGAAGCATTTAGAGTCAAGTGACTCACACGCAAATATGTGAAAAGATAAAACGTGTGGTGAAATTGGGCCAGGGCAGTGGCTCACGCCTATAATCCTAACACTCTGGGAGACAGAGGCAGGTGGATCCCTTGAACTCAGGAGTTTGAGACCACATCTGAGCCAGAGTAAGACCTTGTCCCTACTAAAAATAGAAAAATTAGCCAGGTGTGTGATGGGCATCTGTAGTCCCAGCTACTCCGGAAGCTGAGCAAGAGGATCCCTTGAACCCAGGAGTTTGAAGTTGCTGTAGTAAGCTACACTGTATGCCACAGGACTCTAACCTGCGCAACGGAGTAGACGCTGTCTCCAAAAAAAAAAAAAAAGTCAGGCAGCGCCTGTGGCTCAGTGAGTAGGGCGCCGGCCCCATATACTGAGGGTGGTGGGTTTGAACCTGGCCCCAGCCAAACTGCAACAAAAAAAATAGCCGGGTGTTGTGGCAGGCACCTGTAGTCCCAGCTACTCGGAAGGCTGAGGCAAGAGAATTGCCTAAGCCTAAAAGCTGGAAATTGCTGTGAGCTGTAACCATGGCACTCTACTGAGGGCAACAAAGTGAGACTCTGTTTCTAAAAAAAAAAAAAAAAAAAGTGTGGTGAAATTGTTAAAATTCAAAAAAAGAACCCTTCATTTAGAATCTTTTGTGGAAGTAGATATGATGACTATTCAAGTAGCTTCCTGTACCAAAATTCTGTCACTAGTCAAAAATGAAATGGCAGTGTCTAAGTCCAAAGCTTTGGAATATTGCACTGTGCCAAAGAAAGCAAGCCCATATTTTTGAAATGGATTTATCATACTCTGAAGACATATTAAATGAACTAATTGAGCAACTTTAATACACTGTTTATCTTTCAAATGACACAGAGCAGTATCATGATCTCTTTCCTTTTCTTTGACTGTACGTAATCAGAAATCATTGGTGATCCTTATTTATACTGGTTCAGACATGACTGCCTCTCTTAGCAGTGCAGAGAGATCCTTTATGGTGAAGGTGTCCATTTCCATGTGTCAAAATTATACTAACGAGATGGAACTTTATGTTTCTAGGATGTTTAAGTGTTTGGAGAGAAATTCCTTACGTGTTTCTAAAAACCTTTCATTAAATCATGAGTTCAGTTTCAGCTTTAGCAACTCCTGTTAATGGTCTTGTTGATGTTGATAAATATCCACTCCACATCTTCCCACAGGAAGATTTCTGGTGGGCTTGTCCATCGATAGCCTTTCCAGTGATAACTCATCTTCCTAATTCCTTTTTGCCTTTCTGTCTTGGCCTGTCATTGACCTCATTCGTGCATTTTCTTTAGCATACCAAGCTCTCTGCGTTTCTCCAACAGCAGTTTTGGAATGTTTACACAGAGAATTCATTTATAGCTTGGCTCACTTTTTGTTAACATAATGCTATGGAATGAAATCCTTGCTTCCCTTCAGCCTTGACAGGTCTTGGCAGTAACTGCTACTTACTTGGTTGTGGTTTCCATCTGGGGAGAAAGCTCTCACTCCTCTTTTAAACACAACCTCACCTCAGACATTCCCCTCACTGGGACATTAAGCCTCTTCTCTGTCTTCCTCTTACTCAGGAGTTGCCCCCAAATTATTGTTGAGGCAGCCCCCTTGCAATTCCCGTGAGTGATCTGTACTTTCCCACCTCTACGCCTTTGCTCCTGCTGGTCCACTAGCGTGGATGCCTTGTCTCATCTCTCCCCAGCCAACAGTTGGGTCCTGCCTGTTTCACCAAGACTTCTTGGAACCCTTTAATCAGAAGGTTTTGTTTGAGTTCTCATTGAGCATTTTTCCTAAGATTATGAAATGACCCATTCAGATTTTCCAAAGACAGCAACCAATACCCAAGATTCTTTTTTTTTTAAATTAATTAATTTATTTTTATTTTGGCTGGAGCTGGGTTTGAACCTGCCACCTCTGGCATATGGGGTTGGTGCCCTACCCTTTTGAGCCACAGGCACCGCCCCAAGATTCAGTAAGTAAAGGGTTAAGCCTGTAGCTAGAGTGGGGAGAAAAAGAAGCAAATATTTGGAGTAGGATATAGAGAGAAAGTTTAAGCTTTGGAATCAATTTTTTCTAATGTGAATTCTGAAAGTCATTTACCAGTTCCGTGACCCCGGATAAATTACTTTTCCTCCCTGAACCTCAGACTTCTCATAGGTGAAATTGGGATAGCAATTCTACCCTTTGATTCTAGGACTCCCGTATTCTTGCAACGGTACAGATAATATCCTGTATTATATTGGTTGCCAATACAAAACATACCATACATCTTATAAGACAGAATATCATCCATTTACAGGTGCTCTCTCAGTTGGCACCACAAATAAGCCTTCAGTAGGCCATTCCACCACTCCAGAAGGCTTCCTGCTGCTGGGTAATGGGATAAGTGTTAAGACCGTGGAATGAAAGTTTATATCCGGTGTAATTTATCCTATACAACATGTCCTTTGTGCAGAATCAAAGTTAAGACAGAGAATAAGGTAGTTTGCAAGTCCATGGATGATGGTGCTACATACTAGCACCTGTGTTGTAGGAAAGAAAGGCAAGTTTATATCATGACTCTGTTTCTGTTCCAAGGAGGACAAATTCCCTCGGTAATGGAAAGAGTCCAACACAATCAACCTGACAACAAGCTGCCAGACTTTTCTTTTACAGGAATGTTGTACTGTAGGCTCAGTGTGGACTGTGTTTATTGAAGATTAAACTTCCGGCACTTGGTAACCAGGTCAGCCCTGTTGTCAGGGTTAACATGCACTTCATTCTACCAAATAATTTCATTGAAGAAATAAAAGAGGAGGGGGTGCCTGTGGCTCAAAGGAGTAAGGCGCTGGCCCCATATGCTGGGGGTGGCGGGTTCAAACCCAGCCCTGGCAAAAAAAAAAAAAAAAAAAGAAAGAAAGAAAGAAATAAAGGAGGAGCAACAGAGACGATAACTACCTAGATAAATATAATAGATTATTTTTTTCCTTTTAAGTTCTTCAAAATATATTTGATAGGTGAAAGCAAAAATTGTAACATTGATGCCGTTTCAGTATGTAAATATAAGAAATAAGACAATTATAATACAAAAGGGGAGGGAAGTTAAGGGGACCTGAATATTGGGAGGTATATATATATTGGTAAGTGTATATATATATATAT
>NW_003852405.1:22715852-22736521 GCF_000181295.1 Otolemur garnettii
AAAAAAAAAAAAAAAAACCTGCAGTCATTCAAATCACTATTCCTCTTATAGGTAATGCATTATTTTTTACTGGGTGCTTTTAAGATTTTTTTCTTTGTATTTAGTTTTTAATTGATTGATTATAATTTCCAGCCATGTATTTTTTGGCTTTATTCTGTTCAGAGTTGACCAATTTTTTTTGAGACAGAATCTGAACTTTGTTACCCTTGATAGAGTGCCATGGTGTCATTGCTCACACAACATCAAACTCTTGGGCTCCAGCAGTTCTCCTGCTTTAGCCTCCCAAGTAGCTGGGACTACAAAGCGCCCGCCACAACTCCTGGTGATTTTTAGTGATGGGGTCTTGCTCTTGCCCAGGCTGGTCTCGAACCTAAGAGCTCAAGCAATCTACGGGCACTGGCCTCCCAGAGTGCAGGCATTACAGGTATTAGCCACTGCTCCCACCCTAAATTTTTTTAAATGTTTATGTCTTTTGCTAAACTCGGGAAAATTTTAGTCATTATGTCTTCAAATATTTTTTCAACACCACACTGGTTTTCCTTCTCAGACTCTAATGACATAAAAGTTAAACTTTTTTGTTATTAACTTACAGGTTCCCAAGGCTCTAATTTTTTTCTCATTGTTCAGCCTGAAAATTTTCTATTGACATATCTTCAAGTTCATTGACTTTTTTCTCAGCTCCATTTTTCTTTTGAGTC
The DNA here is from genome assembly GCF_000181295.1 of Otolemur garnettii. Taxonomy (NCBI): domain Eukaryota; kingdom Metazoa; phylum Chordata; class Mammalia; order Primates; family Galagidae; genus Otolemur; species Otolemur garnettii. The sequence continues at coordinate 22,716,551 of NW_003852405.1, forward strand.
CTTTAAGTGAAGTTTTTTGGTCATTGTATTTTTCTTTTTTCTTTTACTTTTTTTTTTTTTTTTTTGAGACAGAGCCTCAAGCTGTCACCCTGGATAGAGTGCTGTGGCATCACAGCTCATGACAACATCACAACTCACAACAACCTCCAACTCCTGAGCTCAAGTGATTCTCTTGCCTCAGCCTCCCAAGTAGCTGGGACTACAAACGCCCACCACAATGCCTAGCCATTTTTTGGTTGTAGCTGTCATTGTTGTTTGGCAGGCCCCCGGCTGGATTTGAACCTGCCAGGTCTAGTGTTATGTGGCTGGCGCCTTATCAACTTGAGTTACAGACGCTGAGCCAGTCATTGTATTTTTCAATTCTAAAATTTCCATTTAGTTCTTCTATGTCTTCCTCTTTTTTTGCTGATATTTTCTATTTTCCAATTTGTTTTAAGAGTGTTCCCAAGTGTTTGAACCATTTATATAATAGCTATCTTTAAAGTCTTTTCCAGATAATTCCAACATCTGTGTTATGTTGGTATTAGTGTCCATTAATTGTCATTTCCCGTGCAAGTTAAGATGTTCCTGGTTCTTTGTACTCCAAGTAATTTTGGATTATCTCCTGAACATATTGAATATTATGTTCTAAAACTCTGGGCCAGGGCGGCAGCCATAGCTCAGTGGGTAGGGCGCTGGCCACGTACACCCAGGCTGGTGGGTTTGAACACAGCCCTGGCCAACTAAAGAACAGTGTCAACTGCAACAAAAAAATAGCCTGGCTCTGTGGCAGGTGCCTGTAGTTCCAGCTACTTGGGAAGCTAAGGCAAGAGAATCGCTTAAGCCCAAGAGTTTGAGGTTGCTATGAGCTGTGACGCCTCAGCCCTCTGCCAAGGGCGACACAGTGAGACTCTATCTCAAAAAACAAACCAAACCAAAACAAAACAAAACAAAAAAATCTCTGGGCCTTGTTTAAATCATATAGAGAACACTGGTTTTTGTTTTGTTTCATTTTAGCAGACAATTGATCTAGTTAGGTTTAGGCTGCAAGTTTCAACCTACATTTTGTGGGCTGTGGTTCTAATGTTATCTCAGCTTTTTATTCCTTTGTTTTGCTTTTCTGATCTGTCTCACATATGGGTCATCTGGTGTTCAGTTTGGGACGTGGGTAGTGGTACCTCTTAGTTTAGCTTTCAAACCTTAGTCCAAAGGGCAAGAAGCAACAGTCTTGGGGTGCTGATTAGAATCAGACTCACATACGCACAGCTCAGTGCTGAGCCCAGGAATTCATAAACCATCTCCCCAATTTCTATAGTCCTTTCAAATTCCCTGGTGCTCCCTGGTCCACTGTCTACTAAGCTGAGGCTTTAGTTTCCTAGCTGTCCTGCACACATCTGTGACTGTGCTTATATTCCAGGCCAACCAGCAGAAGGATGGAGAGAAGAAAAAGGGTGTTTGCCTTACCCTCTGGAGGCTGGAGCTGTACAGTTCAGAGAGAAAGGTTCCCCTCTCTTAGACTATTGGCTCCAGTATGCTCCCACTGTGATTCCCCCCCCCCCGCACTCCCATGAAACTGCTTAGGAGCTGGAACACAAAAGAATGGAAAAAAGGATAACCCGTAGAAATTTCTGCACTTTCTCTGAGCATTAGAAGTTCCTGTTGGGCTTTTTAGGAGAAAACGGGAGGGTTTCCCCTGGAGGTCTTCCTTGCTGAGCCCCAGGGCCCCTCTCCAGGCTCAGGCTTCCTTACATTCAGGTCAAGGGATATTGGAAGGGGAAAAAGGTAAACTCACCACCCGCTGGGTGGTGCTTTGAACTCTTGTCTTCTCCAATTCACCTGCTACTACTCACTTTTCAGAGTCCTCAATTAGGTGTTGTGTGTATTCTGTCCCTGTTTTACTTTTCTTTTTCTTTCTTTCTTTTTCTTTTTCTTTTTTTATTTTTTTTTTTGAGACAGAGTCTCATTCTGTTGCCGGAGGCTGGACTAGCGTGCAGTGGCCCATAGCTCACAGCAACCTCAAATTCCTGGCCTGGCTGGGGTCCCTGTTTTACAATTAAGAATCAAAGGTTGGCACAGTGGCTCATGCCTATAACCCTAGCATTCTGGGAAGCCAAGCGGGTGGATTGCTTGAGCTCAGGTGTGTGAGACCAGCCTGAGCATGCGCGACATCCAGTCTCTACTAAAAACAGAAAAAAAAAATTAGCCAGTATGGTAGCACATGCCTATAGTCCCAGCTACTTGGGAGGCTTAAGCAAGAGGATTAGTTAAGCCCAAGAATTTGAGGTTGCTGTGAGCTATGATGACACCACGGTACTTTACACAGGGCAACAGAGTGAGAAAAGAAAAAGAACTAGAGCACTCTAAACCCAGAATGAGAACATGCAAAGTCCTAGTTTGCTGTTTTGCTTTTTGGTTATTTTATACTATATTTATCATGACTATATTCTGGGAGGAAATAGTCAGATCTATGGGGATATGTTCAGTTTTCCTTAATAAATTTTACATGAGAAAAAACTCTCTTGTTTCTCCCTGTCTGTAGTATGTGAAACAAATATAACCGTGATTCATGTATTAAATATGCATTTACTTAATTTACTCCTGCGGTAAACAGAGACATAAAACTTCTCATACCTCCAGGCGGTCTTGACTTATGCATTGAACTTTGTTAGGTCCTTTGTTCCCTTTTTATTTGAATAATCTTTAGGCATGTAATTATAAGGTTGCCAACTGGTGTGCAGGGTTAAAAAAAAAAAGTTTTCAGATTAGGGAACCTCTTGTATATTTAAAGGAAAGCATTTTTCCACCAATGTGATTTCACAGAGATCCTGGTAGAAATGACATTCTTCAAATTTCATTTGAAATTCTTGTTGTAAAATCGGTTTTTACCTTTTCTTTCCTCCGACATGTGAGATCAAACATCCAGCGAGTACCATGCTGATGTTTACAATAAAACATCACGCTCTAAGATAATTGTTCTGCAGTACCAGAATATTATTTCAGTATTACTAATGATGTTGAAATATTGAAAAACATGAAATTTTTCTTTTTGCTTATCTTTGCTTTTCTATACTACTAAGTTAACTATGATTTTAAAGCAAGCATACTTTTACAAATGATAGGATTTGTACTAGAAGCTTGGGAAACCGGGTTTGGGTCCACCTCTGGCCTTAAACAACCATGATTAAATTTCTTTCTCTGCTCTTTAATTTGAATGTGATTATGATTATCTCTGTTCTTCTTTATTCCTAAAGGTCTTGGGTGAGAATCAGACTGGTAAAGACACTTTACAATTCATAAAATTCTGTGCAAACATGAGGCTCAAGCTGATACTGACATTGTGATAAAAAGAAAACGTAAGGTAAGGAAGTTCCATCATTACCAGCCCTTTGGGTCATGAGACTAATGGTAGATTATTTAAAATTGTGCTACGGAGCATTCCATCATTCTGAAAACAACTGTGTATCACTCCCTGAAGATCAGAGGTCAAAAACTGGCAAGCAGCGACCATATTTTGTTGATCTACCCAGAGGTAGCCTATTCAGTGTTTTCTTTAAATGTGAAGTTCATTTCCATAGTCAAAGCGTGAACAGAAGCAATATACTTTGTAGTTCTCCATTCCTTGAGCTGAGAACGTAGTTATTCCCTTTTACTAACTCCTCTATCTGTTATATCTATATTTGAACAGCCATCGTATGGTCCTGCCTACCTGGTCCCAGCAGGTGCTGAGTTTGGAATCTTGTTGTGTAAGATCAAGTTAAGACAAATTGCATGAACTCTACATTAGTTTCTTCCAGAGAACGTAATTGAGTTTTCATAGGGCATTGACCATCCACGTTGCTGATGATACTGTAGGCACCTATTGTCTCCTAATTAGGAAGCCACTTATACTCATGTTTATTTGTTAAATATGTACAGTTGAAGACTCTATTGAAAAACCAGGATATGGTTGGGGTGGCACCTGTGGCTCAGTGGGCAGGGGACCAGCACCACATACCGAGGGTGGCCAGTTCAAACCTGGCCCTGGCCAAACTGCAACAAAAAAATAGCTGGGTGTTATGGTGGGCACCTGTAGTCCCAGCTACTCGGGAGGCTGAGGCAAGGGAATCGCCTAAGCCCAGGAGTTGGAGGTTGCTGTGAGCTGTGTGATACCACGGCACTCTACCATGGCTATAAAAAAAAAAAAAAAAGAAAGAAAGAAAAGAAAAGAAAAACCAGGATATGGCATGTGAGAGCATTTCTTTCTTTTTTTTTGGGAGACTCTCATTTTATTGCCCTCAGTGGAGTGCTGTAGTGTCACAGCTCATAGCAACCCCTAACTCCTGGGCTTAGGCGATTCTCTTGCCTCAGCCTCCCGAGTAGCTGGGACTATAGGCACCTGCCACAATGCCCAGCTATTTTTTTGTTGCATTGTTGCAGTTTGGCTGTGGCTGGGCCTGAACCCACCACACTCGGGATATGGGGATGGCGCCCTGCCCACTGAGCCACAGGCGCCACCGGAGAGCGTTTCTTTTTCTTTCTTTCTTTCTATCTTTTTTTTTTTTTTTTTTTTTTTTTCAGAATCAATCTTACTTTGATGACCTTGGTAGAGTGCTATGGCATCATAGCTTACCGCAACCTCAAACTCTTGGGCTCAAGCAATTCTCTTATCTCAGTCTCCCCAGTATTGGGACTATAGGTGCCTGCCACAATGCTGGGCCATTTTTTAGAGATAGGGGTCTCGCTCTTGCTCAGGCTGGTCTCAAACTTGTAAGCTCAGGCAGTCCACACGACTCGGCCTCCCAGAGTGCTGGGATTATAGGCATGAGCCACTGCCTGGCTCCATGAGAGCATTTTGAACAGCAATTGCTCAGTGATAGTTTGCAAACTATTCTTATCTGCATCTCTGGGTGCATCTTAGAAAACTGTCATACTTCATCTTAAACGAGTCAGTGAAGATGATGATTTTGTCTAGTCTGATGACAGAACAGATGGTTCTATTTTTCATCTGGGATTCACTACTAATATGTGAAACAACTTCATTAACTCCTGGATGTGTAGTAAAAATAGTAAGACGGTATGTTTTGAGAATAGGCGTGTGACTTGAGATTGGTGTTTGGACTCTAAGAGATAGGCAGGGGTGTGCAATGCTGGGCTCTCTGGCTTAGAGACTAACACAGGCTCGAGCGTTCAAGGAAAGTATAACAATGCAGAAAGAATTTTCTTTGCTAATTACTGCCTTGTCTTGTGATTTACTGAAAGCAGAACTTTTCAGAGCAAAGCATTTGTCCTAACCTCCTGGTGTGATTTATCAGTATTTATTTCAATTACATATAAAGGATAATCTTTTATGGCTTCAGTAATCCTTTGAAAACATGTTACTTTAAAAACTCTCAGGTGGTGCCTGTAGCTCAAAGGAGTAAGGCACTGGGCCCATATGCCAGAGGGGGTGAGTTCAAACCCATGCCTGGGCAAAAACTGCAAACAAACAAACAAACAAACTCTCCTGGCTCGGCACCTGTGGCACAGTGGTTATGGCATCAGCCACATACACCCAAGGTGGCATGTTTGAACCCGGCCTAGGCCAGCTAAACAACAATAACAACTGCAACAACAGAAAAGAAAAATAGCCAGGCGTTGTGGTGGACACCTATAGTCCCAGCTACTTGGGAGGCGGAGGCAAGAGAATTGCTTAAGCCCAAGAGTTTGAGGTTCTATGAACTGTGACACCGTGGCATGCTACCAAGGGCGACATATAGTGAGACTCTGTCTAAACAAACAAAACACAAAACAAAACAAACCAAAAACTCCCAGAATTACCTCTCCTGAGCCCAGCTCAGTGGCACATGCCTGTAATCCTAGCACTCTGGTTGGCTGAGGCAGGAGAATTGTCTGAGCTCAGGGGTTTGAGACCAGCCTGAGCAAGAGCAAGAGCCTGTCTCTATTAAAAATAGAAAAACTGAGGCAAAAAGATCACTTGAGCCAAGAATTTGAGGTTGCTCCATGGCACTCTACGCAGGGCTGTAGAGTGAGACTGACGCAAAAAACCCCAACCTCTCCTGTTTTGAAATAATCTACTTGAAGTATATTTCTTGGGTTTTATCACTTCTATACTGAATGGACATTTGTAGCTCAGTATATACTACGTCCCACTTTCTTGTGGGTACCGTAACTATAGGCATGCACCACAATTTAAAGCAGATACTGACCTAGAACTGAGACTTTTCTATAGCAAAAACATAGAATTGTTATAGTTACATGTTCTCTTATGAAAATGAGCCTGGGAATAAAATAATTTTGTATATTAACAAGAATCTAGCTTCCTTTTGGATAATGAGAAACAATTCTTAAACAAGTGCTTACCCCTAATCCTCTCTTGATGTATAGCGGAATAGTCAGGAGAGTATTTCAATCCAGAAAGACATTGTCAGGTAGCTTTGGTTTGCGTTGTCCCCCTTAATTGGTTCTCCGTTATCCTAAAATGTTAGGTAATATGTAGTTCTCTACCCTCCACCTTAGAGAAAATCCACCAGTAAAAGAATACAAAAGGCTAAAGACGGGTTTACTGACTTATCTCTCTCAGCATAATTATGGTTTTTCCAGGTAGTCTCCGGCTTATAAAAGTGAGGCTCTCTGGTTTTGTTTACACGAAAGAACCACAAGTTACTACGAGGAAAGAAAAGTAGATGGCTATTTCCAAATGCTGAAAAATGTTTCTGTTTTCTTGGTGGAAATGAGAGTTGAGGGGTCAGAAAAGGCTTATTTAGTTGTCTGAGTCTCTATTTGAATTATGTGGTGGCTGAGAGACAGAAGTAAACTTAAAAGAGCCACTCGTATTTTTTTGTTGACTATATAGTTGGGCCCTTCATTATCTGTAGGTTCTGCACCCATTAATTCAACCAACTTTAGATGAACATTATTCAGAAAAAAAAAATTCCACACAGTTCCAAATAGTAAAACTTGAGTCTGCCCCACATTGACCACTATGTTGAATCCATGCAGATGAACTGATGTGCAGGGATTGCATTAGGTATTTAAAATAATCTACAGATATTATTTCTAAGTAATAATGTGTATTCATTATTATTAATAATGTAATTATTATTTTAAAATAATCTCTAGATTATTTAAAGTATACAGGAGGATGTGCACAGATTATATGCAAATACTATCTCATTCTATATAAGGGACTTGAGTATCTGTAGATTTTGGTATCCAAGGTGGGTGGGGGGGGTCATAGAACTTATCCCTGGTGGATACCAAAGTACAGCTGTATGGAACGGAAGGCTATACTGATAAACTAGGATTTGGGATGGGAAAGCATTTCTGACAATGATTGTCCAGTGAAATAGCTATAGGCTGTTATTTGCGTCTACAATCCTCTCTTAAGAATTCCCGGCTCAGCACCTGTAGCTCAAGGGGCTAAGGCGCCAGCCACATACACCTAAGGTGGTGGGTTCGAATCTAGCCCAGGCCTGCCAAAAACAACAATGACGGCAGCAACCAAAAAAAAAAAATAGCCGGGCGTTGTGGCGGGCGCCTGTGGTCCCAGCTACTTGGGAGGCTGAGGCAGGAGACTCACTTGAGCCCAGGAGTTGGAGGTTGCTGTGAGCTGTGATGCCACAGCACTCTACCCAGGGGGATAGCTTGAGGCTCTGTCTGAAAAAAAAAAAAAAAGAATTCCCTATATTTTCTTTGTTGTTTACATTTTCCCTGAGTATTAGTTGGGATTTCAGCTAAAAATAAAACTGCAAGAAAATCATTTTCTTTTTAAAATTTCAGATATAATTTGCTCACTATAAAATCCACTATTTTAAAGTCTAGTATATTTATAAGGTTGTGCAACCATCAGCAAAATCTAATTCCAGAACATTTTCATCCTTCTAGAAAGCAACCCAATGAATGGCCTTTAGAAATTACTCATTTCCTCCTTCCCCCAGCCCTGGCGACCACGAATCTACTTTCTGCCTCTGTAGACGTACTTACTCCGGCCTCTTTAATTTAGCAGGCTGTCAAGGTTCATCTGGGTTGACTGTTACAACAGACACCCTGGAAGATAATGGCAAACCAGTTTGATCACAGAAGAAATGGAAACATATAACTTGCTCTTAGGCACAAAAATCACAGTTTCATTCAATAAATCTGTATGGAGCACTACACCTACCAGAATATTCTACAAGGTGAGGTTATGGCACATAAATAAAGAGGGGTGGCGCCTGTGGCTCAGAGGAGTAGGGTGCCGGCTCAGTATACTGGAGGTGGAGGGTTCAAACCTGGCCACATCAAAAAGTGCAAAAAAATAAATAACTAAAGAGAGACATCTAATATGATGTTAGATAGTAACAAATGCAGTAAGTAAAATTAAAGCAAAATGTGTGGATAGGAAGTGTCAGGGGTATGATTTTAGATAGGGTGGTCAGGGTAGGTATTGCTCTGAGGAGGTAACATTTGGGATGAGACCTGAATGAAAGGAGACAGTAGGTCATGAAGAATTCATTTCAGACAAAGCAAACAAATGGAAAGGCCCAGAGGCAGGAGTGCATGTGGCGAGGAGCAAGGAAGATAATGTGGCTGGCTGGCAATGAGAAGAGGGAGGTGAGGACAGAGGAAGAGGAGGTCAGAGGTTTGGCCTTGTTCAGAGGCAGGAGGACACAGTGGGGTATCAGAGTACAGGGATGCTGGTTGGTAGACTGGGGATGGAAGAATGAGGAAGTTCTCTTCTGAATGCTTCTGTTATCTCTGTGGAACAAGAAAAAAGTGTTAACTGAGGGTGAAGAGCAGCAGTGGTGTCAGAAACTTGAGAAGGCCGGTCTAGTGGCTCAGGCCTGTAATCCCAGCACCCTGGGAGGCTGAGGCAGGTGGATTGCTTGAGCTCAGGAATTCAAGACCAGCCTGAACAAGAGGGAGACCCTGTCTCTACTAAAAATAGAAAAATTGGCTGGACATCATGGCAGGTGTCTGTAGTCCCAGCTACTTGGGAGACTGAGGCAAGAGGATCATTTGAGCCCAAGAGTTTGATGTTGCTGTGAGCTACAATGATGCATAGCACTCTACTCAGGGTGATAGAATGAGACTGTGTCTCAAAGAAAAGAAAAAAGGAGAGAGAGGAGAGTAGATGAGAGGAGAGTAAATGAACTAGGGACATTTGGTGGAGTTGTCTGGCAGCATTGGGGGAACACTTGTGACATGTTTTTCCCCGGGCACATTAAACCTTCCAGGTGCCAATGTACAGTCTAAGGGAAAATTAGTTAAGGTTGAGATTCCACCAAGTAGGACACTGAGATAGAAGGACAATAGGGCTGGTCTGTGATCATGCCACGACCATGCAGTCTCCACTGGAAAAGGAGGGAAGAAAGGATAGAAGGGAAACAGAAGACTGGTGGGATAGTAGGATCAAAGCACTAATGGAGCCTGAGTCCTGGAGGGAGTGAGCTAGTAGAGAGGAAGTGGTGTGTGGAAAGTTTGTAGTTATTGGTTTGGACAGGCTCTAATGTGTGACTCTGGGACTGTGCGCATGAGGTGGGTGGAGGGTAAGAAGCTTAAGAAAATGATAAGCTGGGTGTTGGATGAATCCTTTTTGTGAATAATGCAGTTACCAAGAGTGATGACAAAAATGGTAAAAAGAAAGAATGTTGCAGACCTAGAATGAATGAGGGGGAAGTTGGCAGACTACAAAGAGCAGATGACCATCGGCAGGAAAACACCGATAAAGCTTAATGGCAGGAATTTCACAAAAGCTGCAGATTTTTATGAGGGAGGAATATGGGCAGTGTCTGAGTTAAAAACATCTGACTTGGCTCGGCACCTGTGGCTCAAGTGGCTAAGGCACCAGCCACATACACCTGAGCTGGTGGGTTTGAATCCAGCCTGGACACACCAAAGAACAATGACAGCAGCAACCAAAAAAAAAAAAAATAGCTGGGCATTGTGGCAGGCCCCTGTAGTCCCAGCTACTTGGGAGGTGGAGGCAGGAGAATCACTTGAGTCCAGGAGTTGGAGGTTGCTGTGAGCTGTGATGCCATGGCACTCTACCCAGGGCCACAGCTTGAGGTTCTGTCTCAAAAACAAAAAAAAACACAAGAAAACCAAAAAGAAACCCCCCAAAAACATCTGACTGACCTACGACTTGCACTTACAAATGGGGACTTTTACAGATAATTGGTGAATGTGCTTGTTCCAACTTACATACAAATTCAACTTAAGAACAAACCTACAGAACCCATCCTGTTCATAACTCAGGGATTGCCTGTAATGGTCTGCAATTTGCAAAGGGAAGCAAGAGTTCACCTTTGAGCAAAAGCTCGTGCTTTTGGCATATATGACTGATACAATTAGGATTCAAACTAGTTCTGGGCAATTTCTAATCACTTCCATTATACCACCTCAGGAATTCTCGTGGGCTCAAGTGACTCTCTTGCTTCAGCTCCTGAGTACTTGAGCCTACAGGCATCCACAACAATGTCTGACTAGTTTTCCTATTTTTAATAGAGATCGGGTCTTGCTCTTGCCAAGGCTGGTCTTGAACTTCTAAGCTCAAGCAATTCTCCTGCCTTAGCCAACCAGAGTGCTAGGATGACAGGTGTGAGCCACCACCATGCCCAGCCTTAGTAAATCTTTTTCTCATTACTTTAGTTGGAGGAAGGGATGAGGTAAGCGGAATGTTGCCAATTGCCCAATATTGTTAATTATGAAATAGTAAATGTTTCTGTATTGATGGCGGTGCCCATAGCTCAGTGGGTAGGGAGCTGGCCACATACACCAAAGGCTGGTGGGTTCAAACCCAGCCTGGGCCAACTAAACAACAATGACAACTGCAACAACAACAACAAAATAGCCAGGTGTTGTGGCTGGCGCCTGTTGTCCCAGCTACTAAGCAAGAGAATCGCTTAAACCCAGGAGTTTGAGGTTAAGGTTGCTGTGAGCAGTGATGCCGTAGCACTCTACCCAGGGCAACATAGTGAGACTCTGTCTCAAAAAGAAAAAAAAAAATTGCTGTATTAAGAACATGCTATCTTTGATTCTCAGGGCAGTGGTAGTGTGGTCTGCTTTAGGCTCAAGGACTGTTTACTCAATACTGACAGAGCTACATAGGTTAGGTACACATCAGAGGATCCCTGTGAGGCAGATTATGGAGAGAGAACTGGGCAAATGCCAGAGTTCAACTTGCCCTTGGTTCCACTAAGCGCATAATGGCCAACTGAGCACCTGTGAGACAGAAATGCACTCCCAATCGACTAGAAAATAACCATAACACACGGAAACACTTCTGTTACTGTTAAACCCAGCCCTCTGCCTCAACCTGCCTGCTTTCCCCTCCTTCTCCCAGATTGAGTCAAACCATCCCTAGTTCGTTTGGCTCCCTGCCTTACGGAAGCTCTATCACCCCATAGTTGTTCTATCTTTGGAGACTGGGCCAACACACATAGTTGTTCATTTGTGGGGCATCCAAATGATTTCCAAGTCACTGAGAAACAAGTACAAACAGTGAACAATGTATTCCCACCCCCTAACTTTCATGGGAATCTGTTGATTAGAAAGATATGAAAACTGAGATAAGTGAAGAAATAAGGCATAAATTGTTCAAAAAGAATTTACAAGTTATAGCTTATGTTCATATCTTGTCATTGTCTTATGTATACCATGTATAATGGGAGTTCTATGGGCACTGTCTCCTTAGAGTTTACAAACTTACAAAACTTTCTTTGGATGTGTACTACACATCAAAAGAAGTGGGATTTACATTCTTAAAGCCTTTAAGTAGTGTCACATGGCCATGACTACTTTGTTAATGTCTGCTGTGATCCCAAATACGATAAAGCAGATAGAACATCCTCAACTTTAGAGTAGCATTAGGTTCAGAGGTGGTGAGCTGCATCAGACTTAGTTCTGAATAATGCCTAGACCCATGTATTGTAAATTGGTAATGTGTTTTATAACTATTGAACAAGTTGGTAAGTTGAATTAAGATGAAGTTCAGTCTAGACCTTTAAGGTCTTATTTTTCTCTTACTTAGGGTGTTCTCAACAACTATGTTAACTACAAAGAAAAATGATTTTGCAACCGAATTGGAATGGAAACAATTTCTGAGATAGAGATCAAAATTGTGTTTATAGAACCCTTATTGGCAGCGTTGCTATCAGTCATTTCCTGTGGGAATATTTCACTGGGATATAATTTTATGCCTTGACTGTTTATAAAATAGCCTTGGGTCCATGAAATCAAACACTGTAGGACTATAAATATTAATATATGCAAAGTAGTGTAACATTTCATAGTATTTTCCTAGATAAGAATTAAGATTATTTAGCAAACTATGTTTCTCATTCATCACTGAAAAAATTCCAAAACAACATTAGCATATGGTCTAATGAAGAGTTAGGCAATAGATAAAATGTTAATGCCATTTCCCGCCCCAAATTAAAGTTGATATTAAAAAATATTTATCACGTGTCGTATATAAGATGTTTTACTGTGTGGAGAATATGCAGGCCAATTATAAATAGTCCCTGCCCTTGGGGAGCTGATACATTTTTTTGTAAGTGGGATAGGGGCATCTATACAAATGTACTGTATAAAATAACAAATAAATTATGAGTGGGTAGGAATAAAGTATTATTGGAGTTTAAAAGAACTTGAGATCAGGTCCATCAGGGAGATCAGAGGTGATTTCATACAGAAAAAAACAGCTGAGAAAAGTTTTAAGGAATGTGTAAGATTTCTACAGATGCAGGTACAATTTTTCTACAAGGCAGAGAGACTGGGTATCCCCGCAAGGCAGTATCAAAGCACATTTAAAGACTGGAGCATTTGATGCAAGTAACAACAAAACAACTGACATAGGAAAATACGCTGTGTTGGAACTAAGGTAAATTATTTTCTTTTATTCAGTAATGCAAACATTTATTCACCAAATATTTCCTGAGTACTTCGGTACCTACCATATGCAGGTACTGTGTGTGGTGTTAGTACATTTATGAGTAACTCAAAGGTTCTTTCTAAAATGTAAACACTAAAACATGTAACTTTGAAATCAGAGATAATGGCAAAACTTATTCTTATCAATCCCTGGTTGGTCAAGGAATTTGTGGCAAGAAGAGGTACTTAGTTTACAGCTGCTGCCTGGCACAGTATTTAATGTTTTGGAAACAGAGTTGGTATTTCCAGATGACATTGTTTCTCAATTTCAATTCACCTACTTCTCAGTCCACTGCTTCAACTAGTATGAAGTGTTCATTTTTCATATTAAAGCTGCCAGCCTGTATTTTTATATGGTAGTTTTGTAGACTGGATGATGAAGGCCACTATGATATTTATGGATCCACTGAACAAGTTTTGGTTGATGTTAAGAATCAGTTTTGTTGGCTCGGCGCCTGTGGCTTAAGCGGCTGGGGCGCCAGCCACATACACCTAAGGTGGCGGGTTCGAATCCCCAGCCCGGGCCCGCCAAACAACAATGATGGCTGCAACCAAAAAATGGCCAGGCGTTGTGGCGGGCGCCTGTAGTCCCAGCTACTTGGAAGGCGGAGGCAGGAGACTCGCTTGAGCCCAGGAGTTGGAGGTTGCTGTGAGCATGATGCCATGGCACTCTACCCAGGGGGATAGCTTGAGGCTTCGTCTCAAAAAAAAAAAAAATAGAATCAATTTTGTTGATTCTTAACATCAACAAAACATGAATGGGGTGGGGGGAGGAAAAGTAAGACTTCAGGGAGACGCACCAGCGCTTTTTATTTTGGATCAAAGCATTCGTCCTTATTGGAAAGGAATCGCTGCAAATTTCCTTTACGTAGCTAGCTCTCTGTGCAATGAACATGACCGAAATATTGTAGAACACAAGCGCTGAGATACACCTGTACTCAGACTTCGTCCGTCAGAACAATCTGTTTTCTCTCAAGCTAGGACTTGCTATACCGTAGACAAGTCTCGAGCAGCGGTGGCAATGGGGAGGAGGGGTGGCGAAGGTGCTGCGCTGACAGCCAGGAGGGCACTTTCTCTATGCCGGCTCCTTAACCAAACTTCGCAGCCGCCAGCCCCGATTCACTTTCCCGCTCATTCTTTCCCCGCTGCCCCTCGCGCCGAGCGCTCCACCCGGCTCTCGTCTGTCCCCTGGGCTGACCCGCCGCCCACCGCCTTCCCTCCCTCCCAGCCGTCCTCCTCCACCTGCGCCGCGCGCCCACCCGGGCTGGCTGGCCGGCGGGCGGGCGGGCGGCCGGGAGCCCGCGGCGGCCCGGGCTGCGGGGCATGCGCGCTGCGGCGCCACCGCCCTCCCCCACGCCTTCCCGCGGCTGAGCTATGCCAAGTATGTGAGGAGCCGGCGAGGGCCAGCGCCGGTCATGGGGAGCCGCCGCCGCCGCCGCCGCCTCCGCGGGTCTCTCCGCCGCCGGGCTCCGACCTCTCCCCGAGGCGGGGGCGAGCCTAGTTGCTGAGGCGGAGGGGATGGCGGACCCTCTGAGGAGGACGCTGTCCAGGCTCCGAGGAAGGCGGGGTCCCCGCGGCGCCGGGGGGCTCGGGCTCCGGACGGCTGCCGCAGCTACGGTGGCGACCTCCTCAGTGGCCGCGGGAGACGCCTGGGGTGGTCCGGACTGCCCCGGACGCGAGCGCACCGGGGAAGCCGGACCGAGGCCGACGCAGCCCCCGCCGTCACCTGGGGCGTGGAGCCCCGCAGCGCGGGGTTCCGGAGGCCGCCCGGGGCAGTCAGGGGCGCTCGGGCCTCGGCCGCGCGGCGGGCAGAAGGCCGCCCCCGGGGGTCACGGGCGGGTTCGCGCCTCTCTGCACGCCGCTCGGAGCTCCCGGGAGGAGGAGGAGGACGCCGAGGACCCCGACGCCGACTACTACGAGAACCTCCCCGGCAGCTCTCCGCCCGAGCCCTCACCCGAGGGGGCGGAGGCGCTGGAGCGGCCCCCGCCTCTCCCCGCGGCGGGCTCCTCCCCGGGGGCGGAGGGCGGCCGCCTGGAGACGGGCAGGCTGCGGACCCAGTTGCGAGAGGCCTATTATCTGCTGATCCAGGCCATGCACGACCTGCCCCCTGACTCCAGCGTGCGGCGGGGTGGTGGGGGCTTGGCCGAGCACGGCTGCCCGGCGGGAGTCTGGGCTTCGGGCCAGCCGTCTCACCCCGGCGGCGCTGCGGACCGCCAAGCCTGCCCTGGAGACTGGGAGTGGGGAGGCGGCGACCGCCCGAGGCGGCAGGTGTCCCCGCCCCGTTCCCCTCGGAGGGAGTCGGAGGCAGGCCGTCTGGGGACTTCTCGGATGCGTCTGCAGTGCAGTCGAAGCCTCGACAGCCTCCGAGTGGATGCCAAGCCGCCTCCCTTCCAGCGGTGGCCGAGCGACAGCTGGATCAGGTGTGGCGCGCGCCAGGACTGGGACGAACCCCCGCCACGTGGAGGCGGGATGGACCGCTGGCGCGGGGGCAGCGCCCGGGCTGTGGCGCCCGCTGGCCTTCTGCCTCCGGGCTCCAAGGGCCGCGGCCGCTCCTCGGGATCCCCTTTTGGGGATCCAGCGGGGTCCTCTGTCTTACGCTGCGGCAAAGGTGACCGCCAGGAGGGGCCCCTCAAGCCTCCTGCAGTGACAGTCAAGAAACTGCAGAAGTGGATGTACAAAGGCCGCCTGCTGTCCCTAGGAATGAAGGGTAGTGGCCGTGGGACATCCCCCAAAGTCACCGGAGCGCAGGCTTCCTCCCCACATCTGGGCGCTCTGAAAGTACATGAAAACCGAGTCCTCTCTGTGCCACCAGACCAGAGAATTACGTTCACAGGTAGGATATACTGTGCGATCGGAGTGCTAACACGGGAGCCGTGGTGTTTACCAACTGGCTTCTGACTTAAGAGCCAAGAATGAGATAGTTTTACAGACAGGTACCTTGTCTATGCCCAAGTGTCATGCGGAGTGGCGGCTTAACGCGATTTCAAGGTTACTTAGTATAGAGCTTTTACTTGTCTTGCTTTTCTTTAAGACAATGGCATGAAGAATGGGTTTTTTTTGTTTTCTTAAGAGTCGGTGTGCCTCCACCCTAAGTACAGGGAGTAAAGGTTACATTCACCACACACTTGTAGTAGGTTTAGGGATGAGCAATGCTGCCTTAATTTTTATTCTCTGTAGACTTTTGTGAAGTTTGTGAATTTAAATTTGAACCAAGGTAGATTTTATAGGCTTTGAAAAAGTTTTACTCATTAAAAATGTTTTACTCATTATAACTTCTTTTCTTTCTTAGGCACGTGCACGTGTAGACGCACAACCAACCAACCCCCTCCTCCAAAGTACCTACCATAAGTAAAATATCTGTTTAGTCAAGATTTTCTTTACTCCTTTTCTCCACCTGCCCCCCCCCCATCCAACAAAGTCAGTGATCTTTTTATTGTGGGAAATCAAGAACATAGTATTTTAATCAAAAGAAAAAAGCTTTTTAAAAAAGGAGTGCAGACATTTAAAGTCATTTGTAAGTGTAAAGAAACCCTATTTATGTCCAGTCACTGGACAGTGGGTCCAGTAAAGCCAAGCTTGGGGCTATTATATTTATATTAGTTTTTAAAAAGATCTATTTGTCCTTTTTAGATATGTGCATGATTTTTAATTATCATTGTAGGTTTAGGTTATCCTTTCTAGGAATCTCTTAATTGTGCTGTAAATATAAAAAAGTTCCTCCTGAAATGATATAATACCTTCAAAGTGAGCCAAAACAACATGGTCTGTGAACTACACCCTTCCATACAAAGAATTTTTAGTGATCATAAAGACTTAAATGTCAGTTATTTTAAAAACATAAATGCTGAAATGTAAAAGGTATTCACAGTACTTGGCACTTTCTCTAGTAAGAAATACAAATCCTGCAAGGCTGGATTTATACACATTAACTTTGTTTAACCAATAAACAACATTGGGGAGAAATAAAGTACACAAAACTTCGAATCAAACAATGAGGATAAATAAATGATTCATTTATAGTGTGTGCCAACTTGGAAAGTTCTTTTGATTTACAAATCTCTAAATACATACCTGTTGAATTTTATCCTCAAGTTTAAGTATTACATTTCTCTTGAACTACAGGATAGAAGGTAAATTCTTTATGAAGAAAGGTGTACTAAGTTAATATTAAACACATGCGTTTCCAGGAGTCAAGTATTTGGGATCAGTTGTTGTATTTTATTGCCACAGTATCTTTACCTCCCCTGATTTGGGTTCAGTTAACACTTTGCATGATAGTTGAACTTCTGCTGTAATGAAAATCTGTTTAATAGTCAAATATTGTTTACCCTTTTGTGCAGAGGTAAAACATTTACCATCTGATGGCATTTAATGCCCTCGAGAGTAAACATTCAAGAATTTAAAAAGTAGTAAGTGTAGTTCTTTTAAGAATGAATTTGTTGATTTTTCCATGAAGAAATGAATTGAATGAAACTAAGTTTAAAAGAAATTAAAATGAAACAGAATTACTAAATGATAGTATTTTAGATATTTTATAAGAAATCTTGGTTCGGCGCCTGTGGCTCAGGTGGCTGAGGCGCCAGCCACATACACCTGAGGTGGCGGGTTCGAATGCAGCCCAGCCTCCAAACAACAATGAGGGCTGCAACCAAAAAAAAATAGCCGGGCGTTGTGTCTGGCGCCTGTGATCCCAGCTACTTGGGAGGCAGAGGCAGGAGACTCGCTTGAGCCCAGGGGTTGGAGGTTGCTGTGATCTGTGATACCATAGCACTCTACCCAGGGGGACAGCTTGAGGCTGTGTCTCAAAAAAAAAAAAAAGAAATCTCAGCGAAAGCCATTGTAATCTCTGGTTTAAACAACTTTCTCAGATACTACTTCCTTTCAGAATACTAATTCATCTTTAGGAAAGATGAAAAGAATTTGTGTAATGTTAACATCTCTTGTATAGATTTAGAGAGTTTTTGAGTTAGTTGGTCTTCTTAAGACCATTTTGGATACTTTGATTCTCTCATAACTTTATTATTGCCCCCACCCCTATCCCCACTCCATAGGACAGCTATTATTTAACAGCAGAAGGTACAGAGGGGTTAAGTTGTTTCTCCAAGGTCACTCAGCTGTATATGGATTTAAACTCATATGTGTATTCAACAAACTCAGGTCTTCATGATTCCTAAGGTTCTATTTATGTAAGGTAACAGAGACTCTAAAGTTCTTGAGATTTGATGTAATTAATTCTATTAAGGTGCTTGAATTGAGATAGATGGAATTTCAACAAGGTTTAGAGGGGTAAGTAACTTGTGCAGAATTGCAAAGAAGAGGGGAAAGCTTAGAATAGGTTTTAAAACATTTTTAAAGTAAGCCCTGTATCCATTTTAAACTTCTGTCTTTAAATATTTACTTCAGATTGATGTTATTAGGCTTCTACTTTTAAGTTACATTTTCTAAAAAGTTACTGGAACCGTCTAAATAAAGCAGTACATTCTTGTTTGATAAAGATATTCACGTTTGGATCACATTTTTCTGTGCAGTATTATTCATGATGAAGTTTTTTTCAAAATAAAATTATATTTAGAATTTATGGGATAACTAATGGGACAGAGATACCTAACTTGAAAAGTCTTAAGACTATGACAGAACCCAAATGATTTTTTATTCTGATTAACTTTTGATGATATTATTACTATAATGCCAACAACTTGATGCAGTTACAGTATTTACAGATTGGCTAATTTGTTCTTGAGATGATTATTTAAGAAATTTAAAGTCATTACACACACTAAATGTTGTCAAGTTTCTACAAGCCTTAAGATTAGGAAGGAATCTTAATTTATTTGCCAACTATACTTCATTATAAGTCTTTATAAATACGTTTTAATTATCATATAGTTCAGAGAAATATATTCAAAGCACCAGGTTGAGCCATTCCAGCCTTTTATTGGTTTAAAAAATAATTAGCCTGCTTTGACTCCAGTTTTTCTGATGCATGATCTCTGAAAGAAAAAATTTAGGCTGTATAACTTTATAATATTTAGTTTGTGTGACTTAATATTTAGGTTGTATAACTTAGTAATATTTTGTCTAAATTTTTTGGACATTTCTTTTTAAGGTGGTAATAATTATAGCTGGTATGATCTTTAACCATCTTAAAGTGAAGTCAACACTCCCATCTATTTTTTTCTTGTGCAAGTATTTGTAGCTCCAATTTCTCATTTTTATGAGTTACCTAATCTTTATGCATTTTCCCAGCTAGTTCTTTCTGCACTGGCCTCTTCTGGATTAGTAGCAATAGGTATATAGTATTTGATTGTCTTCTGGCTTTAAATTGCTCTTGGGGAGATCCTGCCACTGTGGCACTAGAAGCAAGTGCAGTTGCTTTTTTATGTTTTGGAAGAGTGCCATGGAACATTGGAGTTGCTAGTGGCTGGAAAACTTAGAGAATTATAAATTCAGCAGAAAACAGTGTTGTTAATTTGAAAGGCCTACATTTCTAGATTAATGATTTCTAAGAGATGCCTGGTGTTTACT
The DNA here is from genome assembly GCF_000181295.1 of Otolemur garnettii. Taxonomy (NCBI): domain Eukaryota; kingdom Metazoa; phylum Chordata; class Mammalia; order Primates; family Galagidae; genus Otolemur; species Otolemur garnettii. The sequence continues at coordinate 22,735,946 of NW_003852405.1, forward strand.
TTTTGATAATCACAAAGACTATTTTCTAGACCTTTCCCGTTCAAAGTGTGGTTCACTGTTTTGGAGCAGTGTTTTTCAAATTTAATGTGCATATGAATTCCCTGGAATTCTTGTTAAAATGTGGATTTAATGAGTATGGGGTAGGACCTGAGATTATGCATTTTATTCAACTCCTAGTATAGATGGTCCCATTTGGTGGACCATACTTTTGAGTAGTGAAGGTCCAGAGTTCTCAGGGCCCTAAAGTTTTGAAAAAGCATTTCTACCTTATTCTGATACTTGGTACTCCAGCTGACATATACTCTATGAGAACGATACTCCAGCTAACTTCCATTAGAACAAAGTACTTGAGCTCTTCTTGTTTCACATGTGTGATTTCATACTCATTGGTCATACATGTTGAGTTCCAGTAGTTCCCTCCACATTGACACATCTTGCACCAATAAATAACGGTGAGATTTTGTAATCTGAAGAGAGGAGGTCATGTAGTATAATGGTTAACAGAATAGAGATTCTCAGTTTCTAGTGAGATACCACCACTTACAGACTCGTGACCTTGTTTGTTTTTTTTTTTTT
>NW_003852405.1:22736709-22740270 GCF_000181295.1 Otolemur garnettii
GTCCGGGCTGGGGATTCGAACCCGCCACCTTAAGTGTATGTGGCTGGTGCCTTAGCCGGTTGAGCTATAGGCGCCGAGCCAGACTCGTGACCTTGTATAAGTTAACTTAATCTTGTGTAGCCTCAGGCTTCAGGTTGTTATGAGGATGAAAAAAGATAATCTATTTGGTAGTGTGCCTGGCACTTGGTTAGCTGCTATTACTGAAAGAGAGGCAAGTGGCTTTGTGAGAATGCTGCTTTGCCCCAGATCATTAGGATTCTGGATAGAGAGAGAAAGGATCGGAGCCGAGGAGTGCTGCCTTGAGGAGCAGTGGGAATTGAGCTAGAGTATACTATTTGGGGGGGGGGGGTATTTATTCTGCTCATCTTTTCTTTTGTGCTGCTTTGTCTTGCTCCATTACTTTTGAAGAACTGAGCAGTCTCAAAATTTTCTTCTTTACTTTCCTGTCTCAAAAGCTAGCACACAGCTTTCTTTCTCAAGGGTTCTTATTGCTGCTAGTCACAAGGGAAGAAAAATAAAAGAGAAAGTGCCTCTTTCCTTTTTATTCTACCCTTCTCCCCTCTCCCCCTTTTAGATTTATCCAGGGAAGATAAAGACAGAAACACACACAGGGAAACCTAAAGCTTGAGTTCATTCTAGTGATTTTATCTGGGTTGCCAGGCCTGACTCTGTAAGCAGGGAATGCTTCTATTTATTTACACTTAAGACTTTAATAAATGTATAATGCTTTCAAAACATAGACTGAATAATATGATGTTCATAAGACTTCTTTCGGATTTTTAGATAGATAAAGAAAAGCAACATTTGTTTCTACAGTAGAAATTTTTTTCAACATAAATGTTGGGGAGAAAATCACAAACAAAAAAAATATTTTTAAAAAATTAATGAATGATTAATTGATGATGCAGATGAAGAAGGAGAAATATGATCCAACCCCATTCCTGAAGATGATGACCTTGGTGTATCAGGTGCCTTGAGTTTTGGTGAGGCAGACTCTGCTGTTCTGAAGTTCCCTGCTGTCAGTTTGAGCCCATTACCAACTAGGTGGTTTTGGGCAAGTTAATTGACTTTTTGGAATAGTACTTTATAGTATTCAAAGTATTTTGAATGTTATCTCACTTAATCTCTACCAGCAGCCACTTTATATGATAAACTGTGATGATATTATCTCCATGTTCAGAGAGGGTTGTCTACTTCTGGGTAAGGAGGGGTGAGAGCATGGGTTGTGGGTTAGACAGGCTTACATTTGAATCCCAGGGGTAGCAACTTGATCATTTTTCTCAAGTTAGTAACAAAGAATTGTTGTAGAAGTTAAATGAGGTAGGGGCCTCCTTACAGCTTTATCTCTTGTGGCTGGTACATGAATGTCACTCATTTGTGGAGTAAATAAATGTCTGGTATGGTAGGTCTCCATGGGAGCTTCCTTCCTTTCTAATTCCGAGTCTAATTCCTGTATCTGAATTTGAACTTGAGCCCTCATTTGTGTTTAATGATGTTTTGGGTGTTTTTTTTTGTTGTTGCAACCATCATTGTTCTTTTGGTAGGCTAGGCTGGATTCGAACCTGTCACCTTAGGTGTATGTGGCTGGCGCCTTAGCCACTTGAGCGACAGGCGCCAAGCCATTTGGTTGGTTTTTGTTTTATATTGATTTTGTTTTGTATTAATCTGCTTGGTTTGGTACTTGTTTGGGATTTTTTTTTTTTTTAAATCTTTATGTTTATTGTTGCAGATTGGCCGAGGGCTGGGTTTGAACCTGCCACCCTTGGCATATGGGGCCAGCACCCTACCCACTGAGCCACAGGTGCCTCACCCCTGTTTGGGATGTTTTTAAAAAGACAAGTTTACATTCTTAAGGATTTTTTTTTGAGACAAGAGTCTCAAGCTGTCGCCCTGGGTAGAGTGCTGTGGCATCACAGCTCACAGCAACCTCCAACCCTTGGGTTTAAGTGATTCTCTTGCCTCAGCCTCCCAGGTAGCTGGGACTACAGTTGCCTGCCACAATGCCTGGCTGTTTTTTGTTGTTATTGTTGTTGTTGTTGTACTTATCATCATTGTTATTTGGTGGGCCCAGGCTGGATTCGAACCCACCAGGTCTGGTGTATGTGGCTGGCGCCCTAACTGCTTGAGCTACAGGCACTGACCCCATTTTTAAGGATTTTTTCAGTCCAAGGAAGATTACTGATAGCCTTGATTATGTCTGAATCTAATTTTTCTGGTTCTTATTAAGCTCCTCATAGCTTAGTATGTTTTATCACCATGTTGTTAGACCATTGTTTTTTACTTATTATAACACTAAGATTAATCAATCATAATTCCATCATGTACAGACCTGACAAGATCATAGGTTTTTGCAAATGTGGTTTTGCAGTGAATTATCATGATAGCTATATAATTACCTTGTTGAGTATCATTGAAGTCTGTTTTATGCAACTCTTTTGCATAAAAGCACAAAAAATTTCTTCTTTAGATGAAATTAATGTTTTATAGATATATTTTTAGAATCTTATCATAGATATATTTTTAGAATCTTGTCACATTATATTAAGATATGTATATATCTAAGTATTTGAGGTCTCCCACTGGACTATGAATTCCTTTTTTTTTTGTAGGCAGAGTCTCATTTTGTCACCTTCTTAAACCTCAAACTCTTGGGCTTAAGCAATCCTCTTGCCTCAGCCTCTTAGGTAGCTGGGACTACAGGCGCCCGCCACAATGCCTGGCTATTTTCGTTGTTGTTGTTGTAGTCATTGTTGTTTAGCAGGCCTGGGCTGGGTTCGAACCTGCTAGCCCCAGTGTATGTGGCTGGTCCCCTCCTTAACCACTGAATGAATAAACCACCCTGCTTTATTCATTCTTATTTCCCTGCTCCTTAACTTTATTCCAATAATAATAACTGTATTGTACTCCCTGTGAGACAACATACCTGCTTCTAATCTGCAGCCTTCTTAACAGATTTTTAATTTTATCTTTGCCCTAGATTTTTAGATCTTAAATCCTATATAAGGTGCTACTGTGCTATATAGTTTAGGAAACCAACGTTATGTTGAAATTTTAATAATTAGTAAGGCATAATTTTTTGTTAGGTTGATGAAACAATCTTTGTTTGAAAAGACAGGAAAATTACTTGTGTTTTCTCAAGACTTCTGATCCTTATAATAGTTGAAATTTACTCAAATATTGATTAAAAGACCAGGTGCAGTGGCTCACTCCTATAATCCTAACATTCTGGGAGGCCAAGGCCTGTGAATTACCTGAGTTCACAGGTTCAAGACCAGCCTGAGCAAGAGCAAGACAACATCTCTAAAAATAGCTGGGCGTTGTGTCAGGCACCATAGTCTCGGCTATTGGGAGGTTGAGGCAAGAGAATCGCTTAAGCCCATTTCTTTGAGGTTGCTGTGAGCTATGATGCCAGGGCATTCTACTGAGGGCAACAGCATGAGACAAAAAAAAAACCCAACAAATATTAATTAAAGGTGTGTACTATGTACAGAGCACTCTATATAACCTTTTTATAAAGTAGACATTGCTTAGGATTAGACTTTGTTTTTTTTTTTTTTTTTT
>NW_003852405.1:22741110-22742227 GCF_000181295.1 Otolemur garnettii
TTTTTTTTTTTTTTTTTTTATAAAAATTTTAGTAACTGTTCTGAAGTAACATGTCTTTCCTGATATCCAGGCATTATATTCTACCTTTTGTTCTTCTCTGAAACAGATTTATTTGAAAATGTCTATGAGTCTTCAATGAAGAGACGAGAACTTAAAGATCTGAAGGATAATATTGAATTCAGTGGTCAAAAGCCACTGAACAGCATCACTGTCTCGAAGAAACGCAATTGGTTATATCAGAGCACTCTGAGATCTCTTAATCTCGAAGGCGAAAATAAGAAATGCCAAGACAGAAGTCAGTTATCCATCTCACCCGTGTCCCTACCTAAACATCAGCTATCGCAACCTTTCTTCAGCTCCTCTGAAGAATACTGCACATATATGATGTGTAATGCTACGAACTCTTCATTATCAAGAAACTGTTCTTTAGACTTTAACGAGGAAAATGATGCAGATGATGAAGGAGAAATATGGTACAACCCCATTCCTGAGGATGATGACCTTGGTATAGCAAGTGCCTTGCGTTTTGGTGAGGCAGACTCTGCTGTTCTGAAGCTTCCTGTTGACAGTTTGAGCACATTATCTGGTAGTGACCTGACGAAAGCAGAACAGCATGCTGAGGACCTGCTGTGCTCTTCCGAACATGGGAGTGATATTCAAGCCATGCCGTCAAGTGAAGTGAATCCTGTAGACTCCATCCATGCTGAATTTGTGCAGCAGTACAAGCAAAGGCTAGGACGTAAGACACAAGAATGTATGATGGTGGAGGACAGTCCTGTGTTGAAATCTCCTTTTGCAGGTAAAATGATCACGTTTGCCTTTTTTTTCCTGCTTCCATTTTTCAATTCTTTGATGGTAGCTAAAACTAAATATAGAAAATGTCTATTATGTTTTTGTACATTTTCATACAAAGTGAATATATTTTCATGAAAATAAAGAAAACTCGGCTTGGTGCCTGTGGCTCAAGTGGCTAAGGCACCAGCCACATACACCTAAGGTGGTGGGTTCGAATCCAGCCTAGGCCTGCCAAACAACAATGATGGCTGCAACCAAAAAAAAAATCCAGGCATTGTGGTGGGCGCCTGTGGTCCCAGCTACTTGGGAGGCGGAGGCAGGA
>NW_003852405.1:22742920-22752904 GCF_000181295.1 Otolemur garnettii
AAAAAAAAAAAAAAAAAAAAAAAAAAGAAGTGAAGACTCACAGATAGATGCCATTAAATTTACGGAACTCAGAAAGGAAATAATTGAACTATGTGAAATTGCTGGTATTAAAAAGGTTTTGATCTGCAAAAGAAAGCATTCATATAACTCAACCGAATGGTTTTATTCCTCCTCAACAGCCTCCAACTTTCTGCTGTATTTCTTTTAGTCTCAGGTATGCTACCCAGGAGATGAAACATAGGGGACATTTGGTTGCAAATATCAAATGTAGACTAGAAAGCAGTGCTGACATATATCAAGTCATTTTAATTTATACAATTTCAAATGATAGAGAATATTTAAAGAGGTGAGACATGACAGATGCTGTCAGTGCCCTGCTCCATCTCCCTTGGGTTTTATTACTTAGCTTACTATTAATATTTACCTGGGGGAAGCCTATTACTTCTAGCCACCAGTATCTGCATTTCCGCTTGAGGACTCTGAAGTCTTGGGGAATCTCTCTGTGGGGCAGCCTGGGAGTACCTCTTAACCAGCGGCTGACAAGAGCTGATACATAACTGACCACCTCAGCCCCCTCACTCCCTGGGTAGGATAATTCTGTGTCTGAATTCTATGTTTTTTCCCAGAGTTTTCTCATGAGGTTAAGCCCCAGTTGCCCATATTGATAGCAGGCTTGATAATTCACCTCAAGTTTTCCCCTGACTTTTCTTGTTTCCTTATTAGTATTTCTGTACTTTACAAATGAACTACTTAGATTTGAAGCTTTTTCTTTTCTTTTTTTCTTTTTTTCTTTTTTTTCAGTTTTTGGTCGGGGCTTGGGCTGAAACCTGCCACCTCCAGTATATGGGGCCTGGGCCCTACTCCTTTGAGCCATAGGTGCTGCCCAAGATTTGAAACTTTTTCTCAGTGACATGAAGAGGTGGAGTAAATGTTATATAACATTAAGAGAATGAGTTCCAAAACTGTGTGTACCATATGAAGGCAATTTAGAAAGAAATTCAGAAAGCTATACTGTTTTTTTTTTGTTTGTTTATTTTATTTTATTGTACTGTTTTAAGTGTTGGCATTGAAGATAATTAAAATTTTTTCCTTTGTTTTAATTGTGGACTAATTTTTGAGAGTGAATGTGTGTTTTTTTCTGTAATCTGGATAAATAGAAAAATAAATACCATATACAATAGTAGTTTGGAATGCAGGTTGCGATCCAGGTGGAGGAATAGGGAAGGCTGCAGCATCACAGATAGCCATGGTTCTCAACCTGTAGGTCGTGACCCACTGGAACTGTATTAAAGGGCCATGGCATTAGGAAGCTTGAGAACCACTGACGTGTAGTGATTGTGTGGAGCGGTGCGGAGAAGGAGCGAAGGCAGGAGGGTAAGAGCAAAGTCTGAAACCCAGTATCTGTTGAGTGACACGTATTTTAAGTTACTGTTCTTATTTTTTTATGTTTGTAGCAAATTATAAACCTGGAAAGACTACCAGACACTTAAAAAAAAAGAAACTTAAAAGTATGGTATTGAAGCCATTTTATGTTTCCTTTTTTACTGTCATACTTTTTGCAAACCTGTAATTGAATATAATCACAATCCTACATTGACCAAGGGAAATATTTAGACAGTTTATTTATATGCCATATTTTTTTGTCTTATATTGATAGTAAATTCACCTGAAGTGATGTGTTTTTCTCAGCCATACTGGCAGAAAGTTGTTGAGAAATTTGCAAAGAGAAAGGTTGAATTTCAAATAACTGATCAGAGAACCAGAAAACTATAAGTATTTTGAATATGAACAAAAATTATAAAAATCGTCCTAACCCAATTGCTTATTAGCTTTCTGATGTTTGTGCGTCTTTTATCTAGTTGCAGTCATTAGTGTTTGTCATTTTTAGATTTTGTTTTTTTCACTTGGTATCTTCATCTTGCAGTGTTACATGTAGGTTAATGTTGTTTTTTCAAGCTTTATAATAGTACAGTATTTAATTGGGCTGATGTGTCCTAATTTGTTTGACCTGTTTCCCTAATGTTGAGTGTTAATCGATTGTTACCAGTGCTATTGCAGTGATCTGCATCGTGTTACTTTTTGTTTCATTAGCATCAATTACTAGTACCATTATTTGGTCTTTATGGCTTATAACTGTTATTGGTAGTTCCTCTACTGTACGTCCTAAAAGGCTTACTAATTTACAGTTGGTTGGTTGAGTAATTCATTTATTTACTAAATATTGAGTTCCTGCCATGTGTCAGTTACTGTTCTAGGTGGTGAAGAACTCTAGCCTGGTTTATGAATTTACATTGAAGTAGTTTCATTTTTCTTCTTTTTATTTTTTGAGACAGAGTCTCACTCACCCTGGGTGAAGTGCTGTGGCATCATATCTCACAGCAACCTCAAACTCTTGGGCTCACACCTTCCTCTTTGCCTCCTCCTCCTGAGTAGCTGGAACAGGCCCCTGCCACAGCACCCAACAATTTTCCCCCTTCTTCTTTCCTCCTCTACTTCTGTTTTTAGTAGAGATGGGGTCTATGGATCTCACTCTTGCTCAGGCTGTTCTCAAACTCCTGAGCTCAAGCTATCCTGCCTTAGCCTCCCAGAGTGCTAGGATTATAGACAGGGGCCACTGCACCCAGGCAGTGTGCTTTCTTCTTAAAGCTAGTGTGTGCTTTGATTAGTATAGTTGTAGTTTAAATGATTGTGGAATTTGGTAATATTTTAGCTCTTGGATTTCATAAAACAAAAAAGCAATTTTGTTCTAATAAATTCAGTCTTGTCTGCATTAAAAGTTGCTATCATGTACAGTATTTCTTTTTTCTTTTATTTTTCTTTTTTCTTTTTTGTGAGACAGAGTCTCACTATGTTGCCCTCAGTAGAGTGCCGTGGCGTCACAGCTCACCACAACCTCAAACTCTTGGGCTTAAGAGATTCTCTTGCTTCAGCCTCCCAAGTAGCTAGGATTACAGGCGCCCGCCACAATGCCCAGCTATGTGTACAGTATTTCATTTTAATAATTAGTTAAGGACTTCAGAAGGAATTATTTACTCAAAATGTGTAAATAGAGTCAGAATGTTAAACTCAATAATTTAATAAACCAAGAGTCACTTAGTATACAGGATAGCTCTTCTTGGCTAGGGAAAATAGATTAACGGTTATAGACTAAATGGGATCCTGATTACTACATCATGTTTTAGAGTAGTAAGCCAGTAGAATTGTACTATGATTAGCAATACAAGGCATGCTTTGTCTATCTTATTAAACACTCTTTCTTATTAGATGCTTAGCAGAAAAGCCTAGTAGGGATACTTAAAATAGTCCTCTCTCTATAAAGAAACTGCTTCTTTGTCAGTAGGACACAGAGAGGGATGGAGGGAGAATATTAATACAGTAGAATCTCTTGTCAGTTGACCCCCCCGCCAAGGGACTTTAACCCACTGGTCAACATACAGAGGTGGTCAGCTAGGCCTCCTGTACTGATATGTACATGTGGTACATGTCTGGCTATAAAAATTAGGTCAACTTAAGGAAGCGGTCAATGTAGGGAGATGATTAACTATAGACCAGGTTCAACTGTACTTTAAAGAAAGGTTATTTCACTTTTCTAGAACTAGAATATAAATGTTTTGACACAATGACTAAGCAGATGACATGAAATCTATGTTAACCAGCTTGATGAAAGTATTTCAAATTGTATATGAAAACACTACACTGTACCCCATATTTGCATTAATGTATACAGCTATCATTTAATAAAAAAAAAGGTTATCTCATATATCAATTTTTAAAAATGAACACTTTTTCTCATTTTACCTGTGAAATACATGTTATATAGATTAGATTATGATATGAGAATTATTAGGTCTTCCTCTATTAGGAATAAAGTATGAAACATTAATTTAAATTTTAAACAGTTGGGATAATACAGTATTCTCCTTGAATGTGGTGATAGAGTTTGACCTGAACTTCTAGGTCTCATCATTGAGATGAAACAAGGGAATAATTTCTATGTGAGTATTTATTTAGTTGATGGTTTATAAAATTAGAAATCAAAACATATCACTTTATAATGTCTGTTTTTATCTTGTTTTTTAAAGGTCCTGGGATCCTGGCTGCTACAAATAGGACTGAATTGGGAGTTACGGAACCATCTTCTCCAACCCCTAGCCCTGTGAAAAAAGGCAATTCAATTAATTGGTCTTTGCCAGATAAAATAAAATCTCCACGAACTGTGAGGAAACTTTCCATGAAAATGAAAAAGTTGCCAGAATTTAGCCGAAAGCTGAGTGCTAAGGGAACCCTGAATTATATAAACAGTCCAGATAATACTCTGTCCTTATCTAAATGTAACTGTCCAGAAATTCATCACACTGTTATTCTCCCTTCTGGGAACACAGCCACAGCTGCTAAGAGGAATGTTATAAGCCGGTACCATCTTGACACCAGTGTATCTTCTCAGCACAGCTACCAGAAGAAAACCTCTGTGAGTTCGAAGTATTCCTGTAAAGGTGGTTACCTCAGTGATGGAGACTCACCGGAACTTATAACTAAATCTAGCAAACATGGATCCGAAAACAAATTTGGAAAAGGAAAAGAAATAATTTCTAATAGTTGTAGCAAGAATGAAATAGACATCGATGCTTTTAGACATTACAGCTTTTCTGATCAACCCAAGTGTTCACAGTACATATCTGGGCTCATGAGTGTGCATTTCTATGGTGCTGAGGATTTGAAACCACCCCGGATAGATTCAAAAGATGTCTTCTGTGCAATTCAGGTAGATTCAGTAAACAAAGCAAGAACAGCTTTGCTCACATGTCGGACAACATTCTTAGACATGGATCACACTTTCAACATAGAAATTGAAAATGCACAACATTTGAAACTAGTAGTATTCAGTTGGGAACCCACACCGAGAAAAAATAGAGTTTGTTGTCATGGAACTGTTGTTCTTCCCACCTTATTCAGAGTAACAAAGACGCATCAATTGGCTGTCAAACTTGAGCCCAGAGGTCTTATTTATGTGAAAGTGACTCTTATGGAGCAGTGGGAGAATTCTCTTAATGGGCTAGATATAAACTGTGAACCAGTAATGTTTGGAGTTGATATTCGAAAAGTTGTAGAGAAAGAAAATGTAGGATTGACGGTGCCACTCCTGATACAGAAATGTATTACGGAAATTGAAAAGAGAGGCTGTCAGGTATTATTTCACTATGTTTCTCTACTACCTCCTCTGTTGGCTGATTAATTAACTGGTTGATTGTTAAGTCTTGGGGAAAGGAATTCAAAGCAAGATAAAAAAAATCTAATTTAGATATTTTTCCCATTCCTGTTCTTTATTTTTGTTCTATTAATGTTTAAGACGTAATTCATAACTATGTTGTGAATGATTGAGAGCATGCTAGATGATTCCACAATATAAGTTGTGGCACAGCACTGCCTGGGCCTCATAATGAGAGGTCAGGTTTACTTTCTAATTCACTTGCCAATAACAGGTGAAGGCTGATTCCTTTAAGAAATGCTCCTTCATGGTTTGACAGTCCTCTGAGAAGGAGTTCTAACAGTGATTCCTGCTTCTCTCCTAAAATCAACTCCCTGCCCTTATTCCCTACACTGTCGCAGTCCCATTCTTGAGAAACTACTCTTTACTCTGGAATGGCCTGGAGGATGAGGAGAGGACCTACTAATAACACATTCCATGGCGTGGCGCCCATAGCACAGTGGTTATGGTGCCGGCCACGTACACTCAGGCTGGCGGGTTCGAACCCGGCCTAGGCCAGCTAAACAGTGCCATCTGCAACAAAAAATAGCAGGTCATTGTAGCAGGCACCTGTAATCCCAGTTACCTGGAGGCTGAGGCAAGAGAATCGCTTAAGCCCAAGAGTTTGAGGTTGCTGTGAGCTGTGACACCATGGTACTCTACCAAGGGTGACAAAGTGAGACTCTGCCTCAGAAAAAAAAGATCATCTCATTTTCTTTTAAGTAGGAAGGCAAGGGGATGTATTAAAACAAAAAAGTCTGATGTTGTAACAAGATATGTACATGTTAGCTAGTTATAATAGACCTTATCTTTCTTTATTTTTTATTCTCATGACAATGAGAAACAGCATATCACTGAGGATATTATCCGTGGGTATAAGTAATAGTTTACTCTAGTTTTTGTGATACATGTTAAAACGTATGTATGTTGTGAACACATTATGTTCTAAGTTATTTCTACTTTAGTGCCAACAGTTTTACAATGTTGGTTAAAAATGTAAAAGATAATGAGGGTAATTATCACAATCTGAAATAGAATTTCCTTAATAAACTCACTTTGAACTTAACATGGTAACTATAGAAGCAGTTCAAGTTAGTGAGGTTTTACAATAAGATGCAGATGACCTGGATTCTGATTTCTCCTCTGTTATTACTTAGCTGTGTGACATTGGGCAAGTCTCTTAATCTTTGTGGGTCTTATTTGTGGGTCTTATAGAAGTAGATATAGTAGTTTCCTGAGGCTGAACTTTTCAAACGACTTCTAACTCAGGTACATGATTCTATGTCAACTTTGTGTTGTCTGTGTGGGAATGAAGCCTTTACTTCCCAATCTAACTTCTGGTCCATTATTTTTCTTCCTTAAGATTCTCTGTTTTTCCCTTCATTTTTTTTTTTCAGGCATTATGTAGAGACTTAAGAGATTAGGCAGACTTTAAATTTTTTGTTGTTGTTGTCGCAGTTTGGCTGGGGTCAGGTTTGAACCCACCACCCTTGGCATATGGAGCTGGCGCCCTACCCACTAAGCCATAGGTGCTGCCCAGATTAGGCAAACTTTAAAACTAATTATTAAAGTGCTTGCTTTGGCAGCACATATACTAAAATTGGAATGATAGAGAGAAAATTAGCTTGGCCCCTGTGCAAGGATGACATGCAAATTAATGAAGTGTTCCAAATTAAAAAAGAAATCTGAAACTAATTATTAAGCAGAAACTTTTATAGTTGAATATTAAAATTAGTAACTCAAATGACACTGTACTTTTACAGTCTGTTTTCTGAAATACTTATAAGAAGCAGGCTTATAAAGATTGTTAACACTTACTGTAAATGCCGAGAACATTTTTAGCAGTGCTTTTTATATCTGTACTTTAGAAAGATTATATTTTAATAATGATTTCCTATGAACTAAAAAGTAAGTTTTACTGTTGTGCCTTTGGAACTGTACTTTTTTTTTTTTTTTTTGAGACGGAGCCTCAAGCTATCCTCCTGGGTAGAGTGCCATGGCATCACGCTCACAGCAACCTCCAACTCCTGGGCTCAAGCGAGTCTCCTGTCTCAGCCTCCCAAGTAGCTGGGACTACAGGTGCCCGCCACAACGCCTGGCCATTTTTTGGTTGCAGCCATCATTGTTGTTTGGCAGGCCCGGCTGGGGATTCGAACCTGCCACCTTAGGTGTACGTGGCCGGCGCCTTAACCACTTGAGCCACAGGCGCCGAGCCGAACTGTACTTTTTAAAGACCTTTTTTGTTTTGTCTCTCTTGCTTCTTCCTTTCCCCGCCTACACACCTACACACACACACACACACACACACACACACAGAGAAAGAGGCTTATTGTGCCTGCATTTTACAGGCTGGCATCGTACTTAAATTATGAATACCATCTGAGCACAGTGGTAATCCCAGGACTCTGGAAGCCTGAGGTGGGAGGATTATTTGTGGCCAGCCTGGGCAATAGAGCAAGAACCCCATCTCCGCAAAAACTAGTAAAATTAGCCAGGCATGGTGGCATGCGTCTGTGGTCCTAGCTACTCTGGAGGCTGAGGCAAGAGGATTGCTTGACCCCAGGAGTTTGAGGTTGCAGTGAGCTATGATGGTGCCACTGCAGTCCAACCTAAGTGACAGAGTTGACACCCTGTCTCAAAAAAAAAAAAAAAAAAGAAAAGAAAATTTGAACATCTTTTTATTCAGTAATTATTCTTGTTTGTTCACTATGAAAATTAGTTTTGATAGTCATACAAAAATAGTTTGGAGCATGAGTCTTTGTGTCTTCCAGATGCTTTGAGCCACTACTACCTATCTCTTGCTTCCAATGGAAAAGTTACTTCAGTAATCACACTCATGGTCCACCCAGGACAGCTTCTGAGAGAAGCATCGAATATAGACTTCAAGGGTTTGATTCTGAAGTTAGGGATAGGCCCTAAAATATCCTCTCCTTGTAATATCTATGTTGATTTTCCTTTCTTTATTCATCATTCATGTTTTTAAAAGTTAGTTTTGTAATTTCAGCTTCGGGATAAACTGTTCCTTTGATTTATTGCCTACTAAGTAATACTTCCTTTAACTTGTTCTTGGTACCTCTCCTCAAGTTCAAGGAATACATCCTTATTATGGGATTTTATGACACTTTAAGAGGACTATAGCCCTTTTGGTGTAGGCACATTGGTTTCTTTTATTGTGGTAGCATTTCCTTTGATCCCATTTAATATTTTAGTTTCATTCTCTGGGCCATCTGCGTTTTTATTGTGTTTTTCTTGAGATGATGTGACCAGCGTAACATACATTCTCAACTGTGAATGTACATAAATGTGGGTAAGAGTAGGAGATTTTAATTTTCATTTTAGTATATTCCTCTGCTTTCCATAATTATGGTGATACTTTTGAGTGTAGCAGCACCTTGCATTACTATCTTTTGAATTAATTTTAGGGCCTTTTTTATTTTTTTTTTTTTTTTTTTTTAGTTGAATGGTAACTATGTACATTAATGCATTTCTGGGATACAGTGTGGTGTTTTCACAAACAATTTGAAACATTTCATCAAACTGGTTAACATAGCTTTCATGTCATTTACCTAGTTATTGTGCTAAACTGTTCATATTCTACTCTTAGAAAGTTTCACTCGTACCCTTGTAAGACAAACCACAGAAGTGATCCCTCCAATCCCCCTCCCTCCACTATTTTTCAATTATTACTTAGATATTTCAGATATTTTAGATAACATCTCCCTGTATCCTTTATTGACAGTTGCCCATATTGAGACCAACTTTCTATAGTGTATTCTATCCGTTATTTAATGAACCAGAAGAAATTAGTGTCAGAAGTAAACCCGTGTGTGTAAATTCCATGTGTGTGTTCCTTTTAGATCATTTATATTATAACATTTTACAGTGTTAAATTTTATAGCGATTCCTACTTCAAATCCTTGAGGATTGTTTGTATTTTATTTCTGTCTTTATTTATTTATTTATTTTGAGACAGACTCTCACTTTGTCATCCTCGGTAGAGTGCGGTGGCGTCACAGCTCACAGCAACCTCAAATTCTTGGCCTTAAGTGATCCTCTTGCTTCAGCCTCCCAAGTAGCTGGGACTACAGGTGCCTGCCACAACTACAGGCACCGGCTATTTTTAGAGACAGGGTCTCACTCTGACTCAGGCTGGTTTCCAATTCCTGACGTCAGGCAATCCACCCACCTCAGCCTCCCAGAGTGCTAGGATTACAGGCGTGAGCCACCGTGCCTGGCCTATTTCTGTCATAAAATAATTTCTTTTTCCATAACTTTTCCTTCAATTCAAGGTGACTAAGCTTCCTAAATATTTTAGAATGTATATGGACTAATAGTGTTTAAAAACCAAATCTTTTCAATGCAGGTTGATGGGATGATAGTGTCTGTTATCTTATATATCAGTAAATTTTAAGCTAAAGGTTTTATTTTATCATTAATATATTATTTTAAATTTCCTCCATCCCTTTATAATGAGTTACTTTGAGAAGTTAAAAAGAAAAAAAACCCTGGGCGGCACCTGTGGCTCAAAGGAGTATGGCTCTGGCCCTGTATGTCAGAGGTGGTGGGTTCAAACCCAGCCCGGGCTAAAAACTGAGAAAAAAACCCCAAAATAAACAAACCCACATTTGCTTTTATGTGTTCTTAAGAATCTTTTCTTGTTCTTTTTTTTTTTTTCCTCAAAAAGCTATACCAAAATGGTATACTGGAACCTTATTTCAATTATATACTAATTTTAAAGA
>NW_003852405.1:22754034-22763129 GCF_000181295.1 Otolemur garnettii
GAGGCAGGAGAATGGCTTGAGCCCAGGAGTTGGAGGTTGCTGTGAGCTGTGATGCTACAGCACTCTACCCAGGGGGACAGCTTGAGGCTCTGTCTCAAAAAATAAATAAATAAATAAAAATAAAAAAATAAATAAATTAGCTTTGGCAGCTAGCAGAAAGAAAAGGGTATTTTCACAGAGGAATAGGTAAAATACCATGGCAGTTGAGTTTGACTGGAGCTTAGGTGATGGAAAGGGCATTGACTATCCGGTTAGAGAATCTGGATTTGTTTACTAGCCAGGGGGAATCCATTAAGGATTTGTGAGTAAGGGAATACAATTATTAGAGATTTTTTTTTTTAGGAATATTAATCTGGCAACTCTGTGATAGATTGAAATTAGAAAAGACCAGGTGGAAAGCCTTGGCTGGAGTCCCAGAAAAGAGATGGTAAGAGCTAAAGGAGGCTTGTTACAGTAGAAATTAGGAAGGAGTAGAATCAGACGGATGGGAAGAGAGGACCGAGACGAACTTGACTTTGAGCTTCGTTAGTTGTTAGACCAAATTCTCACCCAACCAACTGTGGGTCTAACCAATTGGGGAGTCTTTATTCATAATGGTGTTTAGCATTGGAAATGCACTTCTAGTATCCCTGAGAGATGAGAGGTGGGAGCATGACAATTTGAGGGTTGCTGGGGTATAGGTGTAATTAAAGCCTTATGATTGTCCATAACATTTGAAAAGACAAAAATTTGGGAGATCTCCAAACTTTTGAGGTAGGCAAAGAAAGAAGAAACACTTAAAGAGATTGAGTGGAAAGGAGTCAGAAAGTTTGGGAAGTACAGGACAACAGAGGTTAAGGAAAGGTATGACGCAGTGTCATTCTGTGGAGAGATTATGTAAGATGAGAATAGACAAGAGCCTTTGAAGGGAGGGTTCGAACCTACCCCGGGCCAGCATAACAATGACAACTGCAACAACAACAAAATAATAGCTGGGCATTGTGGTGGGCACCTGTAGTCCCAGGCACTTGGGAAGCTGAGGCAAGAGAATCACTTAAGCCCAAGAGTTTGAGGTGGCTGTGAGCTATGACACCCATGGCACTTTACTGAGGGCGAATGTGTTTCAAAAAAAGAAAAAGAAAGGGCCTTTGAATTTGGCCATTAAGAGATTGTTCATATTGATAATCTTCAGGGCTGTTGGCCTGTAATTCCACTTTGGCCTTCGTTGTTGTTTTACTTTTTTATTATCAAAGTTTCTAAACATGCAACAGTAGCATATATTATAAGCCCTCTTTGTCTGTCACCTGGTTTCCATAATACCAACATGTAACCAAATTTGTGTCATTGATACTCTGGCCATTTCATCCTCCCACCCAGCCCTGGATCATTTTGAAGTGAGTCCCAGACATCGTATCCTTTACCTAGAGATGCTTCAGTGTGTATCTTCAAACCTTCTATGTATTTTGACAGCTCTCTTCCACTATCAGCCATAGTCTTTTCTTACTGTAGTGATGTTTATTAATCTCTTCTAATTTCCTTTCTTATTTGAAATACAGTTGTTTGGGTGAGAACTTAAAGAACGTTCAGCTTGTACATCTTAAAGAGATTTGTTTTGGTTGAAATCCTTATAGTTTACTTTAAAGATTGAGGCTTTCCGAATTGTTGAGATTCCCACTCTCTGAAGGCTGAATGACTGTGTTTTCATAAAGTATTTAATGTCTATTCTTGGATACCCAAAGCATTTCATACTCAGAGAAAGCAAACCAAGGCACTTTTCTTTTCTTCCATGTGTATGTTTCACCAAATCAGAAATAGCGATTTCTTTTTTTGAATAAAGGGAGAAGCTTATTTCTACAAAAATAGTGGGATGTCTTAAAAAGTGGAATTTTCTTTTTTTTTAATGGAATTGTCTTACCTTGTTAATATATCATTTTAAAAATTAGCAAATACCCAAATTTTATGAATTCATGAAAGAAATTTTATAAATTCCAATTTCCAGGAACTTACACACTATATGTAGAAGTAGATGTTGTCTTGGGAAGCCTTCTCTTAGGAATAAAAATTATGTTAAACATGTATAATTAAAAAAGACAAAATGAAGAACAGGGTTCTTAGTTTTGGAAATTTGCAGCATATGCAGAATATACAAACAAACTTAGGTAAGTGAATGTTAGATTTATAACATTCTTTTCTAAAATTGTGAATTTCTGTCATTTGTAAATTGAGTATTTCTTGGCTGCATTCTTTGTACTGTTCCATTTCAGTAGAGCTGTTTTTCTAAAGAATTTAGAGCTGTTTTCTTTCTTGATAAAAAGCCAATGAAGTGATTTAAGATTTGTCTGAGAAATACCATTGGAATTGCATGACACAAAGGCAATGTGCCTCAAAATAAAGGCTATTGTTGATTTGGGGAATTGGCTGGTAATGGTGTTGCCTCATGTGTTTGTTCCACATGAACTCACATTTCTGAGTAAACTTGAAATATAATTAATAGTTCAGTAGGTCTAAAAAATGAGAAATTAATGAAGTGAATAATAGAGTTTGTTCACCGTTTAATGTGTTTTTCGTAGTTGGTTTGTCTGGAACACAGAATGAAATGCTCCAGACAAACCAGGTTTTTTTCATCAAGTACAAAATTTAAGCTATGAAGTCTACTCATACTTGTTTCTAGAGCTTACTTACTAAAGATAATGAGAAGAGAATTTTAAAAAGTAGAAATATTTATTATTTACTGATTATTAAAAAGAGTAAGTTTTTTTTTTTTTTTGAGACAGAGTCTCACTACGTCACCCTTGTAGAGTGCTTTGATATCACAGCTCACAGCAACCTCCAGCTCTTGGGCTTAAGTGATTCTCTTGCCTCAGCCTCCCAAGTAGCTGGGACTACAGGCACCCACCATAGTGCCCGGCTATTTTTGTTGTTGTTGTTGTTGTTTTTGTCATTGTTGTTTTAGCAGGCGTGGGCCAGGTTTGAACTCGCCAGCCCTGGTGTATGTGGCCGGTGCCCTAATCACTTCGCTAAGGGCGCTGAGTTAAAAAAGATTAAGTCTTCTGAGGAGGAAATTTATTTTTTCTCATTTTTTTCTTTTTGAAATTTATTTTTATTTTTTTTTTCTTAATTTCTATTTTATCTTTCTTTTTTTTTTCTTGCTTATGATCATAAGCAGGGTGAGGAGGAAATTTGATTTCAGTGTATTTGCTCACAGTAAAATAGATTTCATATCAATGCTACACAATCGGTATCTAGGTTTAGTACATAAAAATTTATTAGCCTCACGTTGTGGCGGGCTCCTATAGTCCCAGCTACTCAGGAGGCTGAGGCAAGAGAATTACTTAAGCCCAAGAGTTGGAGGTTGCTGTGAGCTGTGATGCCATGGCACTCTACCCAGGGCGACAGCTTGAGATTCTGTCTCAAAAAAATAAAATAAAATAAAATAAAATGTTTGACATAAAAAAAAAATTTATTTGGTCATGTCTTTTTCTGATTTTAATCCTACTTTAATTGGGGGTTTTTGTTGTTTGTTTTTTGTTATTTTTGAGAGTCTCACTCCATTGTCCTGTATAGAGTACTATGGCATCATAGCTCACAACAATCTCAAATTCTTAGGCTCAAGTGATCATCTTGCCTCACTGAGCCTGTGGAGTAGCTGGGACTACAGGTGCCCGCCACCACACTCGGCTACACTTTCTATTTTTAGTATAGATGGAGGTTTGTTTTTACTCAGGCTGATCTCAGACTCCTGAGCTCAAACAATTTACCACCCTTGTTCTCCCAGAGTGTTAGGATTTTAGGCATGAGCCACAAACATCTGCCTTTTTATAGACCTATGTTTGATATCTCAACTCTGGTTATATTTCTACCCCAAGTCATGCCATAATCCTATCCTACAAATGTCTAATTCAGAAGCCTAGATTATCAGTTCCTCCTATCCGTTACAAAGATTCCCAGTGACCTTTATGCCAGCTCTACTTTAGTGACTACTCCTAACATTATCTAGGTTCTCATTATCTAGAATTGTTTTGGCTTCAAATTTTGAATTCATTTCATTGTAGAGCTACAGTTTCTATCCCTCAGGTTTTTTCTGACTCTTGCTTTTCACTTCATTAGTCATCCTTTGATTTATTTTTGCTTGGTCAGTTCCTTTCTCTTACAATTTCCTCTGTGGTTACATTAGATTTCAGGCTTCTTCATTTCAGCCACTTTCATGCATATGCCCTCAATTTCCTTGCCTTGCTGTCTTTACTGAGTTCTACCTACCGGCAAAGCCTTCATAGTTAGGGAACATACTTCATAGGTCTTAAAAGCTTTTGTTTTTATTTGGACTTACTTTAATACCCTGAATATGATTTTCTTGTGGTAAATGTTCAATTTAAGCTATTGAAAAGAATTCAATATTCTGGTGGCTTTGGCCAGTCTGTGCTGTAACTATCAATAAAGTCCCGTTGGTTAGTAATGTTGTCCCAGTCTTCCATATCCTTCTCCTTGCTAACAGGAGTGTTAAAATCTCTAACTCTGATTGTGGCTTTGTCTGTTTTTTTTCCAAATTTTTTTTTGTTTCTACACTACTATCGCCCTCCTGCCCCCGCCTCTTCCTTTTTTTTGAAAATTATAATTACACATATTTTAGGCCACTTGAAGTTATTATACAGCTCACTGATAATTCTATTTTTTATTTCCCTTCTGCTTCATTTTGGATTGTTTCTATTGCTATGTCTTCGAATAATTAGTCTCTTCTGATATTTATCCCATTTATTTTTAGTATTTTTAGTCTCAGGTTTCCTAGACTAGTTTGATTTGAGTTTTTAAAAATACTTTTCTGTGTCTCTACTTAACAAGTTCCATCTTTGTTCTAAGATGAACATATGAAATACAGTTATAACAAATGTTTTTGTGTGTTTCTCTGTTAATTCTATCATCTGTATCTTTTCTGGGTTGGTTTCATTTGATTTTTCTCTTCATTATAGGTCATATTTGCCCCATTATTTATATATGTGGTAATTTTTTATTGGATGTCAAATATAAATTTTACCGTCTTGGGTGCTGGATGTTTTTTATTCCTCTTTTGTTCCCTATTTCAAGTAATGCTTGCTAGTATCCACCCAGATGCTCAAGTTCCAAACACAGAGAAAAAACATTATTTTTCCTCAAAATTACAAATGCATTTTTGACTTAGCAGCTCATAACTGCATGCATATAAAGTGATGTATGCAAGGTCATTCACTGTGGCATGTTTTGGAATAACAAAAGATTAGCGATAATCCTAGTATCCATCTGTAAGGGATTGAGTAGATAAACCTGTGGGATGTCCATGTCTTGGAATACTGTGATATGGCTGTAAAAATGATTGAGGAGGTTCTCTATATACTGAAAGGATCTCAAGGGTATGATTTAAAATGAGAAAGCAAGAAATGAAACAGGATATATGTTTCAAGGATGCCTTATCTGAAAAGCTTGGGACCAGCAGGGTTTTAGATTTCATTTTTTTTTAAATTTTGGAACATTTGCATTTGAATTGTTAGTTTAGCATCCTTAATCCAAAAATTCAACATCTAAAGTGCTCCCAAATCTATAACTTCGAGCACCTGCATGATTCTCAAAGGAAATGTTGACTAAAGCATTTCAGATATTGCACTTTTGGATTAGGGATACTCAATTTATATGGGCTATCTTTTGTATAATAAAAGGAAACAATATTTGCATAAATGAACGCTATAAAGATGTATAAGAAACTAATGAACCATGTTGCTATTTTTAAAAATTATCAGACAGTAAGCACCCTACATAATCATGTTTAAGTTCAAACTGAACTTTCAAACCAGGTTCTTAGGTAAGCTGAGGACATGCTCTGACTCAATATTGTATAATATTTAGGCTTTCAGTGTCACGAATACCTCCTCTTTCTCTTGTGATCACGATCCAGCGTTTAGCCAGTATCTTACCCACCTGATTTATATCCTACGTATAATAACCATTATTCTTTCCAGTTTCCTGTATTATAGGTGATATCTCTTGGTTCAAAACCACTTGTGGTGTGTTTGTAATTGACTTCTGTCACTACTATTATGGTGACAAGTCTGATGTTTTCTGTTCTTGGCTTTTGAATTTTATTTGTTTGCTTTTAGGAATGATTGCTTCCTTCTATATGATAATATAGCATAAGAAATTATCCAAATGTCCATTATATTATTTAAGACACATCTCCAGTATTAAAGAGGAAATATGTTTATATTATTTGCATTTATTTGGAAGGGTTTTGGATCCTTGGAACTTTTAAATTGTCAATTAAAAATCTAGAAATTCACCACTTGAATAATTATAATAATTTTCAATTAACATAAGTATGTCTTGTTTCTTAACTTCTATTTTACATATATTTAGAGGAGCTTTTTATAGGCAGGCAGGATGAATAAGGGTATGTGTATTAAGAGTAGCTTACTTTATGATTAAACTAATATGTATGGTAACTGTAAATTATGTATGTGTATTTATTAATATGCTTTCAAAACAAAAGGCCAGTTATGCCGTTACCTTAAAAGAATACAAAATGCTAATGTTTTGTTCTAATATTTTGTTTTTATATTACTTTTACTGTCTCCATAATATTAAAAATTAGCTGCTTTAATACCTAAATTTTTAAAAATCACCATACTTCTTTCTTTCATACTGAAGTTCAGTCCCCAACTGCCTCTGATTTGTTTACTAAAGGTGTTCTTAAGGATTATTTAAGAGAACTTCCTTCTCCTCTGATAACAAAGCAGCTTTATGAGGCTGTGTTAGATGCAATGGCAAAAAGTCCTTTGAAGATGTCATCCAGTGGTTGTGAGAATGACCCCAGTGACTCTAAGTTTGCTGTTGACCTGCTAGATTGTCTGCCAGAGATTGAGAAGGTAAGCATGATTGGCATATATTTTTCCTAAAAGCCAGCCAATGATTTATATATTTAGCTCTAAGACTACAAATACTTTTTTAGGTTAGTTGACATTTGTGGCGCTTACAAATTAGGCTCTGCCTTTACCGTTTTTAAGTCTTAAGGCTAAGCCATGTATACCAAAAAATTTCCACTTCTAAAATATACTAAAAGGAAATACACCAAAATGTTAATTATAGTTGGCTTTAGATACTGATAAGTGCAATTTTACATTCTTCTTTTCTATATATTCCCAATTTTTCTATAATGAATGCATAATTAATTATAAAATATTGCAATTATTACAGTAATTATAATAATATGATAACAATAAACTTTAAAAAACTTACAGGGAGGCTGGGCACGGTGGCTCACACCTATCATCCTAGCATTTGGGAGGCCGAGGTGGGTGGATTGCCTGACCTCACAGGTTCAAGACCAGCCTAAGCCAGAGCAAGATCTCATCTCTAAAAAAAAATAGCCAAGCATTGTGGCCGGTGCCTGTAGTCCGAGCTACTTGGGAAGCTGAGACAAGAGAATCGTTTGATCATAAGAGTTTGAGGCTGCTGTGAGCTATGATGTAACAGCACTCTAACAAGGGCAACAAAGTAAGACTCTGTCTCAAAAATAAAAATAAAAAGGTGAAAAACTTACAGGGAGTATTTATTCATGCCTAGGCTAAAATCATATACAGAAAAGATGGAACTTTTCTAGATTTATTCTTTTTTTTTTTTGAGACAGAGCCTCAAGCTATCCCCCTGGGTAGAGTGCCATGGCATCACAGCTCATAGCAACCTCCAACTCCTGGACTCAAGCGAGTCTCTTGCCTCAGCCTCCCAAGTAGCTGGGACTACAGGCGCCCATCACAACACCTGGCCATTTTTTGGTTGCAGCTGTCATTGTTGTTTGGCAGGCCCAGGCTGGGGATTCAAACCCGCCACCTTACGTGTATGTGGCTGGCGCCTTAGCCGCTTGAGCCACAGGCGCTGAGCCTCTAGATTTATTCTGTTAAAGAAAGCATTTCTAGATTTATGCTGTTTAAGCAATACCTCCTCTACCTCATGTTTTTTTCCTCCTAACCTCTTCTTATTTGTTCCCTCCCCCAAATCTCAATCTTGGGACCAGCATCTTATTTATTTTATTTTATTTTTTTTGGCCAGGGCTGGGTTTGAACCCACCACCTCCGGTATATGGGGCTGGCGCCCTACTCCTTGAGCCATAGGTGCTGCCCCATGGGACCAGCATCTTTAGGTTTGCCTGTAGGAGAGAAATAGAAGTATGGCCGTGTCTGCAGAACCAGCCTTCGCCTAACTTTGGCTGTTTTTCCTTAGAAGAGAAGGGTGAATAAGAGAAAGACATGAGTTTATCCAGAAGAGGCCGATTTTGCCTACGTTTCTTATCATATGGAGCAGAAAGTGCAAGAATGAGTGGTAGAAGCTTTAAGCCCAGTAACTTTATTCACTAGTTTACTTTGGTCTCCTGAATGTGCTCTCATTTTTAAGGATTAAAAAAGTAGGTCGTTTTAATAAATTTTCTTTTCATTTCTGACTGTATTATTCACATTTCAGAAGTTTGTCTACTTAAAATATATATTAGTTAAGAAGCACATTGGCCTTTAAAAAAAGTCTTTTATAATCTGGACTATTATAGAACCTGACCCTGTTCTGAAATGGCTAACTTCCTCTACTGAAGTATGATAGCCTCTGTTTACAGCTACAGGACTTATCTGTACTTAAAAATGAACTCTCTCGTTCTAATCCCCTTTCTATCACAGCCTGTGCCATTTTGGAAGAGAGAAGAGAGGAAAGAGTTGATGATTCATTTTAACTGAGCCTGAAATTTGCTTTTTGTTTTTGTTTTTGTTTTTTTGAGACAGAGTCTTACTTTTTTGCCCATGGTTGAGTGCTGTGGCATCATAGCTCACAGCAACCTCAAATTCTTTGGCCTCAAGTAGTCCTCTTGCCTTAGCCTCCCAAGTAGCTGGGAGCTCACTATTTTTTTAAATTTTTTTTATTTTTAGAGACAGGGTCTCCCTGTGGCTTAGGCTGGTCTTGAACTTGTAATCCACCCAACTCAGCTTCCCAGAATACTGAGATTATAGGCATGAGCCACCATGCCCAGCCTTCAGGCTGAAATTTGAAATGCATTCATATGCATTTTATATAGAGTGTCTAACTATTTAAGGAATTTTTTTTTTTTTTTTTTTTTT
>NW_003852405.1:22763695-22765880 GCF_000181295.1 Otolemur garnettii
TGACCTGCCAGAATTTGGCTGTGTGCTTTGGACCAGTATTATTAAGTCAGAGGCAAGAAACTTCAACCCATAACAACAGAGTCTTTACTGATTCAGAAGAACTTGCAAGTGCTTTGGATTTTAAAAAGCATATTGAAGTTCTTCATTATTTACTCCAGCTCTGGCCAGGTAAGTAATTTTGCAAAAATATTCTCTTTCAATGATAGGGTGTTTGATTTAGCTAATCATTAATATGTGCATATCTCGTTGAACAAAATCTTCTCTAGATTTTGCTTTTACATATAGTTATGAATGAATACCTGCCCTTTAGATTTTTTTCATCTGAATTTTCTGCGTTTGCTAATAGCATTGCAGACATAGAGATCAACGTACAACTTAGGTTTGATCAGATGTGGTTTTGAACCCTGGTTGTGCCACTTACTAGTGATCTGACCTTGGACAGGTTCCTTAACATCTGAGAGCCTCAGAATCATTTTTTGTCATATGGATGTAATAATATGTTTATAGATTTTATATGAAGATTAAGTAAACAGATATGTAAAGTGCTCAGCACAGCTCTTGACACATATGAGGTACCCAGTAAATACTGTCCTTACTCTTCTCATTTTTAGTTCAACCAGTATGAAGCAGAATTCGTTTTTCTCTTTGAATCAGTTCTTCCTGACACATCTTTCCTATATTCATTCTTCGGATTATCCCAGCTTGAACTGGCAGTTATCTTTGACTTTATCTTCCTTATCCACTCCTTATTCCAGTCCATAACCTAAGACTAGCTGGGTGTAGTGTCTCATGCCTGTATTACCAGCACTCTGGGAGGCCAAGGCAGGTAATTGCTTGAGTTCAGGAGTTCAAGACCAGCCTAAGTAAGAGTGAGACTCCAACTCTGAAAATAGCCAGGCGTTGTGATGGGCGCCTGACAAGAGGATTGCTTGAGCTCAAGAGTTTGAGGTTGCTGTGAGCTGTGATACCAGGGCAATAAAGTGAGACGCTGCCTCAGAAAAAAAAAACAAAACCTAAGACTGACAGTTATTTTCCTAATATATCTCTTATGCAGTTTTAGAACTAAATAAATATGTATTTAATTACATGCTGTATAAAGAATCCTGTATTTAAGTTCCAAAATTTTCTTATGGTAACCCCCCCACTGCCTCCACTCACAGAGCTGCTTAGTGTGGAGCGCAGAAGGGAGGGGTCAGGCTTGGCGTCACTGGAGCACTTGCCTGCAGGCTGGGTTCAGGCAGAGACTGACTTCTTCAAGCCTCAGTTTGCTGCTCTCTCAATAGTGCCTGCCTGGGTGTTGTGTGAAGACTGGATCCATCCAAAGCAGTGAGCAAAGTGTTTAACATGAAACAAGCCCTCAGTGCACGTCGTCTGATTCTCACTTACTGATGTAGATCAGAGGGAAATTCCAAAGTACAAAGGAATGCTTGATTTCATCTTTTATTTAACCTCAAATTCTTGGGCTTAAGCAATCCTATTGCCTCAGCCTCTGGAATAGCTGGGACTTCAGATGCCCACTACAACACCTGGCTAATTTTTTTATTTTTAGTAGAGATGGGTCTTGCCCTTGCTCAGACTGGTCTCGAACTCTTGAGCTCAAGTAATGCATCTGCCTTGGTCTCCCAGAGTTGCTAGGGTTACAGGAGTGAGCCATGGCACCCAGCCCCAGTTTAGTCTTTTGAAATAAATCTGACTAATTTTAAAAGTGAATTAAACACTAAGTTAATAAAATGTTCAACTTTTAAATTTGTTAAATTAAAATTTTACTTTTTTTTAAAATGCAGGCTTAAAAATTATTCTAATATCTATTTTAATGGAATTTAAATGTATTTTAATTATTTAAAAATCCCTAATCAAGATTCTCAGGATAATTGGGATGATTTCAGCATTTGATGCTTAACTTAAGGGGTCTCTCAAGTTTTAAATGTGTGTTTTCTTTTTCCTAGAACAGCTGTAAGTCTAATAAACATCAGGAATTTGGAAAAAAGCCATCTTATCATTGTAGCCACAAATGAAAACTTGCTTCCCTAAAGACACAATTAGGTTTACTGTCAGTACCTCCGTTCTTGTCATGAATTCTGTATCCGAGGTCACTATCATTTTATCATTTTGTAATAGTTACCTTAGTTTTGGGTTTGTGAGCAGAAGCAATTTATATTCTGTGTTATAGGAAAAGTAGGTTCAT